>NC_133787.1:11131302-11184022 GCF_003597395.2 Chelonoidis abingdonii | reverse complement strand
TTTGTGGTGTTTCTCCAAAGGGATGCCGCATTGATTCCTTCCTTTATTAAAAAGGTTTTGCTACACTCAGACTCCGTGCTTGCGAGAGGGGAAGTATTGCCTCCTAGAGGCACCCAGGAGGGTGTGGTATGTAAGTGTCCCAGGTCACTGGGTGGGGGCTCGAGCCGGTTATGCATTGTGTTACTAAAACGGAACCCCTGGATACTGAACCTGGCCCTTGTTGCTGCCAACTCAGAGGGGCAGAAGGGTTACATGTGGACTGGGCACAGAGGAGGACATACTGGCTAGTGGGTTACATATGCACAACGGGCATCATGGAAGAAAGGAGAAACAGTCATGGGAGAAATAAACAAATGGAGGTTTGCCGTAATTGGCAAAGCAAAGGAGGTATGAGGGAAACATAAGAGACTAGAGTGTATATGTTAGAGAGGGACAGAATTGTGAATAGCCTGGAAGATGAGAACAGGAAGCTTGAATTTGATGCACTGAAAAATGTGGAGCCAGTGGAGGGATTCAGAGAAAGGGATGACATAATCAGAGCACAGGGTAAGGAACATGATTTTAGCAACTGTATTTCTTAACAGATTAGTGGAGACGGGGGCAATGTGCTTGTCAGAGAAGAGGAAGAGGGAGATAAGAGAAGATGTGAGCCTATCTGTGTGGAGAGAAAAAAAGCTGGATTTTGGAAATGTTATAAAAGAGGAAAGAGTATCATTGGTATAAAGCCTAGATGTGTTAGATATAGGAGAGGGAGGAGCCAAAGGTGATCCCAAGATTGAAAGAGTGTCAGGGAGGATTGGGCATTGTCAACAGTGTCAGGTGCTGGGGTGGAGTGCTCGGTTTGGAGGGAAGTCTAAAGAGTTCAGTTTTGATCTTGTTAAGGGTAAGCTGATATTGCGACATCCAGGACGTGGCAGAAAGACAGGCCGAAGTATGAGATTGCATGGATGGAGACCAGGCAGGTATGGAAAGTGAGAATTGTAAGTCATTGTTTTAAAGCTGGTACTTGAAGCCCTGTGAGCAGAGAAATCATCCCCTAAAGGGTGCACAGCTGGAAGAGAAGAGTCTTTAATGAGAGTGGGGCAGGAAAAGGAATGTGCAGGAGCTGACAAAAGAGATCCTCATTCAATGGCTAATTTTGAAAATTTTGGCCAAGGGGACTGATGATTGCCTCCTTTATTCGGTGTCAATCATTATGAATCTAATAAAATCAGCTCCTATGTGCAGAATTTGTTGAACCAGAGATTTCCTACTAGCTTCTCAATACTGGATCAAGAAATACAGTACATGATCGTCTCCTTTTGCGTCTTTTGTTTATAATCTGCACATGAAGTGCAACATCATGGAAACTTGGTGAAATGATGATGATCAATGGAACTTAGTAATATCAGAGTACAAAATATATAGGAATGACACAGTAGGTCACAATGTTGGGGGAATGGCGCTATGTGTGAAAGAAAGCATACAGTCAAAGTAAAAATCTTAAATGAATCAAACTGCACCATAGAATCTCTATAGATAGAAATTCTGTGCTTGAACCGTAAGAGTATAGCAGTAGAAATATACAACCGACCATCTGACCAGGATGGTGAGTTTGAAATGCTCAGGGAGCTTAGAGAGGCTACAAATGCAGAAAACGCAATCATAATGGGGGATTTCAACTATCCTCTTATTGACTGGCTATATGTCACCTCAGAAAGGGATTCAGAGATAAAATTTCTAGACTCTATAAATGAGTGTTTCTTGGAGCAGCTTGTCCTGGAACCAACAAGGGGAGAGGCAGTTCTTGGTTTAGTCGTAAATGGAACACGGGATCTGAACCAGAAGTGAATTTAGCTTGAACTGCTAGGTCAGTGTTTCCCAAAGTTGGGATGCCGCGTGTTTAGAGAAAGCACTTGGTGGGGTGGGCTGGGCCAGTTTGTTTACCTGCTGCGTCCGCAAGTCCAGTCAATTGCAGCTCCCACTGACTGCTGTTCGCTGCTCCAGGCCAATGGGAGCTGCTGGAAGCAGCACCTTCGGCCCGTAAATTGATGTATATAACAGGTACATGACTTACATCCGCAGATATCTAAAAGGGGTCATGGTAACAAATTTATATATATAATAAATTGAGGTACTTGATATCCTAACCTATAGAAAAAGAACCGTCTGACATTAGTAAGGTAAGAAAATACCAATAAAGAAAAGGGGGAAATCCCTTACTAAATATGCATCAAACATAGTGGTGACAGCATAACATATTATAAATGTTTTATCATAGCCTAGGAGCAGTAGGGAAGAGTTGTAGTCCTTGGGAGGTGCCAAAATAATGGGCACTATGATGAGGGAGAAGGTGACGGTGATGAGGAAGATAATAGTTAATATTTCAGGTTATTCTACAAGGGATGGTGTGAGTATGTGGATGGGCAGGTGCTATCTACCTTACTGAGTTGGGGTGTTTGTGACTGTGCTAAATGTATTAATAAAACTGTAAATATAGAAGAGTTCCAGTTGTGTGTGTGCCTATTTTTTAAAAAGGCCCCAGAGGTGATCCTGGCAATTACAGGCCCATAAGCCTAACTTTAGTACCAGGCAGACTGGTTGAAACTACAGTAAAGAACAAAACTATCAGACACATAGATAAACGTGATATGTTGGGGAAGAGTCAATGTAGCTTTTGAAAAGGGAAAACATGCCTCACCAATCCATTAGAATTCTTTAAGGGAGCCAACAAACATGTGCCCAAGAGGGATCCAGTGAATATAGAGTACTTAGATTTTCAGAAGGCCTTTGGCAAGGTTCCTCATGAAAGTCTCTTAAACAAAGTAGGCTATCATGGGATAAGAGGGAAGGTCCTCTCATGGATCAATAACAGATTAAAAGATAGGAAACAAAGGCTAGGAACAAATGGTCAGTTTTCACAGTGGAAAGCAGTAAATAGCAGGGTACCCCTGGATCCTCCCAGAATCACTACTGGGACCAATGCTGTTCTACATCTTCAGAAATGATCTGGAAAAAGGGGTGAACTGTGAGTTGGCAAAATTTTCAGATGTTACAAAATTATTCAAGATAGTTAAGTTCAAAGCTAACTGTGAAGAGTTACAAAGGGCTCTCGCTAAAGGGGGTGACGGGGCAACAAAGTGGCAGACAAAATTCACTGTTTGTAATATTAATACTTAGAAGACAAATAAGGACAAATTTACTTTTGTATGGAGATGATCCAATTATTTTTGGAACTGTAGGATGTCATGACAAGATTGAAGGAATGCTGAAAGAGATGAGAGAGAAACAGACAAAAGGAGCATTGGAGCCAATGGAGTATATTGAAGAATAGGATGAATAATACTTAGAAATGCTTCTGATCTCCAACGTCAATTACAGACATTAGTTAATTTAAAGGGGAGATGTAAGAATCAAGACAGTGAATATATTTTATCATAGAATATCAGGGTTGGAAGCGACCTCAGGAGGTCATCTAGTCCAACCCCCTGCTCAAAGCAGGACCAATTCCCAACTAAATCATCCCAGGCAGGGCTTTGTCAAGCCTGACCTTAAAAACCTCTAAGGAAGGAGATTCCACCATTTCCCTAGGTAACCCATTCCAGTGCTTCATCACCCTCCTGGTTAAAAAGTTTTTTCCTAATATCCAACCTAAACCTCCCCCTTAATGATCATTCAACTGTATGAATCAGAAGTTGCTTTTCAGAAGTTATTTCCTGATGGGGAAGCTCAGCTGTTTGGCTTTGCTTTTATTGAACAGGAAGTAGTCACTTGTAAAAATCAGATTAGAAGTGCTGTCTTTGAGGGAGGAATGCTGCTGTTTAGTTGCAGGTTTAAAAAAACTGGCAACGCTTGCATGGTTTCTGATAAGAGCCAATCATCTGATATGGCAATAAAATACTTAACACCACTTGCTTGTTTTTTGTACGATATGCTTATTGCTGCAGAGTACCTGTCTGGTTTTGGAAATTCATTGTTAAATGGCTGTGGATGTAATGATCCTTCAGATATAACTTTCAAAACGGGGTTTCCCAAAACAGCTTGAAAAACATTGCAAAATTATTTCATGATTTCAAATTAAATACAACACATTAAGCTCTTTCATTGTGATTAGTTATGTTGAGACGCTTCATGACATCCAGTCATGCCTTTGGATGAGTATGGTTTGTGCGTGAATACTGTTATATACAGCAGCAGTATTGTAGAATAAAGCAGGATATGGTTACATCATGATAAAGTTTAATACTCTGTCAAATGTTTGCATTCATATTAGCATGATTTGTGGTTTTATAACCTTTTACTGAAAAACTGGATTAGCCAGTCTGCATTTTCCTGAGACGTGTCTATGACAGAGGTGGAAAAATTGCAGCCTGCAGGCCACATCTGACCCGTGGGCCCCTCCTGCCCGGCCCCTAAGCTCCTGGTGTGGGAAGCCCTCCCCCTGCTGTTCCCCCTGCCCCGCAGCCTCAGCTCGCTCGCTCCACTTCTGGCGCAACACTCTGGGCGGCGGGGCTGCAAGCTCTTGCCCGGCAGCGCAGCTGCAGAGCCTGGCCTGATCCGGTGCTCTGGGCAGTACAGCTGTAGTGCTGCTAGCCACCGGTGCTCCATTTTGGTGCATTTGCTCTAAGTGATCATAAAACAGACATAAAGTTTCTGCTACCTATACAAATATCTGCCTGGTTTTGACCTCCTCCGTTGCCAGTGGTCCCTGTTGAACAGGTTCTGGACGGGTCAAGGTCTCTGTGCAGCCAGCCAGTATTGCTGGGGCCTTTGTGGCAGCCCTTTGTGCAGCAGCGGCATGACACAGATGATGACGCACATTGTTGAGGAATGCTTGCTGACTAGGTTAGGCGGTGGCCTAAAAACTGCATCACGCCACTGAAGATGCCTTCCCTTGGCTAGAGGACTATGCCCCTGCTAAATTTCCAATCCCCCTGTGCCAGTCAGTCCTGTAAGATCCTTTACTTAAAGATTCAGAAATTCCAGTTCCAACTATAGAATTTTCCCAAGCACCATTTGTAAAAGAAAAAATAACTTCCCCCTCCTTTTTATATAAACATCTGTTGTGTTAGAATCACATAATACTTTTCGTATTTAATCATGTAGCAGTGACATAAGTACTTTCAAGTCCACATTATGTAACCAGAGCAAATTGGTTGTCAGTGATTTCTGTTGATGCATTTTCTTCCCTTTTTCCCCTCCCAGACTGTCCTGTTGGGGCTTATCCTGCTTCCATTTCGTGCCATATGTATTGCATTAATTTTGCTGCTAGCATGGCTATTTGCAGCAATTGTGACTTTCTGCCATCCTGGAAGAGGGTCTGTGCCACTCATGGGATGGAAGAGGTAACATGCAATTGTCAAACTTGGGGTAAATTTTAGTGATATATTTTAAAAGCTGCAAACTTTAATAAATTGTTTCCTTACTATTTACATGATCAAAGAAATATTGCAAATACGTGCTGTGGAGAATGTGTCTGCTGTGGGATCAACAACATTTGGTGCATTTGCTCTGAGTGATTGTAAAACAGAAATAAAATTTCTGCTACCTATGCAAATATCAGAAAATCATCTTCTGTGTGGTGGGCTATGTAGTTTGCTGAGCTCATTGCAGCAGAGATCTTGGGAGCTAGTTTAGATATTAAGGCAGATACTTTGCAAGCCAGGCCTTTCCTTAGAGGTGGTTCCGGAAAGGAATATTCCTTGGAGTGGGGTACTCATTAACAAAGGAAGTAAAATACCTTTGGAATTCTGCCCGAGGATGATGGGAACACGAAAATATATTGCTGATGTTACATAATAGGCAAACTTCGTATTTGGCCACCTTTTGTGCATAGATTGCTTAATATTATTATGCATGACAACAAAAACACCTGTGACCGCTCACAAGTTTCTTCTCCTAGGTGTGATGTCATCAAAGGGTGTTTCACAGTTATATCTGTTATAAGCAGGGATTCTGGGTTTTGATTACTCAGCTTTGGGCCTTTCAGTATCTTGGGTGCATTCCAGATTCTTCCCTCTCTGTAGCCATATGATACCAGGCATGAATAAAAACAGGAAGCAGCTGAGAGTTAAAGTTCCCCTGTAAAGGAACATGATCACTTTCCGTCTTAATCAGGGTTTCTTTATTAAAACTGATCATTTGAAAAAATAGAATTGAGGTTATTTGACTGGCTAATTTTGATTCAAAGTGGAATCCCTGTTTTTTAACATAAAAAAGGGGCAGTAGGGTCTGATTTCTCACATAGCGGGTGCATGAGTCCAGTAGTTATAATGCATGACATGGAAACCTAACTTGCATGCTCTTTATTCTAAAGTGGGAAAGAAATGGTGGCTGGGGCACGTAATGGAGTTGATTCACTTACACATACTATTTGTTTTTTCTTTTTTAAAGGAGAGTGACCCAGTGTGCCCTCCAGTGCTTAGGTCGTGTTATGTTCTTCTTGATGGGCTTCAAAGTTGAAGTGAAGGGGAAAATAGCAGGTCCCTTGGAAGCCCCAATCCTTGTTGCAGCTCCTCACTCAAGCTTCTTTGATGGAATTGTTTGTATCATAGCTGGATTGCCATCAATCGTATCCAGGTTAGAGAACCTGTCGGCCCCAGTATTTGGCAGTAAGTATTGATAGTTACAGATAAGGGGTAAAATTTTCAAAAACACCATTATGACTTAGGAGCCAAAGTCCTATTTTTAAAAGTGACTGAGGGCCAGATTTTCAAAGATATTTAGGCACTTACAAATGCAGCTAAGCACCTAGTGGGATTTTCAGATCTCAGTGAGGAAGAGGCTCCTAACTTGCTTAGGCACTTCTGAAAATCCCACCATGCACCCATCTGAATCTTTGAGGTGCCTAAATATCTTTGAAAAGCTGACCTATATTTCCACTGTCTTGCCCTCCCTAACACTGTCCTGCCATAATTTCTATCTCCATTGTCTTCCTTTGTGTACATGACTCAAGTGACCCTTGACAATCATCCTGTAAATCATTAGCCAGAAGATTCTCCTGTTGACAGTGTTTGTCTTTGGGCAACCTGGATGGAATGGGGAAAGGTTGGGAACTTCCCAGAAATTTCAGACTCTTGAGGGGGAAGGAGGCAGGAAGACAAAGGGACTTCAGGAGTAACACAAAGAAACAAAAGGAACATGGTTCACGTGACTTTGGGGTGACTTTTGCCACAGGGAGACCTTCTTGCCGCAAAACTGGATTTAGTGAGCCCACACTGAAGGCTTAGATACCCCTCTGGCCTGTGACAGTGACTAGCTCCACAGCAGCTCTCTGCATGTCTCCGCTCAGAGCAGACTTGCAGGAAGCAGTGGAATTGACAGTCCCTGTGCAAATCTGCCAGTCATTTCCAGAAATGGGAAAGTTGTGCAAAGGACATGGATGGATGGAATAGATTTATCAAGCCCTCAAAGTGCTGACTTTGCAAATGAACATACAAATTACTAGGGGTCTTGCGGGTGGGGAGTTATGTAAAGAAAATGCAGAACAGATCCATATCAAGGAAATTCAGAAAATGGCATATTCATGACACTGCTTTCTATATTTGAACTCGCTGAGCATTTGTCCTTTGTGTGTGTCACTGATCTGTGAAGAAGTAGTTATGCAAAAAGGAAACCATTCCGTAGATCAGAATAGAATATATGCTTGATTTTCCCATTGTCTGATCTCTCCTCCTCCCCCCCAATCAACCCAAGAAAAAAGAAGACCCACACTTTTATTCTTACTGAGGCCATATACATGCTGTAGCCCTTTTACTAATCTCACACCTTTTATTTTGTAACTCAAAGCCAAACTCTTAGTAGGCAACTAGGAGAAGTAACCTAAAAACACTAGACTAGCATGAAAGACTTACTGATATTTGCTATGTAGTTTTGGGAGCACAGGGCAGGGAAGATGGTCTCGTGGTCAAGGCAGGACTGGGACTTAGGACATCTGCATTCAGTTTCTGACTCTGCCACAGATTGTATGAACTTGGGTGCAAATCACATAATTTCTCTGTATGAGGGGCAGTAATATCTTGTTTTTCCCATTCTTGGCCTGTCTTTTCTAGTTAGACTGGAAGCTGATCAAGGCAGGGTCTGTTTCTTACTATGAGCTTATTCAGTAGCTAGGACAGTGGCACTTGATTTCAGTTGGATGTTCTAGATACTAGTGTACCATCGATCATAATAACTTGAATTTGTCTTTCACAGCAATTCTCAGATCCCTCCAGCCTGTACTGGTATCACGTCTAGACCCAGATTCTCGAAGGAATACAATCAATGAGATAACTAAACGAGCAACATCAGGAGGCCAGTGGCCACAGGTATAATAAGCTGTAAAGTGTCAGCTTTCCTTTTAAATTGTGAACTTATGGCTCAAAAGTCCCATTCAGTTGGACACTGGCCTGTAGCTGTAACTTTGAAACCAAAGGAGACATCATCAACCCTTTGGGGTTTATAAAAGGCTTTTTAAAAAGGGAAAGGAGATTGCAGCATAATTACTCTTGAGTGACTGAGGAATCAGTTCAGAACCCAAATGTACTAACAACTTGTAAAAAAAAAAAAAAAATGTGTCAAGAACACTTACAGGGATGCTTTCCCCCCGCCCTGAAGATTGGGGCCTCGAGCCTGTTGACCAGGTCGCTTGAAACTTAGTAGGCATTTAGTGTCACCTGTATTTTGGAAGCCACTTTACCATCTGCATTCGAGTTCAGCATGAGAGTAATGGAAATCAGCTCCGCACGCCTACTCACTTGTGGTAACTTTTCAGCACCACGCTGTTTCTCTGCTTCTAGGACTACATGATCTTCCCAGCTGGAGTAGCTGGATGCTGGGGACCTCTGTGGAGAGAGTAGTGTTGTGGGAAGCAGCTCAACAGTTACTGTGCCAGGCCAAAGGCTGGGATGGGCCCTGGAACCTTCGCATGCCCCGTTCTTGGAAGAGCAAAGGCTAAAAGATCCCTGTAGAAGCTGATCCTTTAGTTCTGACCTCAGCCCACTGCTGCCCTGTCATAAAACCCCCTGACTGACAGTGCCCATGGAGCCCCAAACAACTGAACTCCCCATGACAATCTGACCAAATCCTGCACCTGTCCTATCCCATGCATTGGAATGGCACCTCTTTTACTGTGTGTGAAAGGCAGAGGAGCATCCAAGGTAGAAATCTGCACCTGGTCTCGTGCATGTTTTGTGTTTGTGTTTGTTTTTGTTTTCAGTGACTGTGAGAACAAGTTTAGTGGCTGAAATATCATGAGATTGATTTTTCCCAGATCAGGTCCCTTCCTGGATGATTGAAACATCATGAGGAAACTGGCTTATTTTTGTTCCATAACTGGCTTCCTGAAGCAAAAATAAAAAGCTTGTGAAAAGTCAGAGATGGCAATAGCAAGATATTTGTGTTTCTGTTGAACCGGAATGCACAGCCCTAATGATAAGGGGGCGGTCAGGACAGACAGCAGCCATAGAGCCCCATTTCCAGGAAACAAAAACCAAAACACATGTCATTTTCTCCCTGGGATGGGATTACTTAAATGTACCATGCATCATTTTCATTCCACAAGCAGCTTGCTCCAAATTCTTTAGTTAGGATTTAGGCTTCTTTAATTTGACTCAGAAGTGCACGTTCAAATTTGCCCTATGCATTCTTACGGCCACCTTTGTTGTTTTTTCCATTTGTCGCAAGTCTGGAACTCTGCCACGCAAGTATTTTAATCAGACACCAAGGTCACATCTAGGAAAGCTTTTGAGTAATGCTGTGCGTAGAAACGGAGGTGTGAATGAGCCAGTGCAGTTCATTTTCCTGGCGGAAATGCATGGTTGGATGGAATATAGACCAGGTGCACCAGAGCTTTGCTGAAGACAGGGCAGACACAAAGGTGGCTTTACGACAGTTTTGCGCTATCCCAATCCCCAGAGGTGTTGGGGGGTTGTTTAGGCTTGTGACATAAAGTAGCATAGACTTGTGGAGTCCCAGTTTACCAATGAGGAAGCTGAGGCATAGATAAGTGACCAGTCTGAGGTTGTGGAGTGAGTCAGCGGCCAAGCTGGGAATGTAGCCTGTGCTTTCTGACTCCCAGTCCTGTGTGTTATCCTTCCTCTTTTTTGCAGAAACCTGACCGTAAACATATTTTCACAACATATTCTAAAATATCTAGGGCCAAATGCTGCTCCTGTAACAGGGGTGCAGTAGAGGAGAAAGCAGAGGGATCCAGGGGCCCCCTCCCTTAGAACAGTGCACATCAGCAGAAGAACACTCCTGTTAGCAACAATTGCTTCTTCTTTACTCCTCGGCATATAGGAGGCATGATCTGGTTAGGGTGCTTTGTCTGTTCTCAGCATGTCTGCTGAGATAGGTGGCATGTGCTAGCCAAGAGCACATGCTGCTGCTCCCATCACGTTTCTTTTAGGTTCTCAAAGAGTGGTTTGGTCTAGAGAGAACTGGCTGCATTTGTCTACTTGATTCTGGAGGTAGGAATATGAAAATTCCTCTCTCTGGGCACCAGCCTCATGTCCTTTAAGTATCAGTTTTCGTGCCCAGGTACCTAGGTAGCAATTTTTGTTCTGGTTGTAGTATGGTTGGTACAGGAATGGTCATGTGGTGTACCACCTTTGTGCTTCCTCTATCCTTGGAGGTACCCCTCTGTTATAAATTAGAGCAGCCTCAGGGTTGCTCTAACTTAACCTACCTGCCTATGGCCCCAAGCAGAGTATCACTGGAGCACAGGGATGTCTTGGGCATACCTTCTTTTCGCCCAGCCATGCCCTGTGAACTAGGAGGGAGTGAAGTAGGAGCATCTCTTTATAATTTTTGCTACAGTGACACTGTTCAGGAGTCACGTTTTCTTGCCCAGAGAATTCAGAATTCCAATAGGTGTTGCTACAGTGCCTTGAAAAGACAAAGCTGCTGGTGTGCTCTATGTTCCTTGAAGGGTTGGCTGCATTGTGTCATACTGTATCTCCTTCTAATCCAATTGCTTCAGAAGATGATTCTAAGACCTCCTGGGTATTCAGTGTGTCTGATTCTTCCAGACACCAAAGCCATTCAGTAGTATGTAATGCTTTCAGAAGTCATCACATCACAAATGCCCCCACCTCTAAGTCTGTGTTTTGCTGCTGCGCCTTGATCCGTGATCATGTCCTCATAGTTGGCATCTAAGCTCGTGTTGATAGCATCTGTGGCAGTAAGTGCTTGCGTGCCTCCTATGCGCTTGATGTCAACCCAGACTCAGTGTTCATACAGCTTACAGGTCTGTAAGAAGCTCCTGGCAGAGATAGAAACAATAGCTCATTATTTCCAGCACTAGATACTGCAACGGAAACATCGGAGGCCTTTTGTGCTCTACTTCAGACTTGACAGAGTCCTTCCCCGAACTTCCCTCTCTTACAAAGCCTTTGTTTTAAAATCCAGATGAATAAAATCGCTGTCTATCACAGGGATCCTTCCCTAGTGCTTTCATTTCCTTGCTGACAAAGTGATAAACTTGTGATTCAGTATCAGGGCTCATCGACAGTTCAGAGAGCTTGAATAAGAAGTCACACCTTCAGGCATGTATAAATTGTTAAGGCAAAAGTATATGTATATAAATAAATATATTTTTTTTTTAATCCAAGGTACTGATTTTCCCAGAAGGCACCTGTACAAATCGATCTTGTCTGATCACCTTTAAACAAGGTGAGAGATATTGTGTTGCATGTATTTTGTTAGAAAATCATGGACTGGCATGATTTGCAAAGTCACTTCAGTCAGTTTGTAAAAATATTAATTTGGTCCCGTGGGTTTATTTTGTTTGTTTACAGTCTGTAAGGGTACTGTCAAGTCAAGCACTTCTAAAAAACCACTTTTCTTCACCTTTGCTACTACTAACACCTTAGATTATTAAAACTGTGGTAGTTTTTAAAACCTCTACTACTTTATACCATTTGCTGTGAGTTTACTTTTTCAATTTGTGGCAGCTTGTAAAATGATGATAGATTAGTTAGTTGCATGTAGTTTCTGGGCAGTTTCTAGACAATTTTACTATATCTTTTCATGCTTTATAGCAATGGTTCAATAGTTGTGTTGTAAATCCTTTAACGAAATGTCTATTAGTTCTATATAAAGCATCTTCATTGAAATTAAAAATAAACAGTGGAAACTCATTTTCACAAAACCTACCTTTGAGAGATTGGACCTGACAATACTCTTGTAATGTGAGATGTATTTGTTTTTATGTAGTTAACCTCTAATACTTATTAATGCTACAAATGCATAAACAACTCTGAATTTTATTGGTTCCTGCAGGATTATTAATAATTGCATTTATTTTGGTAGTTTTGTAATTTTTAAAATTTAGAGCTGAGCAACTAACTGGAGTAATCTCTGTGCTTCCGTGTATATTTGTTCAGGTACTAATGAAAAAAACAGAAACATTCTTAGTCATGCAGCTGATTTATGAAATCTACTCTGGTTCATATTTAGCAAGATTAGCAGAGCAGATTATTGGCTGCACAGAATAGCTGTTCTACAATGGCACTGTCTAGCAGGAAGTGGTCTTTGTTGCTGTTTGCTCACCAAAGCTATGATGGTTTCCCACGTTACGTTGTTGAAAAAGCAGCCCCCTATTCCAAAGTCACAAAATGCTCATATAGGCACCTATGTGACTAAATAAGGACCATAAGCATTACGTAACTATCTTAGTTGTCATTCTCCCCAGTGGTCATGTGAACATGTAAACAATATTATTTCCTTGGTGACTGGAGAGACAGAGTGGGTGAGGTAATATCTTTCACTACCTCTCCCACCTTGTCTCTCTAATGTCCTGGGACCAACATGACTGCAACAACACTGAGTACGTCCCGTGAGAACTGATATTCATTCAGATGAGAGAAAATTAGTTTAAAATAATCCACAAAACCAAGAGAATCACTTCTCTGACCTAAAACTCTGCCTGGATTCACCAGTAGAAGGGAGGTCTCCTTATCTTTAGAATCAAAGTCATGCGTTTAAAAGAAAAAACTTGCAAGGATAACCGTTTTTTTTTTAATTTCCCCTTTACGTTTTATTTGTCCTCCAGTCCTCCTTTGTCTTAATCACTTAATTCTTAAGTGGTATGTTTGTATATTAAAAAGTGACTTGTGATTACAGGAGCCTTTATTCCCGGAGTTCCCGTGCAACCAGTGCTGCTCCGATATCCAAACAAACTGGTAAGTAGAACATTCTCCTTTTTGCAACTTAGAAAGCTAGAAATCAAAACATTCTTCTTAAAAGACACCCAGATACTAGGCAGTCCATTGTCAAGTTTAAATGCGTTCCTAGAGGCCCCAGCTGCTTTGCCTTAAAAGGTTGGCTGAGCATTCCCCTGACATAGGGGAATCCTCCAGTGATGCAAAGCTAGCATAGCTGGCTCCACTGCATCTTTCCTCTTGCTGCTTGTTGTGGCCAGACTGGGAGGGGCTATCCTAGGATTGCAGGGAAAGAAGGGTTAATACAGTAGAAAGTGCTTAAGAAATTAAATGCTACTTTAAGAGCACTCTTGCTATATTTTGTTTACTAGGTGAAAAGCAAATTTGTAACAGTAATGTACAACAGGTTCCCTTTGACTGCAAGCAACATGGAAGCAATTCCCTCAAACTAAGTCTGCTCTTATTGTTTGGGGAGTGCTTTGTCTTGGTTTACGTACATTTTCCTAATCCAAATGAGTTTACTGCATTCTCGCTAATATTGAAGCAACCTGTGTAGCATATGCTTTGGACATGTCCTGTTTAGTGCTTCAGTATTAGTATTTGGTTTTGCAATGTCTTGTAAAAAAATTGAAAACAACAACCCAGTTGTCTTTAATACACTTTCCATATTCTAGTATATATGCAATTGGAAATCAAATAAGCATTTCTTATGGTAAATATGTATGTCTTCCAGTGTAGTTATGTTATGCCTCCAGCATAATTAAATTATTTAGAATAATAAACTCTGCTTTCCTTTTTGTTGTTTCACACCAGTTAAATTAATTGTAATATGTCATAACTTGATTAGCTTTGAGACAGAAACCATGTTTTATTGGTGTTCTGTAAAGCTGCATGCCAACTTCTGGTTATGTATCTTTCACAGTAACTGTTGTGGGGCCCTTAAGAAAACAAATGTGATCCATTAAGAGAAACAACCTTTGAAATAGTTAATTACTAGATAAAGAGAGTGCACTGCCTCTCAGCAACACTTTTTATTAGGAGTGCATGGAATTTTAAGAATTGTTCTTGATTGCACATCTGGTTCTATCCTGCTGAAATACTTACATGGCAGATAAACTTGAGGAATACTTCTAACCCTTGATGCATGTATGTAATTCCAATTAACAACTACTCCCTCTGCAAAACTCACTGCCATTGCTTTCGCCACGTACATAAGAATAATAGTTTGCACTGCATCCAAGAAACTCAAGTACGTACATATATTAATGAATTTCCCTTCACAACACGTGTGAGGAAGGTAGAGTAAATGTTTCCCCCAGTTTACAGATGAAGAAACTGAGACAATTTGTCCAAGGTCCCAGAGGGGGTGAGTAGCAGAGCTAGGAATAGAATTCTGATCTCTTCACTCCTATGTCTGTGTTTTAATTAAAAAAAACCACCCTTTCATTTCCTGTCCTCCCCCCCCCCCCGAATTGTCCATAGAAAAGAATGCCACCAGTGCAGTTCATCAGACCCCAATGGCAAGGTGGCAAAAGTCAACAGGAGTGAGTACTGAAAGAAGAACAAAGTCCTTTCATATTTACAAAGCTAAATGTTTTACATCAGATTGGAAGTCAGCTGACTGAAGTCTTGGCCTCCTGCATACAATTAGATCCTGATTCAAAGCTTACTGAAATCGCTGCAAAGGTTCCCGTTGACTTCAGTGGGTCTATACTGGACTTCGGTAAAATCCTGGCCCTATGAAACTCAATGAAAGTTTTGCCATGGAGTTTAGTGGGGCCAGGTATGAACCCAATCTTAAATAAACATATAATGAAATATATTTTTCTTGTCACCTCTCACAATTAATTGAAAATTAAGGGAACTTTCATTCCTTACAAGCAGGCAGCTGCAAGTATTTAGCATATGGGAATTTGGGGACTTCTGATTCAGTTTTACTTCTACTCTCCGCCACTCGATCTTTCCAAGTTTTTGTAGCTGTTAGAGCAATTCTTCTCCATGAGTAAACTCAAAAGACCCCAAGGCAGACATTTAATGCTCTTTATTATAATTAATTAAGCTGCAATTGATGTGCTTGTATTTATGGTGTGGGTGATGCACTCTTCTTCCCTGAGGCTTACTTTATGACTGCTGCAATAGACCTAACTTTCAGTGGTATAGGCTAGTACTTTATTGTTTTCCTGCTGCCCGTGCGTCTCCCCTTCCCCGTCCCCACCCCCACCACCAGAAGCATCAAACATTTTGAGGTGGGGGCCGGGGAGTGGGATCACTTGTGTCCTGTGTCTTTAGGGCAGGTCTACACTACTGCTTAAGTCGATCTAACTTGCATCACTCAGGGGCGTGAAAAAACTCATCCCCAAAGTGACAAGTTTTGCGCTCTATATGCTGGCGCTATGTCGATGGGAGACGTTCTCCTGCTGAGGTGGAGTAATTATGCTGAAGGGAGAGTGCTCTTCTGTCAGCATAGCGCATCTTCACCAGACACGCTACAGTGGTGTAGCTGTGCCAGTTTAGCACTACAGTGTAGACTTGTCCTTAGATGTTAGTACTCTCCTCTGATGCTGTTTCTCCCATTTACCTCAATGGGAACCACACGTGCATTGGGAGAGAGGTGAACTATCTTCCCCGCACTTTCTTTTTCTAATCCTTCTTCCCATGCAATTAAATAGTGAAGCATATGATTACAGTGCTAGACATGAATGTAATTTTACTCCTGCAACAGGATTTAGAACTGTGTCCATCAGCTGACTTCCACAGGGAAGCTGCAAACATTTCATTACATGCCCATTGCAAGATAGTATGTAGGTTCAAATTAAGTTCAGGGGAAAAGGCTCAGTTCACAATATTTTATTATTATTTTATTTTATTTTATTATTAAGAATAATAAGATTGGAAAATCATTTTGGTAGCTTTGGAGGAAAGGAAGGGCGCACAATTAAATGTTGCAGCAGGAAGGGGCAGAAATTCCAGGTGGGAGACAGAAGTTACAGCGCACAGGGAAGATTAAAGAAATTGTTTTCCCCACTAGAGAAAGTACCACACAAGTAGCATGCCAACATTTCTGTTGTGGAATTTAAAAATTTAAAAAAAAAAAAGTCAATTGAATGCTTATAAGACATCACACAAAAGTCTTTCTTAAAAACCTGATAACTTTTTCTTGGATAATGTCAACTCATTATTAGCAGTGTCTTCTATAAGTTTCTGCACTTAATAGAGGGGATGCTTAGATGAATGTAAAGAGTGAAATAAGCAGTTGGCAATTTTTTGCTTTCACAAGTTAGCAATAAGTTATTACTTAGCTTGTAAGCTCCTCGGGGTAGGGTCTATCTTTTTTTCCCATTGTGTTTGTATAGCGCCTTGCACGGCTGGCTGCTCGGCTGTGATCGGGGCCCACAGTACAAATCATCATAATAATTAAACAGTTTAAAACCTGTAGAGTACATCTTTTGTTTGTTTGTCCAGAATCTGTCTCTGGAAAACAGTTGATAAAATAGGTGTTGAAAGGTATAGTAATGAAGAAAAACTATGGTTAATTATCATAAGATTTTTTTGTCTTGTCACACATTTTTATCAGTTTTCATGATAAGCAGAAGTAATCTTGAAAATCTCTTTATCCTTGCAGTAGTTTTGATAATTCAGCATATGTAATTCATGGTTTTAGTTTTGAATTTAAGGCTGTGTAGATTGCAGTAGGCATCAGAATCTTGATCAGTTGTGGTAGCATGCAGAGTATCCAAACTTTCTTTGCAGTAGCTTTTGTATGAAACATCTATAAATACAGCTCAGTGTGTTGGACCAACACTGAGTGGGTTGATAGCTGGGACATATTAAGTTATATTTTCTTTACCTATTTAGTGAGTCACAGTTCAAGGCACCTGCATCTGTATTGCTTCTTCATGGTCCAGCAAGAGCACTCATTCTCAGGGGCCAGGTCTACACTGCGACTTTAAATCGGTTTAATGGCCGATATACCGATTTAACGCTGTATCCGTTCACACGACGTCCTCATTAATATCGAGTTAAACGGCTCCTTAAATCGATTTCGGAACTCCTCCCAAACGAGAGGAGTAGCGCTAAATTCGATAGTGATAACTCGGATTAGGGTTCATGTGGACGGAAATCGACGTTATTGGCCTCCGGGCGGCATCCCAGAGTGCAGCACTGACCGCTCTGGACAGCAATCTGAACTCGGATGCAGTGGGCAGGTAAACAGGAAAAGCCCCGCGAACTTTTGAATTACATTTCCTGCTTGCCCAGCGTGGAGCTCTGATCAGCACGGCTGGCGATGCAGTCTGAAATCGAAAAAGAGCTCCAGCATAGACCGTACGGGAGATACTAGGTCTGATCGCTGTATGGGGAGACAAATCTGTTGTATCCAGCTCCGTTACAGAACACGAAATGCCAAAGCGTTTGAATAAAAAACTCCAGGATACACAGCGCTGCGTGACAAGCGTAACGGGAAGCCAGAGACTCAAATGGACGCTCATGAAGGGAGGGAGGGGGTACTGAGGACTCCAGCTATCCCACAGTCCACAGCAGTCTCTGAAAATTATTTGCATTCTTGGCTGAGCTCCCAATGTCTGTAGGTTCAAACACAGTGTCTGGCGTGGTTCAGGGAACAGCTCCTCAGTTTATTTCCCCCCACGACCACGAGAAAAAAAAAAGGGAAAGATTGCTGTGCTATGGCGTTTGCTCAATGCACTCCGCGAAAAAGGCGCCAAAGGGTTGTCTGCTGCCTTCACAAAGGGAGGGGTGAGGCTGTACCCAGCACCACCCGGGGCAGTGTTTTCTGCCCCATCAGGCACTGTGCTCTCAACACGGAAGTGGGAACTATGGGATAGCTGAGGAACAGCTACCCACAGTGCACCGCTCCTGAAATCGATGGTAGCTTTGGACCATGGACGCAAACAATCGATTTCGGGATCCCACTGTGGACGCGCTAAACCGATTTTATTAGATCTGTTTTGTAATATCGGTTTAAGCTAATTCGAAATAATCGTGCAGTGTAGACGTACCCAGGGTTCCAACTCCACAACCATCATCTTTTGGGCAGAGACACGCATCTCTCTCATTCCTGTCCTGGGTATTTCCAGGCTGTACAGATCCATGCCTACACTGTGAATTCCCCAGCAAGGCAGATTGCCTCAGCAGGCCTGCACTGCCTTGCATCCTCAGAGGCTATAACCAGCATAATTGCCCACAGTTAAGTTACCACCCAGCTGTTCCAGAGCAAGCACCTTTAAGGTAAAAGTATTATAGAGAAAGTATCTTGAAAACAATAAAAGAACCTACACCCATGCTAATATGCTTACCAGCGATCACCTCAGCTCCAGCAAGGGCTCTGGCAAGTAAACAGTCTTTTAGGCTCCACTAAAGGGTTTGCTGTGGTCATAAGATCATAGCTGGTGTTAGTTCAAAACAAGCATCCCGTGAATCTATAAGTCATTGCTGTGTGCGGTTTGGGTCTTTGATCTGGGAATAGGTAATTTGTAGACCACGGGTGTACTCCTCAGGGCGAAGCTTCAAAAGTCCTGAGTTCTTGCATAACCTGAAGGGGGCACATTTGCATGTATACTTCCCCTAGAGATTTCCGGGAAACTCACTTAACTTTAAAAGTTCAAATTGTTTCAAATAGCCCTTTAAAGCCCTAACATTTCCCATGCTTTATATGAATCCTGTCTCCTCCCAGAGACGTTACATACAATCCCACAATACTCTGTCAGTGTTGCATTTATAGTACAATGAAATACTCATTCTTAAACTTGATTCAGTAAGGTGTAACTTCATCCTATCATGTTTCTCCAGGATACTGCAGGAAATTGCCATATCTGTTCACGAGGCTGTCCAAATATGCTTGTGTTCCTTGATTCCTCTAGTCGTATTATTCCATACACAATTGATCAGGTACCCAATTCATTGCCACAGTGTTTCAAAGCAGAATCCTCCTTCAGAGACCCAGGAATGGGAATCACTTATGTAGCATTTGAGAACTAATGTAAGAAGCCAGGTCTTTTTAGCATCAAAATTGGACTGTTGCTACTCTGGGTGAAAAACCCTGCTAGTGGGGCTATTTAGTTTTAGATGTAGCTGAAGTAAAACAGTAAGCAAAAGTAGTTTGATTATAGCAGAAGTTGGAAGTTTCATGCCAAGCCAGGGCGTCTATCTCTTGAATCTCAGATTTCCCCAAAGTACATCAAATATTCTGCTGGTGTTCCCCCCTTCTGTTAAGATTCCAGTATTTTATCACAAGGTTAGGCAAACAGTTTCAAAAGGGCAAAAACAGGCAAAAAGGCCATAACCCAATTGAACATATAGTCAGACCTTGTTATTTTGAATCAGTTTGTACCTTCTTCCAAGTGTATTTTCTATAATTTCTCTGGCATACGGAGGTAGACACAGTCTTATTTCAGATACATGAAACTCTGATACCATAAGGTGATGGTTGTGGATAGTTTACTGGAGAATGCTTTAAAATACATAAGTGGCTTTGATCAAGTGATGTAAAAATGTTGCGTCCATCTATGATATAAATGCTCCCTTTGACTATTTACTTGTGGGACAGTTTTGTTAGTCCCTTGCTTAATACTAGTACAATATAGATATAGTGAGCTTCGGCAACAAACACCTTTCTATTCCTGTGGAGCCAATACAACTGTAAGAGACCGAGCAGGTCTAGTCTTCTTCATGCAGCACTGGTGGAACTCAGCTGCATTCCAGTTGTAGAATCTCTTTATTTATTGATGATGGTGGAAGAGGCAAAAAGAACCCAGCCTGGCTTTTCACATCTCGGACTGAGCTTGATTATACTAAGGGCAATAGGCAGGAGGAGGCAGGCAGTGAGGAGGGTATGTGGGAAGGGAGTTGCTGCAGCTTCCCTGTTTTCTGTAGCAAACCTTTTCAAGCCTCTGCCAGCTAAGAGACCTGCCTTGGTTCTTGACGGGTGACTAGTGTCAGACTAGAATTGTATTAACTGATATTTCTCCTAAAGAATTTGAGACAGCAGTATGGACAGCTGGAGCTAGAACAGTTCTAATGTCAATAAAAGGAGGCAGCATGGGCTAGGAGTGGTTGGGGTATGGCCAGCAAGTCAGAGACCTGGATTCTATTCCTGCCTTTGCCACTGGTATGCTGAATGTAACTACATCTTGTCTTGCCTTAGCCTGCACACCTGTAACATGGGGATAATTACATTTACACTCTTCTGTAAAGCACTTTGACATCTATGGATGGAAGTACCTAATCAAAAGATTAATACTAGACAGAGTTTTAAAACTTAATAATATATATGGAGATATACCTATCTTATAGAACTGGAAGGGACCTTGAAAGCTCATTGAGTCTAGTCCCCTGCCTTTAATAGCAGGTCCAAGTACTGTCCCCCTGACACGTTTTTTTTTTTTTTAAATTTATTTTGCCTCAGATCCCTAAATGGCCCCCTCAAGGATTGAACTCACAACCCTGGGTTTAGCAGGCCAATGCTCAAACCACTGAGCTATCTCTCCCTTAAAAAAACCACCAGCTCATTTATAAAAAGGAAATGACCTTGAAGACAACAGTCGTATGGAAGTTAGAGGAAGCTAAAAGAATAAAAAGCAGTTTAATTAGGCGTCAGTAAATTCAGGGTGTTGAGAATAAGGTATAAATTGGCAATCTTGTCCATAAAATATTAATAGGGTAAATCTGTGTCCTTATATATGAGAAGTTTGAAAATGTATTAAGCAGCTTTACAGAGTTAAAAAGTGAAATACTATAGGTACATTGGCGGGTTTTGGGTTTACAGAGGTACAGAAGAATGGTCATACTGGGTCAGACCAATGGTCCATATAGCCCAGTATCCTGTCTTCCGACAGTGGCCAATGCCAGGTGTCCCAGAGGGAATGACTAGAACAGGTAACCATCAAGTGATCCATCCCCTGTCGCCCATTCCCAGCTTCTGGCAAACAGAGGCTAGGGACACTTCAGGGCATAGTTTTGGTAAATTTTAATCTACAGTATAGTCATCCTCTGTTTATAAGAACTAGGGTAAATGTGCACCACATTTTGTTTCTGTTTAGGGCTCCTTTTCTTTCTAATCATGCTCAGTACAGATGTGATGGTAGGAAGATAGGAACATCCTGCAACAACAATTTAAACAAATCATTTCAACTAAGCTGTGATTACCCCTGTGTGATTCTATACAAGATGATTGGGAAAAGGAAAAAATATGGGCTTTTGCCTTCCTTTAGCTTCTTTATGCTGTGTAAAGAAGGCCTGATACTTTGGGGAGGGAGGGGAGAGGGTGGGTTTTTTTTTTTTAATTTTTCTACACTAGAAATTCAGATGCTATCTAGATTCATAGATTCCAAGGCCAGAAGGGACCATACTGATTATCTAGTGTGATCTCCTATATAACACAGGCCATAGAACTTCCCCAAAATAATTCCTAGAGTAGATCTTTTAGAAAACATCCAATCTTGATTTAAAAAACGTCAGTGATGGAAAGTCCACCACAACCCTTGGTAAATTGTTCTGATGGTTAATTACCCGCCCTATCAAAAATGTATACCTTTATGTTCAGTCTGAATTTGTCTAGCTTCAACTTCCAGTCTAGGCTGGAAGACTCTTGGATGACTGGAGAGCGTCATGTAAATGATGAGATCACACGTGCTAAAGGAGTAAAAGTAGCACTGTTAAGTGGGAGAAGATAATCTTCATCAGACTGTTAAAATAACTGTTTGACCTCAGTGACTAATATTTCTGAATAAGTGAAACATTTGTTGAAGATTCCACATTCGTGTCCCTTCCTTCAGGGAGATAAGAGCTTAGTGCCTCCCACTGGTCCTCCTTCTGTGGTTTTGTTGATCAGACTTCACATTCATAACATTTCTGTGATGGAAAAACAAGCAGAATTTGTTTCTTAATTAAACCAAACCAACCAACCCTTCCTTTCAGGCCCTAAAGTAGCACAAGCCCCTCAACTCCATCTCTCCCCCCTTTTGGTATCCTTTGTAGGTTAACTTTAAAACACTGGAGTGAAGCAGTAAAAATGGATTGGTTTTGCATAAATGGAAGGCATCGCTTTTTGAAGAAGGAAATAGGTAAGGCCATGTATACTGTAGAACAATGTTGTGGCACAACTAGTGCTGAAATCTCAAGCATAACTACCAGACCAACTGTGTAAAGCTGTTCTTCCTGGAAGACAAGGAGTAGATTATAATTAGTGCCTTTTATAGGGCTAGTGTCAACTCCCAGTGAAGTCTTTTAATGAGAGCTCAGTAAGAATCTAGGTGATGTAAAACATGAGTCAGTACAAAACTGCATGGGCAAACTAATCCATGGGTTTAATCTTTTCTCTCTTTCATTTTTCATACTATGGCAATGCAGCTGCTGGTGAAAATATTTATAAGGCTATGGATTCCAGTCACGTTAACTTTTTTTTTTTAATAGGACAGTAAAACATCCTCTGCTTCACCCAATTGTATGCTTATAATTTCTGTGGTCTCCTGTCCGTACTCCCCTCTGGTTTAACTTGTCTTACATTTCTGTTTTTCTTTAGGATACTGTGACCTGGACATGGCAAGGCTATTCATTGTAAGTTTTCTAACTCTAAAATTAAAAACAACATACAGGAACTTTTCCCATTAATAAATATACTGCCAATGACCAAACCAGCCCTATTAAGTCCATAGGAACGTATTTCTTGGTTTGGTCTTCTGATGGAATGTATTTGGGGGTCAGACTGACATTGTGACATGCTCCAGTATTTAATCTCTTAGTAGACAGAGCACTAAACTGGTATTCAAGACACCTGGGTCTGTTCCTGACCCTGACACTGGTTTGCTGGATGTTCTTGCTTAAATAACTTCATCTCTGTGCCTCAGTCTCCCCATCTATTAAAAAGGGGATAATGATACTAACTTCCTTTGTAAAGAGCTTTGAGATCCACTGATAAAAAGCACTATATAAGAGCTAGGTATTATTATGGCAGCAAATTTTGTACTTGTTCTATTTTTCTGTCCTATAAGGAGCTGTCATTTCCCAGTTATATCACCCTGCGGATCCCCTTGCTTATACTGTTATCAATCCGGAGTAACTCCAGTGAAGTCAAGAGTTTTAAGCTGGTGTGCAAAGGGTGAAAGTAGAAGAAAACCGAGCCCTATTGTATGTGGAGCTGCAGGTGCATTGCATTCGTTACATTCCCAAATAGTTCTTTCCAGTTATTCTAGCATTAAATTTTATAAAAGCACAGCTTCTGCCCCTGCAGTAAAGTGTCCAAGGAATAGTCTAAGGCTTGACTGCTTGCGGACTTTTTCATTGTAGCTAGATCAGGATGGTTCCCACAGATAGTAAAAAAATTCAGTTCTGGATTTTCTGGTTGTTAGAAAAACCAGAACAACAACTGTTGTAGAAGAGGCAAATATTGCAGTTAAATAACTGTGCATATTGGCAAAAGTTGACTTGGTTAGTCTTCTCCTGGCTTTTGCTTTTTTCACATGTTACAATGAAGTAGACATGGCAGTGAAATTCTTAACATTTTTGTTTCCTTTTTCTTTTGGACTGTCACTACTGAAAAATCACAGGTATCAGCAATTTACTTGATTTTTATCTTTCTTTAGTGTCATTTTTAACCTCCAGCATACTCGTTTCTCTATCTGACTTGAAGTTTCACCCCAAGATACAGTAGATAAAAAGAAGCCAGGACATACCAAACATCTCTTCCTCTCCTTCATCAGATACAGAGAGACAGTCTGTCTATATACAGACTCTCGCAGTACTTTTCATCTTGCACAACGAAACAAGTGCCTTTAGCTTTAGGAAATTCCAATGAAGAGAGATTTTCCATTTCAGATACTAATAGTGAAAACTCTTCAAGGGAGACCCTCAGGTTATGTCTACACTACCCGCTGTATCGGCAGGTTACAATCGATTGCTCAGGGATCGATATATCGCGTCTCATCTAGACGCGATATATCGATCCCCGAGCACGCTTATATCGATTCCGGAACTCCACCAACCCCAACAGAGTTGCGGAATCGACAGGGGGAGCCGCGGACATCGATCCCGCGCGGTGAGGACGGGTGAGTAATCCGATCTTAGATATTCGACTTCAGCTACGTTATTCATGTAGCTGAAGTTGCGTATCTAAGACCGATTTTCCCCCGTAGTGTAGACCAGCCCTGAGAGACCAACAAAGGGCAATAGCTTAATGAAGGTGGCTTTCTAATAAGTGATTCCAAATTGTGCTCATGCAACTGAGCATATTAAAGCTTAAATATTTGACGCCATGTATTTTATTTATAAAACCTCAGTAGAAACATTGTGTATCGTTTTGCTATATATATTACATCTATATTACATTGGAATTTTTGTGTGTGTATATATATATATTATAGTACTGAAATGAAAATGCATAAAAATTCCAATGTAATACAGAATTTTTTTAAGTTCAAATATATTTACATGAAATATCCAAGGAGAACTATTCTTAAGTATGTTTTAGGAGCATTGGAGTCATGATGTCCTCAGTGTCATTGGTTGCTTCCTGTATTTACATGTTTGATGCAGTCTTACCAGTTGATGCTCTAGTTCTTCTCGTTGCTAATGAAGGAATTTCCTCTAATGTTTTGTCCAGCCTGGACACTTGTTCTAGAAAATTCCATTCAGACAACTTGTAAATGATAAGAGAAATTTCTTTTTTGTAAGTCAAGTAGAGAAAGTAGAATTTTCTTAATAGCAGCTAAGATTTAAGTCCAAGATTTTCAAAAATAGGTACCTATAAACACTCCTAAGCAAGTGGCTTGATTTATTTTTATTTTTTTTTTAAATTCAGTAGTCCCAAACAACCACTGCCTTCAGTGTGAGTTGGTCCTGGGAAAATCCTTGATTTTGTTCATGTATCACATACTGGATTTGCTGTTGGAAGGATGGAATGTAAATTTTTTTTATAGGCTTTAGGTGTGTGTGATTTTTATATGAGCCTTATTTGCATACAGGTATTTTTTTAGTATGTTAGTTTATTACTTAGATGCTATGGTAATAAAAATAATAAATACTGTGGATGGGTTTGTATTATCTCAAGTGGCTGGAGTCACTCAAGAAACTGCCCTTTCTTGCCCATAAACTTAATAACCATATTCAAGAACAATAAAACAGACATTTTACAAGAACAGCGGTCTTCACTTTCATACAGATCACTTGAGACTCAATTTCTGAACCACTTTAAATGAAATAAGTGTTACCACAGTTTTCCATTCATGTGACTCCCAGCTACATGTTATCTTTTCCTCTTCCTGGCCCCTGATTTAGGGCTGAGCCCTATTTTTCTTGCCTTAAGAAAGAAGTTGAATTTGAAAATTGACACCTTGGATATCACAGTCATGGGCACACTAGAAATATTAAGATGAATAAATTTGACCTATACTTTTAATCAGAGAAATAGGTGAGAAGATTGGGATATTGTAAACAGGCAGTCTGCAAAGGGACTTCAGGAACTTAATCCTTAAAATCTTATTCTCAATTCAATTTGACTAATGTAGACATAAAACGTGTGCTTTTCCTTTGTTCCAGAGCATTTGTTCTATACAAAATTATACTAGATCCTTGTATTTAGACCATATCCAGCAAGCCATTTCTTAAGCCAATTATTTCATGTGTCCTCGGAAGGGATGATGCTAGAAAAGAATTTTCTAAATACATTTAAAAGAAAATGCTAGAAACAAATGGGTGCTAATGGGATCTGCCAGAATTGCATATCTGGGCACACAATTATACAATACACATGGAAGATCTCAGAACTTATTTAACAATAAGTTAACAATAACAATGAATTATGCATAAATATTAGTAAAAATATATTAGAGGGAGTTTTAAAAGGAACATGATGATAAATGAACAGGATATTAAGTATCAGGGGGTAGCCATGTTAGTCTGTATCCACAAAAACGACGAGGAGTCCAGTGGCACCTTAAGGACTAACAGATTTCTTTGGGCATAAGTTTTCATGGGTAAAAAAACCGACTTCTTCAGATGCATGGAGTGAAAATTACAGATGCAGGCATTATATACTGACACATGAAGAGAAGGGAGTTATCTCCTCATCAGTTATTGGGAGTGGACCACATCCACCCTTGACTTGAATTGGCCTTGTTTAATACTGGTTTCTCAACTTGTCGGCGGTAACTCCCTCTCCTATGTGTCAGTTATATTTATGCCTGATCTGTAATTTTCACTCCATGCATCTGAGAAGTCGGGTTTTTTCACCACGAAAGCTCTACTGCCCAAAGAAATTGTTAGTCTTAAGGTGCCATCCGGACTCCTCACTGTTTAATAGTATATACACTTATCCTTGTTGTAACAAGGACAAGTCGTGAACGGCCATAGGTGGTGTGTAGCACAGAGGCTAAAACTGAAAACCTGATTAATACCTTGAATACTGAAACTATAATCAAACCTTAATGTGGGATAATTGCTAAAGTAATGCCACATTGGAAAACAAAGTAACCCCAACTATACATACAATATGATGGGGGGCTAATTTAGCTACAACATACTCAGGAAAAAGATCTTTGGCGTCATTGTGGATAGTTCTCTTGAAGATGTCCACACAGTGTGCAGAGGCGGTCAAAAAGCCAAACAGGTGTTAGAATCATTAAAAAAGGGCTAGAGAATAAGATGAGAATATTATTATTGCCCTTATATAAATCCATGGTACGCCCACATCTCGCAATACTGTATACAGATGTGGTCTCCTCACCTCAAAAAGATATTCTAGCACTAGAAAAAGGTTCAGAAAAGGGCAACTAAATGATAGGGGGATTGGAGAGGGTCAATGAGGGAGAGATTAAAGAGGTTAGGCCTCTTCAGCTTGGAAAAGAGGCAGCACTAGGGGGATATGATAGAGGTATAAAAATCATTGACGTGATGAGTGAGAAGTGATAAGGAAAAGTTACTTACTTATTCCCATAAACGGAACTTAGGGTCACCAAATGAATTAATAGGTAGCAGGTTTAAAACAAATAAAAGGAAGTTCTTCACACAGCGCACAGTCAACTTGTGGAACTCCTTATCTGAGGAGGTTGTGAAGGCTGGGACTATAACAGTGTTTAAAAGGGAACTGGATAAATTTATGGTGGCTAAGTCCATAAATGGCTATTAGCCAGGAAGGGTAAAGAATGGTGTCCCTAGCCTCTGTTCATCAGAGGATGGAGATGAATGGCAGAAGGGAGATCACTTGATCATTGCCTGTTAGCTTCACTCCCTCTGGGGCACCTGGCATTGGCCACTGTCGGTAAACAGATACTGGGCTAGATGGACCTTTGGTCTGACCCGGTACGGCCGTTCTTATGTTCTTATGTTTTAAAGCTGCACCCCTTACTCAAATATGACATCAGTTTTTAAACTAGAAAGGAAACGTCTTTAGACTGATAATAGCATTAAAAAACCCTCCCTCCATGAGGGCCAATTAGTAAACCAGAGAGTATGGGAGAATGTCTAGCTATATGTAAGCTAGATTCTTTCTTCTGCTTCCCCTACTGGGTTCCTCTATTAGTTGCTCTCACTTCTCTTGCTGGCACAAACTCTTATGATTACTAGGATGTGACCTAAGAACTTAAGATGTGCCAGAGTAGATATGAGCACTGGTGAATCAAGTCTGGGGGATACGTGGTTGAAGGGCTGAAGCAGACTTTGAGAGGCGAGGATGAATGGAAGAAGACTGAGGAAAAGCAGGGGTGGGGGTGAACGGGGAAGAGTAGCAGGAAATGAGAGCAGAGGCGAAGGGGTGATTTAGACTCTGTAGGCCCTTGAATGAAATTTCATGATATCCTGAATAATGTCTCCCTTGTTTTGCAATCTGGAAATAGTGCAGGAAGGTCTAATAGAAGAGCTAATCGATTGCATCTTGCAGTGCTGGCATGCATTTGGTAGAACACTTCTCGGCCCTTCCCTGAAACCTGTCTGCCCCCATTCTGTTTTCACTCACTCCTTTTGTGTCACTCTTTTAACCTGTGGGGCAGGTGCCTAAAACTGTTCTATAATTTTAAATCAACTGTTAAAATTCATAAGAAAAGTCCAGCTGGCCCTCTCACTCCACCACCTCTTCTCTATCCCCGGTCTTCTCAGAAAACTCTTCCCAAACAGAATAAAGTTGTCTGTAGGATTTGCCTTTATTTAAGGCTACATGTAAATGCTTCTCTCTCTCAGCTTGAAAGTGCTAACAGTCAAATGTGGAAGTGGTTAACCGTACCTCATTTCCCAACTTCCCCCATGTTAAAACTTCATACTGCCTTTTAAAGCATCCAAGACCCAAAGTGCACTGGTGGTTCCTTGTTATAATAATAGTTAGCATTTAGATGGTACTGGAAATGTGCAAAATCCACATGCCTGTAAAAGGGTAACCAATCTTCCCTCTGCTCCTGGGAGGGAAGTCAATAGGTATTAGCCTCACTTTTCATATGAGAGAACAAACACACAGATTAAGTTCATACAGGTTGTAAGAGCCAGAGGCAAGGCTAAAACTCAGGATTTCCTGATTGCCAAACCACTAAACTTCACCTCTTTTATAAATTCGTAGATTACGTGCAGGAGGAACTGTTAGCGCATCTAATCTGACTTCCTGCATGACACAGACCAGTTACTCCTGCAATGAGCCAAACAGCTTGGGTTTGAATATCTCCCAGAAAGGCATCCAGTCCTCATTCACCGTGTCCACCAATGCATCTTCAGCCTTGTTTAAAAAATAACAATTGCTAGCAAGATGTGAACTCTTGACTTTATATAAAGCACGATGAATGTGTGTGTGATAACTACATATATAGTGCTGTAAATGCATATGGCACTAGAAAGTGTAACACGTTCTTTGCTCTAAAGAGCTTGCAGCATAAATACCACTAAAATGCCTTTAACTTTCATAGGAGCAGGAACCAGCCCTATGAAGAAAACCTAAGGCGGCATCTCAAGAAGGTTCAGATCAGGGCCTATAGAGATTATTGCCAGAAATAAGAGGCTGAAAAAATGTTAACAAATGATATTTGAAAGTCAGCTGAAAGTAGACTGTTACTTAAAAAACAAAATATTTTTCCTCCTCCCTAGCAAAGAACTTTGTGTGATGACTTTTTGCCAGCTGTTAACGAGGGTAGAAGTTGAGGTAAGAATTGGAGAAATTTGGATTTTTTTGATGAACATACTGTTCCTGTGTTGTTTATCAATATCTAACAGAAAACAAATGTCTTTTCTCAATAAGTGCAGTTTGTGTCTTAATAGATTAGTTCACCTTACAGGGAAGCATGGTGGATACAGCTTTTAACCTGCTGCCCATGTTGGCATGTCTTTTAACTTGACAAGAGCCCATATGTGGAAGTGGTTGAAAGGGTATTTGTTACAAAATCACTATTAAATACCATTGTTCACAAATGTTTGGACTCACTGTTCTTGTAAAGCCTGAACAGGTTGAATTACAAAATAACTTCTCTGTTTGTTTATTTTCAAAATTTAAGAGTTAGCTATGGGTCTCCTAGTAATTGATGTATGTTAGCGAGTTTCCTTGTTGATATTAATATGCATGAATTGCTGTGTAATGCACAAGAAAATATAGCATACCTGTTGTATCTTTATATGCAAATACTGTGGGCCTGATTCTTCTCTCAATCACTGTGGTTTTACACATGTAACTCATTTGAATAAATCTTTAACTATTTCTCTACATGTCTAATAATGCTCTGTTCTGTATTTTTTTTAAAAGGGGTCTCTTGCTGTTTCAGAATTTAATGCTAGTACACCTGTAATAAAACACATCTGCCCTCAAATTCTGAAATTATAAAAATTAGACATGAAGTATTTCACTAATATGCATCACTCAGCAAAGAGAAATAAATTGAATTAATAAATGGTGATGTCTAATTTATTTTAATTCATGAGCTTCTATATATTTCTGTACAGAGATGCACAGCAATGTACCATTTGTATTTTAAGAACATATCCCAATGAATTGTATAGATTGGACATGAAACAGTTAAGCTGAGAATCTGATAGGCAGACTTATTGCAAAATACATAGATAGTAAATAGCATAGGAGGGAGGGTGCAGGCTAAAAATAGGTCAGGGAGGTATTTTCATTACTTGAGTGAGTTTAAAAGGATTTTATCTTGCAGGGCTGGAATTTCCCTCTGCAATGCTCAGGAATTTCTGACTAGAAGAGAGTACTTATTCATCAGCAGCAGGAAAGTAGTTGTGCTAACCCCAGTCACAGGATGGGAAAAATTAAATGAAGTCCTTCTCTAGAGTGTGTGTGGTTATGGGCAAGTCATAGGCAATGAGTCTCAAACATCATCACCATTGCCTTTGGAGGAGGTAAAGGTGTAGTCTCAGCTAGTGAAGAGTTAGCTTGCTCTTTCATACCAGGACCTGAGACACAAACGGGCAGGCTTAGGTAGATTAATCATGTCTATGGTTCACATTTTTGGATAGTTCAAATGTGTTTTGACTTCATCCTACCCAAGTGCCTGCAGCCAGGGATTATGCATAGTGTGGATAACTGAGACTGCAGAGGATGTCAGTGCTTTGCTTCGCTTCGCTAGCCCAAGAGAGTTAACCACTTTCACTCAGGACACGTGGAGGAGGAGGAGCTAACTTAATAATGGGCAGGATGGGGTATCAGACTCAGAACAACGTGAGTGCGTAGTGATCCTCAGGGATCAGCTCTAGGACCTTTAGTGCCAGAAACGCAGACCTCTGCTACTTGAACACCTGCCATTTGAGAGCACTTCTTTAGTTGGGAGTAAGTGGTTGGTTGTCATAGCCACTTGAAAAGACATGCTCACAGGCAGTAAGCCAGTGCATTACTGCACACAGGCATCGGGAAGGAGACGGCTTGCCAAACTGCACAAGAAAACTGTGACTGATAGGGCTGTGTTTATACAGAAAGTACATACAATATATTACAGATGAGGAACAGATACAGAAACTGTTATATGGCAAATTACTAAATTAATATACAGGGCTGTGTGCAAACATCACACTGAATTAAACAGGAGTTATGCATCTCTTTCCCACCACATTGCTTTGAAAATGAACTTTTGCCTGTTTGTTTTATACAGAAATCAACTATATTTACACAAGCCAAGCCCATTTTCATTGTGCTCCTTTGTCAACATGTTACAAAGAATCACAGATGCTAACACGGCATTTATTGAAATCTTTAACAGTAAACATCGTTGTTTTTTTTAATAACAAGAAAGACATTTTCACTCTGATGCAAATTCATTTTCTCTCTTTATTAATGTCTCAGAATAAAGACTGACTTTTATTGTGGTAGTAGAATTATGCACATTTATTATGATCTGCTAATAATTCAAAATGTACTTTTGTAAACTAAGTTACCAAGTCCTGACCTTTTAGTGATGCCTCAGTGATTGAGAAAGTTGAATATAACTGAGAATGCTTCTTTTCTAGTAAATTACTTGAATGCAATAACCTTTCCTATACTTTCATAATAAATCCACTCAATATTATGGGAACACAAGCTGTTTCAGGCATATCTGCACACCACCTGTTTTCCCTAAGACAGAGATTTTGCATTTGGATCTTTGAATTAGTTGTAAGTCTTTAAACAGTCAGCTTCAAATTGGTTAAATACATATATATAATTTAATGAATTTATGCCCCCAAAGTGGATAAAGACTCAACTGTTTCAAATAACAGCATACAAGTGACTTCAGGTTTTTCGCTAGTTGTCATAAACAGATAGCTAAGGGTTAATGTTCCCTTTACCTGTAAAGGGTTAACAAAGGGAACCAAACACCTGACCAGAGGACCAATCAGGAAACCGGATTTTTCAAAGTGAGGGAGGGAACTTCTGGGTGTGTTTGGCTTTGTTCGCTTTGTTTTTTTTGTTTCTCTCGGCTATGAGGGAAGATTTTTTTTTTTTCTATCTCCAAGCTTCTTTCTACCCTTCTGTTCCCAAGTTGTGAGTACAAAAGGAAAAGCAATAGGTTTATATTGTATTTTGTATTTACATGTGTGGAGTTGCTGGAATGTTTAAATTGGATATCTTTTTGAATAAGGCTGATTATTCATATTTTCTTTTAAGCAATAGCCCTGTGTTATGTCATCTTGATGCAGTGATCATGTCATGTGTTTTTTCTTTCTTTTTTATATAAAGCTTTCTTTTTAAAACTTGTTGGATTTTCTTTTCCTAGTTAAGGCAAGGGGATAGGAATCTCTGTGCCAGGAGTACTGTCTCTCTCAGGGAAAGACTGGGAGGGGGGAGAAGAAGGAGGGGGGAAGGTAAATCGTCCTCTCTGTTTTGTGTTTCAAGGGATTGAAGCAGGGAAATCTCCTAGTATCCCCAGGGCGGGAAAATCTGGGAGGAAGTAAAGAGCAGGAAGGGAAGTGGGTTATTTCCCTTTGTTGGAGGCTCAGGGCATCTGAGTCTTGGGGGTCCCCCAGGGAAAGGTTTGGGGAGACCAGAGAGTTTATCAGGTACTCAGAATCCTGAATGGTGGCAGCGAGATAAGATCCAAGCTGGTAATTAAGCTTGGAGGTTCATGCTAAGCACCCAGATTTTGGACGCTAAGGTCCAAATTTGGGACAGAGGCTTATTACACTAGTAATGCCTATTCTGGGGTCCAGAACCCATCTTTTGGAAATTTATCACCCAAATATGTCTAATAACTTAAGTCTCAGTCTCACTATTTTACTACCTATTTCTGAGTGCTGTGAATCAGAAGACAAAACTTGACCCTAAGAAAGAATACAACTTTGATCTAACTCTTGTTGAGCTCCAGTTTTTATAGAAAAAGAGCAGAAGAATGGATAGTTATATAATGATGTTTCAACAAATTTAACTTTTTATTTTATCATTATTGACAAATATGAACTCTTCATACAAATATTTAAAAAAAAGATCTTTGCAAGATTCATTTGTGTTTGGTCAGCCTCTTATGATCTTATCTGTGTATTTATTTTGTTCAAATTCCAAAAATAGCAAACATATATTATAAAATCGACTTCATCCTGAAATAAAACCATTTATCTTCTTTTTCCATTGGAAATATTTCCAATAATTTATTTCTCCATGTCACTATTGTTGGGGCATCCGCCCTTTTCCAACAACAAGATATAGAATACCAGTCCTCAAAATTCTACAACTGAGCTGCAACAATATCTTTTCAACAGATTTGCATTAGTATAGACTGAATTTCAGTTGTAATATAGTACTAGGTACCTAGTTATTTAGGGCATAGAGTTTCAAAAGTTTGTGTACAGTCCATGAGGCCTAAATACTGGAGCTCAACCCTAATTTTATGAAGAACTGTGTATTTAGGCTATTTGTCCCTTCAGTTTTGGATTTCATATTAAAACAGCTACAACAGATCTGACCAAACCAATATGTAGTAGCCGTGGAACAAATATACAAATAGCACTGCTCTACAGCCAAAATGCCTCTGAAATAAATGTAGTCAAACTTTACTAATTCTGGGTCACTGAGAACGAAAATGATGCTTAAAATTGTTGATTGGCTCTAGTCTAGCTGTTGGGCTCCAGACTACTGCAGTGGAATCTCCTGGCAGGTGGTGATAGGGTTTCCATGTTCCGTGACTGTCAAAAGGATCTTGTCCCATTCTTCTTCATGGAAGGTGATCTTGTAGCCTGCAACAACATCGATGGTGTGATGGCAGCCCTCAACATCGTTCACAATCCAGATGAGTGGAGACTGTTCATTGATTCATCGAAGACGAGTCTTAAAGCTTGTTTTGCTGCATAATGGCAATGTTTTGCCATCAATTCCAGTTGGTCATGCAGTCCATATGAAGGAAACCTATGACAACATGAAACAACTTTTGAGGTGCATAAACTATGACCAACATCAGTGGCAGCTTTGTGGCGATTTGAAGGTTGTTGCTCTCTTGCTTGGTCTGCAGACTGGATACACAAAGTACTGCTGTTTTCTCTGCGAATGGGATAGTCGTGCAAGAGATTCCTACTACATCAAGAAAGACTGGCCACTCCGACAGTCATTGGAGCCTGGGAGGAAAAGTGTTCAGCATCCACCACTTGTTGAATCAAGGAAGATTTTGTTACCACCCTTACACATCAAGCTGGGTCTGATGAAGAACTTTGTCAAGGCCATTGACAAAACACAAGCAGCTTTCAAGTACCTCCGTGGAAAATTTCCAAGGTTAAGTGAAGCTAAGATAAAGGAAGGTGTCTTTGTTGGTCCTCAGATTCTTGAACTTCTTCGAGATGATGCATTTGACCATGCACTGCGTGGCAAGGAAAAGACGGCATGGAAAGCCTTCCAGTTAGTGGCAATAAATTTTCTCGGAAACAACAAGGCAGACAACTACAGGTTGTTGGTGGAAAACCTCCTCAAGGCATACAAAAGCCTTGGTTGCAACATGTCACTAAAGATACATTTTTTGCACTCTCATCTAGATTTTTTTCCACCGAACTGCGGAGCAGTGAGCGACGAGCACGGCGAGCGATTTCACCAGGACATTGCAACAATGGAGAAATGCTATCAGGGCAAATGGAGCCCATCAATGCTTGCAGACTATTGCTGGACAGTGACAAGAGATGCTCCATTTAATGAATACAAGAGACAAGCCAAGAAGCGCCGAGTAGACACTGAATAGGACTAAACTATGTACATAATAGTTTTTTGCCTTTTGTTTCATAATAAATTTTATTTATATAACCCTTTTGCTGATTTTTAAAGTGTTACATAAACAGGACAGGTGAAATATTATCATGTAAAGCAACCATAAACACATGAAAAGACCTAGGTTTACAATTTATGATTAAAACTCTACTATCTACACAATATACATAGACATAAAATGTAAAAACTTAAATATCTTAGAAACAGTAGCCAATCAGTTGTTTTAATTGTCATATTTGAATTCAGCACATCAAAATACATAGTAAATACCACATTTTATCTCTGAAGCAGATGACTTCTCAAAAATTGTAGACCAGTGTAATCTGCTGTGTAGTGTTTTTGTTTGGGTAAGTTTAGAAAAAAAACAAACCAAAGCCTGAGCTGTTTCTAAAGCTATGGAGACCTCTAGTGGCTGATTACTTAATTGCTTGACTGATATTTTTTTTCCCCTTTGTGATGCAAAACCCTATCAGTAATAAGTTAATGACTGTGCAGATTTACTGAATAAATTATATTTTTCAGTTTCTACCTGTCCATGTTCCTACTGAGGAAGAGAAAAAGGATCCTACTCTTTTTGCCACCAGAGTCCGTAATATCATGGCAATGTACGTATCCAGATAAAAAAAATTCTCAAGCACTTACCAAGAACTGTTCTTATATATCCTGGGCACTGATTCAAATATATTTTGAACTGCTTTAGGGATCTGAAATATTTCAGGGAGTGATTGACAAAGCCATGATTCACCTAAGTCCTAGGATTCATATTTGAATCTCTAAATTAATTGTATAAGGTGTAAACGCTTCTGTAACTAGACAGTTCCTAATTGGCTAATTATTACTGATTTGTAATAAGTTAATTGTTCTGTGCTTCACTATAATGCATTTAATTGGTGTAAAGCTGGAGTAATCATTTGCATGACAAGACATAAGTGCACAGATTCAGTTTTCTCTGCTGTGGTTAATGGACCTAATTCTGCTCTGTTCCAACTGTGTAAATCTCAAACAATTGGCTTGACTCCAGTGTAATGACTGTGGATTTGTACTGGCATAACTATGAATAGAACTATGAACAGCAGCTATACTAACCGCTTAAATGGTGAAAGGATAAATTCTCATCTAGGCTGTTTACATATCACCTTTGAGACCAGCACTGAGGAAGGTTGGGGGGTAGAGGGGGAGGAGAAGGGGGAAAGTAAGATTCAAAAATCTGGTTAAGATGTTTGTCTTTCTACTACATTTCAGGGCTTTGAATGTGCCAGTTACAGACCATACTTTTGAAGACTGCAGACTTATGATTTCAGCAGGACAGCTGACCTTGCCCATGGAAGCAGGACTGGTGGAGTTTACCAAAATCAGCAAGAAACTGAAGTGAGAGAGGTTTTGCTATTCCAAGTTTTTTAATGACTTTAGAGCTGAGCAAGACATTGTCGTGTTCTCCAGAAACAGTAACATTGGTCTGAAGTAAATAGGATGGAATTCAACAGGGACAAATGCAAAGTACTCCACTCAGAAAGGAACGATCAGTTGCACGCATACAAATTGAGAAATGACTGCCTAGGAAGGAGTACTGCGGAAAGGGATCTGGGGGTCATGGTGGACCACAATCTAAATAAGCTAATATAAGCTAAAATGTAACATTGTTGCCAAAAAAGCAAACATCATTCTGGGATGTATAAGCAGGAGTGTTGTAAGCAAGACACAAGAAGCAATTCTTCTGCTTTACTTCGGGCTGATCAGCCTCAACTGGAGTACTGTGTCCAGTTCTGGGCACCACATTTCAGGAAGGATGTGGACAAATTGGAAAAAGTCCAGAGAACTGTAACAAAAATAATGAAAGGTCTAGAAAACATGACCTATGAGTGAAAAAATTGGGATATTAGGAAAAGCTTCCTAACTGTCAGGGTGGTTAAGCACTGGAATAAATTGCCTAGGGAGGTTGTGGAATCTCCATCATTGGAAAGTTTTAAGAGCAGGTTAGACAAACACATGTCAGGAATGGTCTAGATAATAGTCCTGCCATGAGTGCCGAGGACTGGACTAAATGACCTCTCGAGGTCCCTTCCAGTCCTATGATTCTGTGAACAAGGACAAATTGCCTGGTTGATTATTTGATCTTGCATAATGTATTTTAGGATTGGAAAAGTAATATAGTCTCTCTAGAAATTAGAGATGGAAAAGGCCCATAGGGATTAAATTATGGCTTGGACTATGCGCCTGTGTGAGGAAGTAAGAATCTGCCTATTGTAGTTCTATAGCCCTCGGCTACAGTAGTATCTCAGCACCTCACAATCTTTAATGTGTTTATCGTCACAGCAGCCCTGTGAGATAGGGAAGTACTATTATCCCCATTTCACAGGTGGGATGCTGAGGTGCAGAGAGCCCAAGTGACTGCCCCAGAGTCACAAAGGAAATTTGTACCAGAGCAGGAAATTGAACCTGCATCTTCCAAGTGCTGCCTTCAACCCAAATCACAGGACCATGCTTCCTCTGTGTTGGGGATAGGGCGCTGTCACTTCTCCTGACAATGAGATGCGTTCTGAGGTGCATCAGTATCATTACTCAGCCAGCGGCTTAGTTGCAGAGGTAAAAGGTGCCCTCTCCCATGTGGGAGCTAATGCTGTGACATGAAACAGTGACGGCTGGGTGGATTCACATTTAAGGCAGTGCAATGTTGTCTTTAGTTCTGTTGCCGGATGTTGCCTATGCTTCTGAAAACTCTCATCTTCTGTGCAGTGAGTGCTGAGATACCTAAGCACAGAATTAGCTTTAGTAAAAAAAAAAAAATAATAATAATAATAATTTTCAGGGGGTTTTAAATGCTGATTCAGTGTGAAATATCGCACATTGAAAGCACATTTCAGTGCACTACATACTCCACACTATCCAGTTTTCTGTTGTGGAAACTGCAATCACTCTCTTGCTACTAAAACTCCATCTCTTTTGAGCCCTGCTGCACAGAAGTTAATTACGTCATCCTCTGATTTTTATAGTCTAAAATGGGATCCTATCCGAGATCAGCTGGATACATTTGCTGCTATTGCAAATGCCTCCAAAGGGGGAAGAATTGGAATGGAGGAGTTTGCCGAGTACTTGAAGCTGCCTGTCTCAGATGTTCTCAAAGAGCTGTTCCTGCTCTTCGATAGGGTAAGGATTTATGGCTCTGACTGAAATAAGGTGTCTTATTAACATTCTCTTAGGAATCGTTTTCCCTAAAGATATTTGCAAGCATAAGTCCAGCTCGTAAAAGGAGTAAATTGCCAACCAAAATCCTATTGACAGGATTGTAAGGCTGCAGGTAACTGAGGGAGCCCAATACGTGTAATATGAGTGCACATTCGTGCTTGTGAAAACATGCTGTACTTTGGAAAGGTTGCCGTTTATGCACTGTGCGCTATGTACAGTCAGCATGGTATGCTGCAAGCAGGGCTGGCTTTCAGCCGATTCATCCGATTCCCATGAATCGGACCCTGCGTCTAAGAGGGCCCTGCAGCATCCGAAAGATGGGCCTCGCAAGGTAAGGCCCTGGAAGACAACTGCTGCCGCCGAGGAAGGACCCTCTGCCAAAGTGCCACCGGAGACAGCGGCAACCAATTGAGCTACCGCCGAATTGCTGCCGCTGTCTTTGGCTGCAGCTCAATCGCTGCTGCTGTCTTCAACGGCATTTCAGCGGTGGATCTTTCGAATCGGGCCCCACAAGTCCTAAAGCTGGCCCTGGCTGAAAGCACTCAAGGATCTGTTGTTCACATTTTATTTTCGGAGTTTCACAAACTCTGCATGTTTTTCCTGGTCCTGCTTTTAGTAAGCGTCCCTATCAAGGAATTGTGCCATATAGCACTGACAAAATTTGTTTTGAGATTCTCCAGGTCTGAACGAATTCATCAGCATAAAATGAAGGGTCCAATTTCATCGTCGTCTTTTTAAAACGCTAACTGTATTGAAAGTGCCTGACCTACAGACATATGTGAACATTTCATCACCACAGACCATATTTAATCCCAGCTGTTCGGTATGACCATAGTATGTCTGTCTGTCTGTCTCTCTCTCTCTAGGAAACTATTGGCTAAGGCCCTACTTTTCCCCAAGCTGGGACTTTCCAGTATGCTGAGTAAACTATAGTCATTTGAGGATCACTTTCCATGCTTACAGTGTGGTGCTGATTACCAGATTACGGTATGGCTCCATGTAATAAGGTCCTACAGAGCAGTAGAGTAGCTGGATAGAATTTTCAGTGAAAATAAAAATCTCACTTGTCCCAAACGAAATCAGCGACGCTTAAAATCCCAGCTCTTTGACTCAGGATAGCAAGCTTACTGCTGATGTTCATGTAAGTCTGGCTCGAGCGACTCATCAACACCTTGTTCTTCCTGCCTGCTTTTTTTTTTTTTAATTTAATTTCAAAATACTCAACTTGCACACAAGAACACAGCTCTTTGGGGAAGGAATGGAAATGAGTTATGGGAACTCTCAGCTCTAGGTCACTGACTTGAGCCTCACCCAAATTTGTAGCCACCAAAAGGCCATCAAAATCTCAGATAGTAAAATGAGTGGACAAGGGTCCGTGATATAGAAACCCCCATCATACCTGATTCTTGTTCAGTCTTAGCAGACAGGCTACAGACAAAGTGAAACTAAACTATCTTGACCATTAGGCTGTGGCCACCACAGTAAGTGGGAGGTTGAGACCCATTGGCATGGCTAGTTAGGTAATCTTGTATTGCTGCTAGCCACGCTGCACCTATTTGGACAAACAAGTTACTTTAATTTCTGAACTCCAACAAAGGTAAAGACATTGGAGAGGAGAATGCAGGGACAGATACAACCATGGTAAACTGAGCGGATCTCCTTGGGAAGTTAAGTTAGAAGTTGTCTAACCTTGGTTGTGGTCCTTTCTAACGTTAAATTGCTCAAAGGATCACCAAGGACATTTTGAAAATTTTGCTGTATGGTTTTCAACCCCTCAGTTTTACCCTAAAATGGTTTCACATCAGATAATACAAATCTGATCTGTAAAATAAAAAGCAAGTGTTCGGAGAGAGAAATACTTGTCAAAAGCAGAGGGTGGCTGCAGGGAGCTGATGGAATTCAGGCAACCAAAGGCTGCATCAGACATGCCTGGGCATGGGGAATACTAATACTTCAGACAGATAATCTGTATTTTGCTCACACCCAGCTCAGGCTCCATTACTGCTCTCAGAGGCTGCAGGATTTTCAGCTCTCATCTGGTTAATTCTCTGTAAACCATTCACCATGTTCCTTGCTCAAGCCTTGCTTGGTGGAGGGAGCAGCAGTGGAGGGGGCCTTGCAAGAGGTCTGGGAGGTCTTTTAGCAGGAGGTGGACAAGGAGGAGGGAATCTTGGAGGACTCGTTGGAGGACTCGTCAACATTATCAGTGAGGTAGCAGCTCAGTACACCCCAGAGCCACCCCCAACTCCTCGCAGCCACTTCATGAACGTGGAAGCCGGAGAGAGTGAGGAGATAAGTCAGTTCCGCCGACTCTTCGTCCAGCTGGCCGGAGATGACATGGAAGTGTGCGCCACCGAGTTGATGGACATTCTAAACAAGGTGGTGGCCAGACATAAAAACCTGAAGACAGAAGGCTTCAGCCTGGACACATGCCGGAGCATGGTGTCAGTCATGGACAGTGACACAACCGGCAAGCTGGGCTTTGAGGAGTTTAAGTACCTGTGGAACAACATCAAGAAGTGGCAATGCGTGTACAAAGAACACTACTCTGACCAGTCAGGAATTCTTGGGAGTGCTCAGCTGCCAGACGCATTCAAGGCTTCAGGGTTCCAGCTGAATGAACAGCTCTACCAGATGATCATTCGCAGATACTCCGATGAAAACGGAAGCATGGATTTCAATAACTTCATCAGTTGTTTGGTGCGACTGGATGGCATGTTCCGTGCCTTCAAATCCCTGGACCAAGATGGAGACGGCCTGGTGAACATGAACATTCAAGAGTGGCTGCAGCTGACCATGTACTCCTGAGGGAACACACTGGAGTGGAATACACTCCAACTGTGTGCTCTTGTTTATGCTGGTGTTAACTAACTAGAGCCTTTCTCCTTTTTCAAGAGCAACTGTTTGTCAAGTCAAGCAAGCTTTGTTGCTATGAAAGAGCACACAATAATGCTTAAAAACCCCTTAGTTTATTGTGAAATGTTTGTTTTTTCTACTGTGTACGTTTTACAGTTGTTTGGATTGTTGAGGGGCTACCAAATGGAGCATTTCTTGAGCTGTGCAAGACTGGGTGTGCACACACATGCATATGAGTACCTATAATAGAAAACTAGATTTGGGTTCAAAAAGGAGAGAATGGTGATGGAAAGAGTAGTTGTTAAGGCTTTCGTCTCATATAGTATGTTGGTGGCTGGTGGATGTATACCTGTAATACAGAATACATTTCTGATTTTTTCTTAAGACTGTGGTTGTGTTTGATGACTGTTTTGATTTTTATGTGTTATCTAGCAGTACTTATTTTGCTGGAGGCAGATGCTGTGCTTGCCTGTAGGGAAATTGCTAGTAAATAGAGGTGTATTGATTTCTAATTTGTAAGGAATTATTTGTAATGGGGAAAATAAATTGGAGTATTAATTATTATAATAATCAGTGGATTTTGAGAGACAAACTACATCTCTTCTCTTTCCTACTTCTGCTGTCTCATTGTTTTCAGCTGAAATGTTTCCTGGGGACCCAGTGCTTGGTATATACTCTTTTTATTCCTGCAGCCTTCTAACAAATATTTTTACTGTAAAGTGCAATAATATGAGTAGTGCTAAAATACAGAATTGCCTATCAAGAGGGCCATTGAACTGCTGCGGTCACCTATTAGACAGACAGATGCACAAATTTAGCCTCGGCTTATCTCCATTGAAGTGGAGTTTCCTCAGGGATGAATTTGACCCACAATCTCTAACTACAGTAGTTTCATTCATGTCAGGGCAGAGATGCTTGCAGTGGCATTAAAAGGCAAGAAGCAGCAGGAACTGGAGAAGGTGTGTGCCTGCAGTTCAGAATGTCCTTGGCTGCTTTAAAGCAAAATTATTTTACATGGGCCTAGTTGATATTAACACGTGTGTGTGTTTGAGAGAGAGAGAGAGAGCGCGTGAGCATGCTGAATGGAATGTGAAAAGATGAGTCAAGCACTCATCTCTAGTTCAAACATCTAGCTGCCTATGCCCTTCCTACACCACCTTGATAAGAAAGTGTCATCAGCAGCTAACTAACTAAACAATAGGGGGATAGCATTTGATTATTAACAGGATGATGTATTTTGAAATCATTATGGCTTCCATCTCCATTTCTACGTTCACCAAGTCTGTGTGCACATTGTCGTTGAAATCTGATCAGCTTTCCACAATGTACGAACTGTCGTTTAAATCATTTACGGTGCACGATACCAGACTGAATGACAGAAACTTAGTAAAAATAAAAGAATAGTCAAATTGTGACAAAATAGGTTAACTTCTGACCCACATCCACATCGTCCACAAATTAATAAATCACAGAAACATTTTGGCTAGGTGGGTAATAATCCCAGTAGAAGATTGAGTGAAGGAGAGAGAATGACACCTTTGTGATTGTTTCTATATTGTTTGCTTTAGAATCTCTGTCTTTCAGGCTAATGAGATCTCACCTGTGGGTACAGGTAATTGTTTGGCAGGGAAGGATTAAAATAACAACCTCCTGCATGATGTTCCCTATTATGAAAATAAGACATGTAAAAGCACATCCCTACTGCTGTGTCCAATAGGAATTCCTCTCTCTCTGTTGCAGACCTAGAAGCGATTGTGGTGATGATTTTCTTTGACATGCAGAAACAGTTCTCCTAGGAAATATGGTTTCTAAATCAAACTAGAAACTACAGTAAAAGTCGATGTGAAAACTATCCCTGTTATGACACCTTTTATAAGCACAGTGCAAGTTGGGCCCCTTGGGCAATGACACCTCAGGCTTTTTCCACATCAATTCTGTGCAATCCATCTGGCCTTGGAAGGGGTTTTGCTAGTTGGAAAAAAGGTAATTCAGTGTCCATGCCCAATCTTTCTCCCTGTGGAGCTCTGAAGAGACTGTTTATTGTGGGGGGGAGGGATGTTTTCTTACAATATGCAAGCTTTACTGCTACTGAGACCACCATAAATGTACTTAACTGAGCACATGCCTCTGACTCATAAACAGAAAATACGTCTTAAATATATAGTACCCCATACTGAAAACAGCAATGCAATGCTGAAGTCTGGTTTAAAATCAGAATACACAGTAAAATTGTTATGTTTAACTTTTACTTTTCTTTAGCAACATACAAATATTTAAATAAGCTACATGTATTTGCTATGCCAAATACCCAATTAATAGTAAGTATAGCTGAGGAGCAGCATTCAGCACACTGCAAGATCCCAAAGTCACACTAGCCAGCCACTGCTTCATTTGTGCTTTCCAGGCCCATGTACCCCATGCTCTGTCATAGCCACTCTGAACTCTGCTGGGCATACAGCAGGTAGGTAGCCCATGGAAGCCTAGTAAGTGCCGTTATTATCCTAGCATATGACTTGGGCTATATAATAACCAGAGGCAGTGGCTTCTGCATCACAACATGGTGTATGTCGGTGGTGAGAGAATCAAGGGGGGACATTTCACCAGACAGTTGCAATGAGTTAATGTGATAAACCTGAAATGAAAACCAAAATTTTAAATTCAAAAAGTAGCGGTGCATGGAATGCTCCACCCCTTATCTTTGCTATTTGGGGAATTTGGCTTTTGGTTCACAAGTCATCTCTCTGAATAGTTTTGGTTACAGAGTTTAAATCTTGCATATCGTGCTGCAAAGCACAATCTCCTGTGAAAACAGAGAAACTGTTAGGCCAAACTTACCTGCAGTGACATTGCTTCTTACTGTCAGTATTTCTCTAGATGCATTTTTAATTCAGTGCCCATCCTTTCCCTCCTATCCTTTCTCATGTCCGGAGCCATGCAAACAACTCCATTTCTGCTCCTGCCCCTACCACCTCTCCTTTCATCGAGTATCAAGCCATCTGGCAAGTAGCCAGCATCCTAGGCGTTAGTATGATGAAGTCACAGTGTGAACCTGAAATGCAGTTATCACACCCAGATATCCAAAATGCTGGAATGAAGTACTTCTGATTGCACTGTATTTAATTCTTGGTTTTGACACCTAGATGGAAATAATTTGACCATACTAACTTTGTCATGCTCCGTTTATTAATAACAAAAGCATTAGTCCCTATTATGAACCGATTTCCAAATTCAGTGTTTTTGTGTTAAACAAAGGCCATATTCACTTAACATAGCTTACTTCCCGCACTCAACTCTTGCAGTCATATTTTTGTGCACCACTGGGACAATTTTAAACTATTAATATGATTTTTAAAGTCATACCCAAGCTAAAACCTGTATGTCATGCCACACCACATGTACGATGGAATTGTAAATTCCTGAAAACAGTTCTAGTGGAATCGGCAAAAAACCTTCAACTAATTATATACAATACAAGCATTTGCTGGACCTCTGATGATAAATTAACAATCCGGGCATTCAGATTGTAAAACTACACAATAAAAAGCAACGATACATTGTATATCTAACATTTGGATGTCACAAGATCCATAGTGTTAAAATGTCTGGCATCAGAAACCATTGGACAAAAAAAAAATTGTACCGAGGTACCAGCTAACTGTTAATCACAGAGGTTAAAGTGCAGAGATTGACTAGAAAATTGCCAACAAGCATCAAATTATACCATGCTACCTGTCTAACAGGATGCTGGTAATTTTATTAGCAGTGAAGAATTTTATAAGGAAACTTGTTGGCAAACCCCCAAGTCTCTAAACAGTAGGTGATATTCAACATTCTAAATGCTTCCACAAAGATTCTTTACCCTATCAATAGAAAACAAAACATGGGTGTCTGTAAACCGGCAGTGTATTGGCTTTAGAGGGTGAGTAAACTTGGATCTAGGTAGCAATTGCTTGAAATCTTGCCAAGTATATTGGTCATTTTTGTTTGTTTAAGAGTAAAAATACTTTCTCACCCACCTATCTGAATCCAGGACCATCCAAAGTACAGAAGCACTCATTCAGTAATGGAAATCCACAGTATGCAGATCCCAAGGATCTCAAGGCACTCTACAATTTAGTCTTGGCACTGTTCCATTATACAACTGGGGGAACTGAGGAACGGAGATGCTAAGTGTGTTGTGTTCAAGAGGACAGCACAAGCTGGTGGCAGAGCCAGAAAGCTGTGCAGATCTCCCTTCTGCTCTGTGTGTTTACCCACAAGACTATTGTTCCTTCATTTGTCTGTAAAATGTTTCATATTGATCAACTTGGGAGGATTTTGACACTACTATTTTGCCTCCTGGAAGAATACTTTAATTCAGAAATGTAGCCCTCTGCCCCCCCCCCCACCTTCACACCCCCGTCATGAATTCTACACCATCTGCATTCAGTTTTTACAAATTTGTTTGCTGTTCAAAATTTTTTGACGAATGTCTCATGGGAATATTTCAGCCCAGGGATCACCAGCCACCTTAACCTCAAGGTAGATGCTCTGTGTCTGGTCACCTAACTGTCAAACGTTACTTTTTTTTTTTTACTCATGACAGTATATCTCCCATGTCCACAAAGAACTTTTACGATCATCACATAAATACAATCAACTCAAATACCTGCTGAAATACATGTGCGTATTTGCCACTTCCCCTCACTGCAAATAGACTCGCCAATAATTTCACCTCAACCTGATAGCCAGTTGCATCAAAGGAACTGCAGTTTAGGTCTGAATGAATTTATTGTTGTAGCTTTCTACTTAATACAATCTGGTTTTCCTACTTCCAATACAGGCCATTATGATTAAAGTGCAATACCTTGTAGTTTGATTCATGAACTGTCTCAGGTATTTTTACAGCCTTCTGAACGTAGTACTTGCTCCACAGAAAGCCCATGGTAACTTCTTGACTATGCATTTGCTGTATCATATCTCTGTGTTCTATACCTTATAGCTAAAAGTACTTTTGGGGGTGATCAAAAGCTAATAACCAAAACTCTCTTCTTACGCAGGTAAAGATTTTAATCCTTTTGTGAAATGGTGCTTACAAAACTGCAGCCAGACGTCAATTGTTCATCTGTAGAAATGCTTTCTCTGGTCATTTTTAAATGGTACAAATGTACTGATTTTTTTTCCCTAGAATTTTTTTAAAAAATAGTAAATTAAGCATTAGTACAGATCGCATAGCTTGATTATATTTCTCATATGATGAGCCTTTCAAGTGATCCAAGCTATTAACTCTAACTTTTGCCATCTGTCCTTGTGGTTACAGAATGGAGATGGCACCATAGACTTCCGAGAATACGTGATTGGTTTATCTGTTCTTTGTAACCCTGCCAACACAGAAGAGACCATTCAGATGGCATTTAAGGTAAGTTCAGTTTAGTACAGCACTATAAACCTGACAAACCTGGGCTGACTGTAATTCTGTTCTCTTTCAAATCATAATATAAATTTATAGATTCAATCTGTCATGTGAATGTGAGTAATACTCTTAAACCAATTGACATTTGTAGTGAAGAAAATGCAGATGTCAGCTTCGTAGATAAGTTCTTCAAAAGCCATGTGAAGGCACTAAGGAATATGTAACTTGGCAAGATAACTCCAAAAATGATTCAGCAATAATTACCCGCTGCTGTGGGGGTGTTCTTGAGTGATACGTAGATCAGAATAGTCTGGTGGGGCTGAAGTGTTTAGTCTAGCTCAGGGGTAGGCAACCTATGACACGCGTGCCGAATGCGGCACACAAGCTGAGTTTCAGTAGCACTCACACTGCCCGGGTCCTGGCCACTGGTCCAGGGGGCTCTGCATTTTAATTTAATTTTAAATGAAGCTTCTTAAACATTTTAAAAATCTTATTTATTTTACATACCATAATAGTTTAGTTATATATTATAGACTTATAGAAAGAGACCTTCTAAAAACGTTAAAATGTATCACTGGCACGCGAAACCTTAAATCAGAGTGAATAAATGGAGACTCGGCACAGCACTGCTGAAAGGTTGCCGGCCCCTGGTCTAGTTGTTCTTTTTAAAAAAATCATCAGTGGACATGTCAAGGTTAATAAAATAAAAAATTTAGTTACCAGCTTGTTTTGAATCATGGACACTTAGACTTTGAGATCCCTCCACTGCTCTGCTTTTGTGTATTCCTTGTGCAGTGTCTTGAGATGTGAGGGAAAGTTACTCTGAATAGGACTCTCATAAGAGAGACCAGTGCTTACTCAAGACGTCGAGTATATTTTTATGTGAAATTATTGTGTCCTATTGCAGCTCTATATAGCTAAGTGTTCCGGCAATCCAGCCTGTTCAACCACTGCTCAAAAGGTTGCTCTGCTTTCTCAGAGATGTTTTGTGTCTGAACATCCTCAGAAAGACTGGCCTCCAGACCATAGCAACCGCCAATGGTATATTAACTGTTGCATTTACACCTCTACCCCAATATAACGTTGTCCTTGGGAGCCAAAAAATCTTACTGCGTTATAGGTGAAACCGCGTTCTATCGAACTTGCTTTGATCAGCCGGAGTACGCAGCCCCACCCCCCGGAGCACTGCTTTACCGCGTTCTACCCAAATTCATGTTATTTCGGGGTAGAGGTGTACTTTGAAGCCGATAATTTGGACATCATTACTCTCCTCAATGGGAAGCGTTCTACTCTGAAATGGAGCTATGACTTTTTTCTTCCATTATCTGCTATCAAACATGGTTTCACTTGCAGTGGGTTCTGCTCGACTGCAGGGGTTCACCCCTGAGAAGCTCTTTACAGGATGGGAGCTATCGTTCCGTTTATTTCTGGCACTAGTGAGTGGTTAGTGCAGCTGCTCACTGTCACTGCCATGCTAGAAAGGATGGCATGAAATATGTGGTGGGCGACAAATCATGCATGTTATTACAATATGGATTTTCATCCTAGCCAAAACAGGAGCAAGTTCAGTCATGTCATAAAAGGTTAATTTGCAGAAAAAAAAGACAAAACCTGATGGTATTCTTTTTAGTACTTATACATGGGACACTTTTTTTAAAATAAATATAATTGTTTATAACAAACTATGGGCCGTGTTTTTTGAAAAAGCTACTTTAGTGGTATTTTTCCATGACTAGTTTCTGAGCATGTTCTCCAGCACAGAATATTTACATCCAATTATTGCATTTGTCCATCATGCATCCTTTGATCTCAGTGTTGTCTTTCTTTTGAAAAGTTCCTTGAAAAATGTCCCATCTCATTCTCTGGAAAAAAACTTTTTTTAAAATTTGTAATAAAAATTAGCTGTTGGGACTCCAGTCTTCAAATCACAGTGACAACTGCTGAGACATCTTGAATGGCAGAGATCATTATTGGGTGCTTTCAAAGGTTAATTTGAATTGAAATTGCTGTGCTACCACACAGGCAAACTGATACCAGGGGTGTTCACGTTACAGTTTTGTAATCTTTCTACTTCAGCTCTTTGACGTTGATGATGACGGCAGCATAACAGAAGAAGAGTTTGCTTGTATTCTCCGGTCATCTCTTGGCGTACCTGACCTTGATGTTTCTCAACTCTTTAAGGAAATGGACACAGATAATTCTGGGAAGATAACCTATAGTAAGTATATTTCATAGGACTAATACACTTATACTAAGAAAGAGCTTTCATATTACTACTCTAAGATCTCAGTCTCCGATTATTACAGATTCAGAACTTTTCCCCACAAAAAAAGTCTAACAGGTGCCTAGACCACTCATATGTTGTTACTGTTGAGAAAAATATGTGGTTGGGAAACATGGACCAAGATGATGTATTAATTTCTCCTTAACTGTATGTCTACACTTGGAGCTGGGAGTGTTATTTAGTTGGGGATTGGTCCTGCTTTGAGCAGAGGGTTGGACTAGATGACCTCCTGAGCTCCCCTCCAACCCTGATATTCTGTGATTCCCATTCGAAGAGACATACTTGCACTGCCGTGCCAGAGACCCTAGGCACATTTTCAGGGCTGCTAGCCAGTCCCACCACTCTCGCTACCATGGCTACATTTTATTTTTAGCGCATGAGCTCAATGGGAGCAAGTGCAAGTATTTCTCCTCATGCTGGGAATCACTCCCCCCAGCTCTAAGTGTAGGTGTAACGTAAGAGATCTTATAACATCATTTCGGTTGGTTTTTATATGCCATCTCCATCACCATGTATGCCTTACAAGAGATTCCCACAAGCAGCCAATGGATTAACTTCTTCCATACTTCCCCTGACACAATCGCCACAATCGGTAAATTTTCTGTCTTCTCAACTGCCCCGCCCCCTTTCTTCTTCCTTCGTTGCTGCTATTATTATGGCAGAGAGAAAGCTGTGCTGAAGCCATGAGCTTTGCACATCCCATTTAAGGCAATGAGACTTGTGGTCTTTCTAAGATCCTGTATTAGGCAATTCCAAAGTCTGGAATTTATATGTGAAATCTGTGTCTCCCACACTAGTGAATTCCACCACAGGGACCGACAGTCACCTCTTATGCTTCTTAGCAGCTATGAACCATTATTTGTAATGAAATAGTCCACAATAGCCTCACTTTTTGACAAGTGTAAAATTTTAACTTTTAAGGTTACCATTCAATTGGCATTTCAGTTTCTGGACTAAATATAGAACAGCTTCAATAGAAATAGTAATTCCCAAACTGCCCACCCTGGAGACTGTTGCCCCTTCCTCTGAAGCTTCTTGTCCTGGTCACTGTCCATGAAGGGATACTGGTCTCAGTGTGGCAGTCACTATAATTTTATTTGCTGTAATACTGTTATTGTGCAGTAGAGTATTTTGCATTGTTGCTGCTCAACACACTGTCTTTACTGTCTTTAATTCCAGATGAGTTTAAGGACTTTGCATTCAAGCATCCAGAATATGCCAAGTTATTTACTACATACCTAGAGCTACAGAGGTGCGAGCTACAGACATTAGATGAAGAAGATTATCAGACATCAGAAGACACATACTCACAGAGTAAGACATCAGTTTCAGAAAAGACTCCAATCGCAAGAAATAAAGTCGGTCCTGAAAGCAATGATGAAGACATCTCAAGTACTTCAGACAAAAAGGATGACTAAGTATAAACAGCCTGATAATTCTGCATTTACACTGTGCACATTTCACTGAGGTTATTTTATATCAAAATGTGCTTGTTAATATTGATAAGTTAAGATTTTAAGAATTTTTTTGATTTTTTTTTTTTTTTGTATTTCTCTGTGTGTCAAAATTGTGGGGGAGGAGGGATAAATAATTTATTTCATTCTGCCACTCAGCGTTGTAAGTAAAAATGTCCCCTCTTAGGTAGATTGCACAATACACTCTGAATCTAAGTTAAATGAATACCATAGCCTCAATTTTTTTTTGGTGTCAGTCTCACAGGACTGTGAATATTGTTTACTCTCTTCCAAGCAAAGTGTTTACAAGGTAGCAGACGTTGTTAAGGTAGCCAACCAAAGCAAAGTAATTTCCCAATAGGAACTGAGGAGATGATTTGCTGCTTTCCCTCACTATAGGACATTTAAATGTAAGATTTTGTTTTCTTTAGTCTGCGGGCACCCTTCAACATTTCTGAAATTTCAGAAGTATAGAAAATTTAGAATTCATATGAGAACAAGTGTTAGGAAGTTGGTATTTTAGTTAGTGCGTGGCTGTATTGAGGCTTTCCTTAATCTGTTGTCAACCACAGTCAACGTTTCTAAACAAAGCCATATTGATTCACTGATAATAGCAATATCTTTGGACAAAGGCCCACTAAAGATGGAATGGGTTGTATTTGTTAACAATAAAAATGAATTGGAGTTCAAAGATAGCAGATTATTTGAATAGGAAAACTCAGAAAACAAGGCCTCATTGGTTAGAACACTAAATGGAAAAAAAAGGCATATAAACAAACACAGTTTTTACTAATTTAATGCTATATGAAAACTAGAGGAAAATTTCAATCTAATAGTCATCAAGTGATCATGACCTGGTTCTGGTTAATGTCAAGCCATAGTTCTAATAGAATCTACTGTAAAATAGGCTTTCAGAAACCATATCTGCACTTAATACACCCCAGGAGAGTGATCCAAAGGCCACTTGAGGTCAGTGGAAAGATTCCTGTTGACTGTTTGCCTCAGTCTCCTACTGTGCAATTTCGGACCAGAGTTTTGAAATGTTGGTCCATCATCTTTTCACCCATTAACCTGTAAGGGATTTATATTCTTAGCTTTCAACATTCCTAGGAGTTACTCGCATAGATTATCCTATTCATCAAAGGGAGAAGTGGCAGGTTAGTTTCAATTAGAGAAAACCTGCTGAAAGATGGGCAAGAGGCTCAGGAATATTACCTCAAAAGCCTGGAATGTATTGTGTAGCATCAGCAGGAGATCTAGTTCTGCTATTTGAGGTCCAGTTGCAATGGTGGCTTCTGACCTTTGATCAATGATTTTACTGTCTCAAGGTATATTTACATGTTTTAGCTTTCATGTGTGATCTTCTGTAATACTATGGCTTTCTCAGTTCCAGATGCTTTAAATAAATATTTTTTTTTTAAGAACATGTGTGAGTATTGGAGGAAGGACATACTGGCTACATGGTCTACAATGTCTTTGTATGGCATAAGGTACAATGTAAGTTGAAGTTGCCATTCTTAGCCCTGAGAACGATGGTGCTGCCATTTACTGCAAGGCTAGAGAAGTATCATATGGTTGCCACTTTCCTGGAGATACAATGCCAGACAATTCTACCTGCTGACTCCCCTGGTAAAAGGGAACATTGGCACAAAGGAACCGCACACAAAGGAAAAAAGAAATTTGCAGTCATCCCTTTTGTGGAGCCTCTGAGATGCTTGTCTGTCCACAGCCTGGAAATGAGGACACGTCATAGGCAAGTAAAAGGAATCAGTGATTCGAACTATAATTCATAAATAGAAATTATGTCTGAGTTTAAGCTGAACTCTAGGAACGTGCGCTCTGACCCCACAACAGAAAATACTAGAAGAAGGATCTAACCACCACGATTTCTGAGACACCTTCCTACATGTAGTCAGTTGATCCGTCACTTTCAGAAGCTATGTATGAAAGTGTACAGACAGATCCCAGCCTGTGATAGATTTTTGGCTTGCCTCTTCAGCCAATTTATGGGATTTTTTTTGTTTTTTTTGCTGCCTCTTGCTAAGCAAATAGATTTCCCCACAAAGTTAGGAACTACAGTACCAGTATTCAAAAATTAGTTACTGAAGTGTGTGTGATTATCGATTGGGGCCACCCTTTGCCTCTGCCTGGCAAGGCTATACAAAGCACCAGTCACTGAGGGCTTGTCTAAATGGACAATCACTGGGTGTGAACCTACCCTGTACTAGCATGCTGCACTCTAGGTGTCCGTGTGGACCCTGCTGATTACTCTAAAAGTTCCCTAGTGCACTTTGAGTATTGCTGTTTTAAACATCAGTATATCAGTGTGCTGTAGGAAACTTTTAACATGCATCAGCAGGCCCCACATGTACACTTACCCTCCACTAGCCTCCTGAGTAGTATCTTCACCCCCTAGCTTGCAATGCAGGAAGTGTTCATTTAAACAAGCCCTTAGAGGCAAAATGAATATGAATTTCTTAGCAAAGAGGATTTTGTCTTACACACACATCAAATGAGGACTGTAAGTGTAGTTCATGGTTTGTGTCAGGATAGGAGGAGGATGCTTTTGTTCCAGGTAACTAAAGTAAGAGAGGGAGCATCAGTGGATAGACAAAACAGTTCTCCAGAACCTTTATGTGGCAAGAGTTGTTTATGCACACTCCTTGAATTTAGGAACATAAGAACGGCCCTACTGGGTCAGACCAAAGGTCCATCTAGCCCAGTATCCTGTCTACCGACAGTGGCCAATGCCAAGTGCCCCAGAGGGAGTGAACCTAACAGGTAATGATCAAG
>NC_133787.1:11092996-11126216 GCF_003597395.2 Chelonoidis abingdonii | reverse complement strand
CCTCAGTCCAAGTGTGTACATTTTTAATATATAAGACAACACCTCCTCCCTTTTTCCCCTGTCTATCCTTCCTGAACAAACTATACCCATTCTTTGACTTTTCTTTTTCTATTGGGGTGCAATAAGTGAAATACCACACTGTAGAGCACTGTAACAATTGGGTTACACAATGGGAAGCTACCACAGCTCAAAAGGTATAGCCCTATACATTAAACAGAAAAGGCCCACAAATGGTTGCAGAATGTAGCCGGGGTTCCACCATCCACTGGAGAGAATTAATTGAGCACAAGAGACACTAACTCAATATATGCACAGCTGGTTGGTGTGCAAGAAGCAAATAAATTAATTTCTAGGCATCCTCAGGGCTTCTAGGAGCTTTTAAAAGACAAACTAAAAGCAGTTTGGAGTAACCAGGCATTATATCTAACTAAGTGGCAGAGAGGGACTGATGCTGAAAGTTTTAAAAAGCCATGCTAAAATAAAAGAAACAGTTCTCAATCTAGCATTGAAGGACGATACATTTATATTTCAGTGCAGGGTAAGTAAGAATTCAACAGCAGTGGACTCCTGGTACATAAGACATTCATCTTGTGGTAAAACGGACATAATTTTGAACTCTATTCACTTCTTATGGGGAGTGATTCATCCAGTTGTCAGGCATCCACTGTGCTCTGTTAGCCAAGCAACATGTTGATGTCCAGCCAGCTTAGATGGAAACAGAGAGAAAAGAATGCCAGCATGCCTTAACCAGGCTGCTTCACAGAGATATTCAACAGCAACAGTGATTACACTGACCAGCACAGGAGTCCATACAAGAGGGCTTCCAGCCTGACGAGAAATTACACACCTCTGATGGAACCCCACCCAGAAAGAACTGGACAGGATCAGTGAGGTCAGTAACACATTGATGGCTAGCAGACAAAGCAACTGTTAGATCTAATACTTTCTCTATAGCCATCTGCCTAGCATCCATCACAGATGCCAAACCAGGTCCTGATTCACTATTGCCTGCTGGCTTGAGCTATTTCCAAGATTGTGCTTTGTTTTGTTTTCAATGTGGAGTTTTTGCACTTGCAGGAACTAACCCTTCTCCTCCAACACACATTCAACCCCCCCCCCCAAAACCCACTAGTTCAGCTTTTGACTGTAAAAATGAAAATTTATAACATTCAAAATTAAAATCCTAAGGCTTGGTGGGAATTGACATTCATAACTGTGCAGGCAAGCATACAAGATGAAGTCACATGTAATCAGAGGATGTATCTGGTTTTAATGACATTTAATTAATTAATTTTAAATCCCAGGAGTAAGCGTACCCTTTCCAATGAAATAACATTTATTAGATTGATTAACAATGAGATGAAGTTTGTCAGTAGCGTTTAAGATAGCAGAGACACGATTACTATACATAGAGAGGCGGAAGATAAACATCTTATAGGCTTAGTGGCTATGTTCATAGCTTGGTTGAAATTTGGCCAGTTCATTAGTACAGGACAGATTCTGACATTTTGTAAAGCCAAAATGCTAACAAAAAATTAATCTGATACAAATACAGTATGCAGATAAAGTTCAAGATGTGGTACGTTCAGCGCCACAATGCAGAGAGCATAGAAGGCTCATTTAGGGCCCCAATTCAGCAAAGCGCTTAAGCATGTATTTAATCCCATTGCCATCAGCCATGTGGTTTGTTGACCATGATAATAATGCAGAGCATGAAAAAATTGCACTGGCAGATGATTATTGATAGTACTAATCATAAAGTATCACAAAACAGAATCAATACAAATGAGTGAATAGCACAGGTATTTTGATTTATCATGCATCTGACGAAGTGGGTATTCACCCACGAAAGCTCATGCTCCAAAACGTCTGTTAGTCTATAAGGTGCCACAGGATTCTTTGCTGCTTTTACAGATCCAGACTAATACGGCTGCCCTTCTGATATTTGATTTATAATGTCATCCATTTAGCTTTAAATCTTTCAAAATCACTGCAACATGATTGATAAGACTTAAGCATAAAAAAACCCATGTATCACCTAAAAAATTACTTCATATGGGTATTAGGGATGTTTTTCCCCAAAGGTTCAAGGCAGATTAAACCCCCATATACCTATTATCTTACTTTTTCGGACTGTTACTTTAAGCTCATAAAGTCTATATTCATATAACTTGACAATCCCAACTAATTGTTCCATTAAGGGTGAAATGTTCAGATAATCAAATGAATATTAGATTATTTGGCTATCTGTATAATGTTTATTTGAAATGTAAAATCAGGTTAAAATGAAGGGTTTATCTTTTAAAGGTTGTAGGGGGTTTTTTTATTCATCTATTTTGTTCTAAGCTGAACAAACATGTAGATCATCATGTCAACCTATTGTGTAACCAGAGCTTGCATATGTTATCCTATTTAAGGCAGCCCTATTCATTCCAGTCCTGGAATTTTATATACAAGCACTGGGCATTTTAGTATTTACACAAGTTTTGAGCCATCATTAGCCTTGATCATCATCAGACCCAATACTGCTACCCTTACAGTACAAGGCAGGCTATTTCTCAGCTTCAGAAGAAAAGACTATGTGGCAATGTTACTATTGTTATTTCAGAGGCATCCTGAACGCTAATGTTCATATAACACATCCCTATAATTACCATATTATCCATTCCTAGGTTGGTGATATTTGTCCTTAAGGATGCAAAAATTACAGAACTAAAATGAAAATGAAATTATTTAAATCCCAAATCTGCTGTTAACTGTTCTCTTAAAGGCCCCGGTTCAGGAAAACTCTTAAACCCATACTTAAGCAACCTTCCTGAATAAGGATGCTTGCATAAAGTGGGGGTCAATAGGTTTGTCTCACGGGGGTTTTGATCATCCCAGCTTCCCAGGCACTAATTGTTCATCTAGACAAGCAACTTACTGAGGGTTGCTCAGCTGGTGCACCATGGGATAGCTCAGTGCTTTGAGCATTGGCCTGCTAAACTCAGGGCTATGAGTTCAATCCTTGAGGGTCATTTAGGGATTTAGTTGAGGATTGGTCCTGCTCTGAGCAGGAGGTTGGACAAAATGACCTTCTGAGGTCCCTTCCAACCCTGATACTCTATGAATCTTTAAACACACAGTGCAATTCACCATGTGCAAAAGTAAACTGGTTTGTGGGTGTAAAACTCCCCATCCCAGCCCAGGTTGGCAGGAATGGGGGAGAGTCTGGGCTGGTGTGGGGATGCTCCTGGCAGAAGAGTATTTGAACCCCAAGGATTCAAACAGCATGTGTGTCACCACTCTACATCATGAGATGGGCTTTAAAATGAAACTGTTAGTTTGAGGTCTTTGTCTTACTGTTCTTGGTGCCTTTAGCACTCACAGTTTCTAGCTTCTCTTCAATCAAGAGGTTAGAAACCTAATTATTTAAGAGATCTGGGATTTTCACAATCCCTTGGACACAGAAGCTGGAGCTTCAGGACACACACATTAGCTATCCAGAAGACTTACACTAACTCAGTTGGTAATCATGGTATAGGCCAGCAACATGTTACTAGCTGTTCTGGGATGGGGGAGGGATTTGTGTGTCTGGCCCTGGTGTGACACGACAACATGTCAGGAATTGTCAGACTGGATCAGATCCAAGGTCCATCTAGTCTAATGTCCTGTCTCTAACAGTGGCTGATACCAGATGCTTCAGAGGAAGATGTCGGACCCTCGCAGCAGGCAGATGTGGGATAATCTGCCCTTCCCATAGGTCTCAGAGCATGTCTCCACTGCAGCTGGGCGGTGTGATTCCCCCTGTGGATAGACTGGCTCACATTAGGTCCGCTCCAGTTAGTGCGCTAAACACAGCAATGTGGACATTACAATGTGGGCAGTGGCTTGGGCCAGCTACCTGAGCTCAAACCCAGGGGGCTGCGTGAGGTTGACTCAAGTGGGTCTCCTGAGCTGCTATTTTTAGCATGGGAACTCAAGCTAAGCTAGCTTGGGTCTGTTTGTGCTGGGAATCACACCTCCCTGGTGCAGTGGAGACATACCCTAAGGCTGGGTCTACAGTCCGCAGTTAATCAGGTGATTCGCACTCAGGCCTGGGCACTAGCCTAGTCTGGATGTGAACAAAGCCATATCACTATTAGTGTGTCCGCACTGTTTCTAGATGCACCTGCGTATGTTTGGAGGCATATCCCAGGGGGTCTTTGTGCTGAACTCTAGCATTGTATCAATTGCAGAACTTGTCTGTCCTTTGCGGGGAACTGTGGGAAGGCATTAGAGGACTATCAGCACTCAGGTCATTTGGCCTATATCCTCACTGCAAAGTCACTAGGGTTCAGCCAACACTCAGACTCTGATTTAACCTACACCGCTTGGATCAGCTAGCCTAGGCTTAAAGCATCTCCAAACCTAGGATCAGAGGGTTTTGTGCGTGGACGGGAGCGAGGTTAAGCCTAAAACTCGGGTAAAAGCCCAGGTTAACTCTGCAGTGCAGACATACCCTTAATTGGATATTGGTTTAAGCCACAGGGCTTATTACTATTAGCTGTATTCTAGTGGCACAAAAGAGTCCTAAATATTTAACATTAGATCAGCTCTGTTTTGTTTTCTTTTTTAAAAGTGCCTTCTTTAAAAAAAATCCCCACAACTTGCCCTGCTGTTTCTGGACATTACCGCTCCTAATGTTTCCTAAGCATCGGACATTATGCTACAAGCAAAGTGATGCAAATTAGACCTGATTAAAGCAAGGGCTTCAAGACTATAATTGTTCAAGAAGAACAATTTCCTTTCCAAAGGTAAACAACAGCCTTGCAGACAAAGATAAGGCCAAGGGCACGTAAGACGGTGCTTCTGCTCATACTTCCCAATATCAAAGATTGTAGGAAAATTCAAAATGTTTGCTTAAAGCGTAAAAAAGAAAGTGAACAGGAAAAAGTGTAGGACACTAAAAGGAATCACTTAGCACTGCTGACAGCTTTTAAGGCAGATGTTTTCTTCAATGCAGGAAGCTTTTTTGAAACTGGAGATAACTAGCTATGAAACAGAGCAGCTATTCAAAGGAGAAACAGCAATGAGTGGATGAATCACTCCCCATAGTAAGTGTTGAGGCTATGCACATTTCTCTTTGACCGTAAACCTGCCGGTCTTGAAAGATTTTCTTGAATTACATTTCTTTGACCACTTGGTAGCTAAATCCTTTGTAACAGAAAATATTTGAGAAAGGAAAATGAATATGTTTAATACATATAAATAGCAACGGGTAGAGCGAGGATGTAGCGCTTACATCCATACAACCGGAACATAGGTTTGAACTAGTTCCAACTCAAACCCAGCCCAATCCTAGAATCCCCTTTGAAGTAAGTGTCAGTCTTAGTTTTTTCCCATCTTTGCCTTTTCCACTTTAAAAGTAGGAAAGGGAGCCTTAAACTTTTCCACCGTGGACCATTTCTTAATACAAAGATTAACTTGTGGAACTAAAAGGACCCTCCAGGCATGAACCTGCGAAGGGAATGATCAGGGCACAGAGCTGAAGTGAAATTGAGCTATTAACATGATACACTTTTAATTAATGCTGTTAATTTTATTACAGCAGGACTTAGAAATGCCACCTGAGACTGAAAAGCCACTGGACTGGCATTGTATCAACACACAGTGAAAGATTCTCCCTCCTCTGAAGAGTTTACAAACAAGGCAAAGAGAGAGAAGAGAAACAGAGTCACAGAGTGACTAAGTATTTGCCTGAGGTCACACTGCAGGTTATTGGAAGAGCTGGGATTAAAAGCCAGATCTCTTGAGTCCTGGTTCAGTATTCTACCCACTAGACCATGCTGTCTCTCTCAAACTCGAAGAAATAATCGAACTCTGACCCCTCTAAACGTGGGGTAAGTTCAGCATGAGATCAAAACCACAATGCGCAAGGAGAGAGCAGATCAAATAGATTAGATTGTTTATGCCAAGAGGGTGCATGGTTTTGCCTTATACGCTACTTTGAGCATCAGTGTTTCTCTTTTTAAATGCCTGCCCTTCTCACCTGCAACGGTCTCTGCTTTGCTTGCCACCTTGAGGCATTTCCAGTTCATCAGAGACTGATCCTGTCCACTGTGACTGTACTATCTGAGATATTGCGCCCCAAAGTCTCTGCACAATTCATGTAGGCTCCGTGTTCTGGCAGGCAAGTGTCTAACGAATGTATCGCATGCCCATAGAGTCCAATCTGATTTTCATTGAAGTCAGTGTTGGACTTTCTACGGGGAGAGCTGAACTGAAATCAGTCTCATGTTAGTTCATTTCTCAACCTGTGGTGGGGTTTGTGAATTCAAATAATTTCATGTCAGTCAAACCCTTCTGACTTTTCTCTTCAGGTCTCCTCGCTATTTTCCCCATACAGAATCCATCTACCTTTCTTCAAAGACTCAGACTCTAAGTCATTGTCTTCCAAGTTTGTTAATATTTTCCTGCCCATATCACAGAAAAACCTGCCAAGAGAAATATCTCAGCTGGAAAACAAAGAGGCAGAACTTGGCATGCATTCATCCCAGTTTGGGTGGATAAACAAACAGTAGATCAAATATTGATGAGGAGGGGGAAACAGTGTTTATTCCTAGCGGGTTCATTTCTTATGCACACATCTCTCCCACAGCATGGCGACAAGCACGTCCTATGGAAGTGTGTGCCACTGCACCTGGGAAAGGGCTATTGCTGTAAACTGAACAACACATTCTCTCTTAAAAGTGTGTCAGCCTCTTGGGGCAATGCTATGAGTTTGTATAGTATGGTTAAAATAGATTTAAGAAATTAAGCCAGCTAAAACGCACTCTTTCAGAGTGGCATGGTGTGAGCACAAACATTACAGTGTCCTATGTGATAAGTGGGCCATCTATTTTGTATCCTATCTCCAAAAGTGGACATTGTGCCAGTCGTTGAACAAACACGTAACAGATAGATAGCCCCTGCCCCACACAGTTTACAATCCAAGTATAAGACTAGTACAACCCAAGGATAAGACAACAGATGGATGGTGGTTTCAGACAGCCAGACAGGGAACACAAGGAAACAACGTGTGAAATAAGGAAGCAATAGCTGAGATGCTTTTACTATGCTGATGACGTACCTCATTGGATACAGACAGTGCTATTGAAGGTCATACCCAAAAGGACAGGTGAGAACAAGACATGGAGGGGAGGGATAGCTCAGTGGTTTGAGCATTGGCTTGCTAAACCCAGGGTTGTGAGCTCAATCCTTGAGAGGGCCATTTGGGGATTGGTCCTGCTTTGAGCAGGGGGTTGGACTAGATCTCTTGAGGTCCCTTCCAACCCTAATGATCTATGATTCTATGGACAAGGCTAGGGGTAGCTGGCTGAAGCTCCATGCAGATGAGTCTGAGGTGATGCTTGTTGGCTGACAGTAGTAAATGGAAGATACACTGAGGAGGACATCTTTCCTTTCTGTTGAGTGTGCTCCTGCCATTTGTTGCTAGCATTCACTATCTAGGGATGGTTTGGGATTCCCAGCTGCTGACTGATTGATCATATGGCAGCAGTTTCTATGAAAGCCTCCCCCTCACAGTTTCTAGGAAAGCCCCCCTCCACCTGCCCTGCCATTTCTTTCAGAAGCAGACTTTGCTACTATAATCTATGTCTTTGTCTCCTTAAACTAGACTGCATTGTACTCTGCATGGGCCTACAACTTAAATCTACTTGGAAACTGCAGCTGATGCAGAAAGTGACAACTCAGGGGAGAAAAATAAATCCATCCATTCTCTGAAGGGCCCTGTAAGTTGACATTTCATATAAGTCCCAGAAGAGGCCTCAGATCTGCTTGCCTAGGCAGAGGTAGGATAGCAGCTTTTATCTTATTTTATACTTATGTGTAAAAGAGGTCCAATCCCAAATTCTAAGCACACCTTTAACATGGACTTTAAAAATCATACAAAACTTACCTATCCATACCGAACATCAGCTTTTCCTCACTGCCTGGCTCAAATGAAAGTTAAACTGGGACATTTTAAAAAGCAAAAGATACGCTACGCTACTCAAAAATCACTGCCCCATCTCCATTCCATAAAGATCTGAGACACACCTCCCATTCCAGAACCCGTTCTGGTTCCATTCCAGGCAGTGTTCTCCTCCAGGTCTCTGAAACTATTTCCTTAAGCTGCTCCTCACTAGCTGAGGCATTTTCCTGCCAATGCACTTCTGACCACGGGATGATCGAGATGTACTCACCCCTCCCCCTCCTGGGTGAGAGAAACTGCCAACTCTTTTATCCTCCAGAATCAATGATTGTTATGTGATACTTAAGAGGAGACTTCACACAACATCAAAAGGGAAGCATTTAACTTTACCATGAAGAAGCATGCTATTTGCCATGGAACTAACTACAGACAAAGATATTGGTTAGAAAATTTAAAACCTAGTGAATGACATTATCAATTTAGAAAAGCAACATAGCATGTGCCAAGCCATATATAAAACAGAAACTGCTGACAAACATAAGATCATAACAACAAATCCAGTTTAATAGATGCTAACAGCTCGATCGTGCAAGGTGCTGAATACTATGGCCTAAATCTAGTAATACACTTAAGCAGGTGTTTAATTGTAAGCATAGGACTAGACCCATTGACTTAAATTGAGTCATGTGCTTAAAGATAATCACATGCATAAGAGCTTTTCTGAATAGCCCCTAGAGTGCTCAGCTCCTTGTAGGACTTAGCAGCAGATTTTTTTGGTGCCAGATATCATGTTACCATGATGAACACCTTAGAAATACATACATCATGTAATACTTGAGAACATACAAAGAGTGTCTGAGCCATCAGCCAAGACTAGGACCTAGAGCCATTCAGGGTACAAAAACAGAATAGGGAGTAGTTACTCATGAGTCTTAAATCATTAGTTGCGCTTTTGAAAAATTCTGTACCTCCTTATATATGTCAAGAACTATAAATAATTCAGGGAGAAAAAAATCTTTTTTCAGTCAATGCTTTTACATAACTTGACCAAGGAATAATCTACAAAACTTGCCCACCCTTTCACAAAGGAGGAGATTTTGGATGTGATAATACATTGCGGGTCTGAGAATCACCTGGTCCAATGGCTGCCACTTACTATTTATATGCCATTTTCCTGGAAATGTTTAATTTTGCTATGCAGGAGGGAAAATGGCCCCAATTATTGAATGAGGCTACTATTACTTTATTATGTGTTACTCATTAGAAATCCACTGAAGGGCATCTCAAATGGAGCAAAGGCTTTGTTCATTTCAAATCTCAAGGGTCTTGCAGGACTAAAGGGTGGGCATACATCACATACATCAGGACCAGCCTAGTTATGTCTCTGACTGCTCCACTAAAGATAGTCTTTGAAGGGAGCTATTTAGTTGCCCAGTCCCACATCGTTTTTTAAGGATACTGCAACTGCCACTTAATTCCTGGATTAGAAGCTCTTCTACTTCTGTTCAGATTCTTACCATGATAGCTAAGTACCTTCCAGAATTAGAAAAATCAAACAACTATCTAGGTGTAGGCCAACAACAGCTCAAGATTTTCAAGGACTTCTTCGCCAGAAAGTTGTATATAAACAGGAGGAAAGACTGAGGAATTTGATTTACTCTGAGAGCTATTCATTGACCGCTCGTTTGGTAAGAACGCATGACTGGCCTGACCTTGGTCCAATCCATTATGTATAAAGCAGGCTGCATGTGGTAAGTAAAGCTGTTGGATTGATTTTAATAAAAAGGCAGGAAAGAAACCACAAAAGGGATTTTGGTTTAGATAATCAGAATGTAATTACCCAAAATATAATATAGGTAGGGCAATAGAGTTATAATATGTGTTGTTTAATGATGTAAGTTGGTCAGGCCCTCCAGATCCAGACTTTGGGCCTGCAAAACATATGGCCGAGGGACTCCAGATTTCATTTGACAAAAGCTTCTAGGCTCTTTAATGGTGAAGCTAACCTTCAAAGCTAAATCATAAGGTTAGATGTTTGTCCAGGTTATTTCCCTTTAAATATAGTTATTCACAGTCTCTGTCGCAGTCGCCTTGCAGTCCCCCAATTTTGTTGGACCAATTTACATGTGGGGGTGAGCCACCAACAAAGCAAGAACTACTCTGGACTTTCTCCTGGGCAACCACCTGCAGCTAAGCCAGCATGCTGTTTAGGTAATGCAGCCACTAAACGAAAGAGCCAACTTAGCTCCAGGCAAGACAGAAACAGGAGGTAAAGTTTTCTAAAGTTACTTAGGCATACAAGTCCATTTTCACTTAGGTCCCATTGAAAGTCAGTTTTACCCAGGGTCCTCCCACCATATTCTCCTCAAGAGTAACCACTGTGAGGGGGAGGGTGGTACAAAAACAGTGCAACACAGGAGGAAAGGGAGACAGAATTCATGCCAGCCCAGCCCTTGGTAGCAGCAGCAAGCCTTCTGGAAAACCTGAGGGGTTGGCCTATCAGTTATGAATAGATCTCCAGAAAAAAAAACATGCACAATTCCCCCTCTCCCCATTTTTGGAGACTCACAGAAAAAGCGACACAGGAATTGAAAATTAAAGTGTGCCAAATAAAGGCTGTGTGCCACAGGAGAGAGGACAGAGCCATATGTTCTCCCCCCATCACACACAAACGATTTGGCCTAGCGCTGCTGTAAAGCGTTCCTTTCCATTTGCTCTCAAGACTCGCCAAGCCAACAGAGCAGGAAGGACAGTCAAGCAGCGTTCACACCATTGGAGAGCAAAGCTGATGTCCCAATAATCACGCAGCTGAGCCCACATACCACAGACATCTCCAGCTTATGGATATTTGCACTTACTTAGTGCCAACTGGTGTCCAGTCAGTATCACTACTAGGGCAGGGGGATTGCCATCCAGTACAAGACGTGTGCATATCCTGCACTGAATGTCTCATTTGTGCAAGAGGAAATGCAGCTTGTTTATAGCACAGTAATGTTGACTTAGTGAGCAGCACTGTAGCTTGCATGCTAGCAAGGCATGTAAGTATAGGTAGGCATTCTTTCAAATAACGCAGATTCTATTCAGTTCCTTCTTTGTTCAACCTTAGGTTGGAGAATGCTAATGTTATTTTACTATAAAGCCATGTATTGCCCTGGCAGCTTCTGCCTTATGTACTCCTGCTACAGCAAGTCAAACTATTAATTACAATTTTGGCCCCATTTTAGTTAGTAAATTATTTAAGAGCCTGTGCTGATTTTCTTTGAATATATTCGTTATCCATGAATATTTCCTGACTACTTTGAACTAAACACATTCAGCCTATAGGATACTCACAAACTGTCCACTGCAACTTTTCTCCATTCGCTTTTGGTTATCTAAATCACATGATGTTTTTTTCCACTCCCAGATTGGATGAAGTTATTTTTAAAACAGGAGAACGAATATCAAGTTGTGAATTACAAACACCAGACTTTAGGGACAAGTCTCCAGACAAATAACATTTGCTAAAATTAGTGAAACTTTTGGCATCATAAACATTTGTGATATCTCTGAGTTCTCTTCACTAAGGTATATAAGTATCCCACAAATCATAGCTCACTGAACTTTATACTTTTAAGCTCAAAAATACTCCTCAATCACAGTTTATTTCCCTGCCATCTTTGACCTGCCATAGGTCCCGTGTTGAAATATATTTTAGCTCATTTGGGTTCACTTTCCACGTTCTCTGTCATGTCTTTGCTCTTTACACAACATTAAAACGATGAGGAAATATACAGATAGGGTTGGATTCCAACTACCTGTTTACTAATTACATACAAACATAACGGATATATACATGGCGATTCTGGTGGCCTCTACACGAGAAGAAAAGGAGGCCACACATTTTTAAAAGAGATACTACCCAATACACTACAGCCTCATTCCAGATTGGTTTATGGGGTTATAGAGCCATGTCAGGGTGTGCCTGACTGCCACAGCAATGGGATGACAAATGGCCCTGCCCACCACAGGATTATAGGAAAGCCAGGAAATTGGAGGTTTTAAAAACAAAATTATTAAAACATCACAAAACACCACAACCAGTGACCCAATCATCATCATCATCTGTGCGCTTGTGCCTCTTTTCTCCACAGGATTGAGGTGAGTATGTAAGAGCCCCAGTCTCCTCCCCTTCCCCCAGCACATTCAGTAGTTTGATGTAGGATAAGACCCTCTTGCAGGCCTTTCCTTGCCCCCACTCTGATTGATAGGGTAGCTAAGTGGCTTACCACTCCAAACCCTTTTCTGAATAGCCACTCTACTAGCTCCATGAGCCAAACACTCCGCCCCCTCACCCCCTTTTCTTCTTACATAAGAGAGCACACCTATATTGGAACCTGCCCTGGTCTATTGCCTTTAGATGTGGGAACCATTCAGCCTCCTAACAGTAGGAAAAAGGGGATCGTACCCCTCTCCAAGAGCTCTAATCCCGAGCTCTAATGAAATCCATCCTGGGAAAACAAGGCATGTTTGTTTACATGGACTCTATGAGACCTCTGCCTGGAACCCAATCACAACTAGCCCGAGTACAGTGTGATGAGGAAACACAGATTTGATTTGTGGCAGTATTGGCATGTTACTGTGATAAATTACAAGTAGTGGAGCAGATACATTCCAGAGGAACCCACCTGTGGCTGGTTGGCAGGGAACAATTCAGCTGCTGCTGCTATGGTCACCATGTTCTGTCAGTGATTATGTTTGTAGGGTACTTCCATTACTGTTTGAAGGGCACACCATGCATCATTTGTCACAGCTCTTTGCTGGTTATGCAAATACTGTACTGAGAGTAGCATCACCAAATGATAAAGGATAAGTTGCATCCCTCTATTCTAATTTCTATTTTCCGCCTGCATCTCTGTCTTGTGCTGCAGGAGACAGCTGGTCCCAGTGACAAACAGAGATGGAGAGTAGGGCTTGAATAAGAAATTTGGTCATAGGCTAAACCTTGCTAAAATAAAACATAAAAAAAGTTGGTTCAGCCTTATTAGCTCCACACATACAGTACTGTTTATAATTGCTTAGTCTTATTTTAGGAGCATGCTTTTTCATTACTAGCGTACACAAAATTCTCGTCAAAGTCAATCTGGAAGTATGCAGGATCAGGTCCCAGTTGGGGATTGGGTCCTGACTCAGCACTAGTAATCTGTTATGTACACTGGTGAGGGAATTAGGAGAAGGTATTTTTATGTGAGTGGAGTTCAGTACAAGACTGGGTGATGTGTGTCCACTTGAAGACGGTTGGTTCATTCTTCCATGTCTCATCCTACCTGTATGTTCTTTTAAGGAGTTGTCTGTTTGTTGTTTGGTGACATTTTATTTTGTGTTTAATTTGGGATGGAATGGAGTTGTGGAGTTACTGCAGCAACTAGCAACATATGGGAACTGAAGATGTATCTGATCCAAAATGCTGAAGCTGAACACACCGCAGCTTTGGAAATCCAGTTTTTGTGCCTCAGGCCATTTCCTAGTCTGAAGATATCTGCTCAGCACCTCTGTTTGTTTTGTTCAGCTTTTCCTTAATAAAAATGAATGATCAATTATTAAAACAGTTTGCCAAAGATAAGTACCACTCAACTGGATCCAATCTTTGTTAGAGAAAGAAAAAAATTAACTTTTCTTCCAGTTATGTAATACGGAACGTGTGCCTATGCTAATGTTTCAGACAGGAGGCATTTTTGTTGGTTTCAATGTCTGGAGATGTTTTAAATGACAGACATTAGCATGCCACATGCTGGGTCTACTACCGCCCAAGGTAGAAAGGACAGAGGACTCAAGTAAACTTACGGAACAAATTTGCACAGGTACTAACCTCATTACTATCTGGACTAACTGCAAGGCATAGTTCTTTGACCTGCCTCCTCTTTAGCACACACATAGTAGGGTGCACGTGTAAAAAAAAAAAAAAAAAAATCTTACCAAAACAAAAACACTACACTGCACACACAATTCTCCCCTTGGGGAGAATATGAAACACAAAGATGGTAGTCATGTCACTTAATGCGCTACTGGAAGGCACTCAGGTATTACAGAGATGGGGTAGGATAAGAAACTATATAGAATAGAACAGAATCACTTGCAATGAATACATTCTTTACTGAGACTCTGACACAAACAATAATATATAGTTCTTTTTTTGACCTCCAGTTCCCAAACATACTAAACACAGTCTGTGTTGCCTAGTATCACCACATATGGGCTCCAGAAGACCTATAAACATTTAAGCAAAAGTAAAAAGTGACTTCTGATTGCATGACACTTTGGAATTGTTGGATATAAATGCCAAATATCCCAAACATCAATGCTTTGATTAACAAAGTGATGAATCACTAGTACAAGGCTAATAGCAGTTTTCTGAGCATTGTGAGCAAATATGGGCCTTGCTTTGAAAACAAATAACCAATATTTGAAAAGATAGGGCTCCAAATTTAACAATATGACAAACATGTAGGCGAGCTCAGTTCTTCACTGGAAATCAGGAAAGAATATCTGCCTTAACAGATATAATAACAGACCCATAACTTGCAGTGGAAAGCAGAATAAATGTTGTTGAATTAACTGGGACTGCAAACTAAATTGATTAAGTAACCAGTTCCAGAGGAACTTTGAATGTATTCAGTGCAACAATGTTTTAAGAAGGAAGTTAATTTGTTTGCATCTGATTGTTGGCTTTTGCTGAGTTTTACCCCCTGATAGTTTTCCTCCAACAGGAACTCTAGTATTAAATAAGCGAGAAGAAATCCTCCATCAGTTGCAGCAAGTTAATATCAGCACTGACACTATAAGCCTCTCCTTTCAGGCCTTTATTTGGCATTTTTAAAATAGTCCAGAGCTGCCAAGTTCAGATCTGTATTCAAAGTCCTCTAAAGATTTGGATTTTGGTTCAATCCCCATCACTTGTTATCTCTGGTTACTTAGGTTATAACCTCGTTGGGGCATAGCCTCTTTTTCTCTTATATGCCTATCACAATAGGGTCCCAACCCCTGATTTGGGCCTCTAGTCTCCACTGCAATACAAATAGAAAACAATCTACCCTGGATAGAAATTTGACCTTTTAATTCTCAGCCTCTTGAAATTAAGTTATCAAGTATATTTGCTGAGAAATAAGATCCAGAGAAGGTGAACTGGTTGGAAACAGATGATAAATTATGTTGTATGGAAATCAACTGAGAAGGTTTTAACATGAGGAAAATGGTGCTTATTAGTTAGAAATCTGCATTCATGTGATGTTAAGGTTGAGTTTTTATAACACCAGAGAAACATAGAATTGGGTTTCCCTACCAACCACAGCTACTGCTGCCCTCATAAGCATTACAATAAGTTATTTTGCTGACCCTATCTATTGTAGGCACTTGACCCAAACTTTTGTGTGTGTGTTTGTGTCTGCAGCACTGATTAGAAGGAACTGAAGCAACTAGCTGTTGACTGAGACACATTTGAAAAAGTAAAGATTTGGAAGAAAAGGAAAAGAGGCGGGAAAGACACAAAGAAGGGGGAAGAGGAATGATATTAGAGTGATATGTATCAGTATGTATTAATCAGTTCACAGGATAGTGGAATAGTGCTTTGTTGTTACATAATTAAGCGCCTCTTGTGTAGGTTTGGAAGAATGATATTTTTATTGTAAATGTCAGTAAACATCTATTTCACCGTTCGCACAAACATCAATGAAAAAAAATGTTTCCATCGCTAATAATCAAAATGTGCAGACAAAGAAAGAAGAATGCTTTGCGAGAATTTATTAGAGTTTGATTTAAGGCTGATTACTTTGTATACTTTAACGTGATGTTGACAATTTGTGTTTTATGGTTATAAAGCTCTAACTTTGTGAATCTCAGTGTCTACAGTCATTAAATAATTGTCAGACCCATCCTGCATAATTTCTCACAACTGTGAAATTTGAAGCTGATAAAAATTGAAAAAAGAAAGCCTAAGACTCATAATTTTGCATAAATGAAAATATAAATAGATACAAATGCTTAAAAACAAACATTGATATTATCAGTTGATATTACAAAAATTAAAAATATCATTTTTATCAGCACCTATAAAGACTTTGACTAGTAGCAGTAGATGCTGCAAGGCCTACCAGATACATGTTCAGAGGCTGAATGAGAACACAGCAATTTTACAGCTGGAAGTTACAGGCCAAGCATTAATTTTGCCTAGACTTGAGACTTTCACAGCAAAATGTAGAGAGTTTTCATGTAACGGTACAGCTCCCTCTCCTTTAAAAGTTGTACACTGCACTGATCTGGCTCACCTCATATTTTAATCTTCTAGACTTGTTAAATGAAGGTCACATATCTTGATGTGGGTCAGGATGCAACATTCCTTTTGAGTGATTTGCCATTCAGAAATAGTTTTGGCATGAATGTGTCAGAGCCAGGGAATGAGGAGCTGCAGAAAGTCCTCACACAGGAGGCCCACGTTAAGCAAACATATCTGCTTCCCCTCCAAAAAAAAAAGCTCACTATAATTTCAAGTTTAATTAGAGGGGTCTTGTGAAAGCAAAAAGGACAGAAACCAGCAAAGTCTCTAGCCACATTGCTTCAAGCAACTTACCAGTGTAAACTACAAACAAATAACATCAGCCCAAAACAGAAAAAACATGCCAGTTCTTAGGTTGCCACCATTCCTGGCTTCCAATCAGAAAATCCCTCTCTTCCTGACTCTCTCATGATAGGGTAGTCCAGCCCCTCTTAAGGTGTGGAGCCTAACTCAGCACACCCTGTCACCTCATTAGGAGAGAAACTTGCTCCCAGTAACTTGCAGTAGGTATGGTCATTGTTGAAGAGTTCAGAATCTGAATTACTGATGGAATAGACATGGTGTGTGCTGTGCTACTCTGAATATGGCGGGTTCTGTAGGAAGGGGCATATGAAAACATACAGACAATTATTCCCAGGTTCTTGCAGTTGGAGACGTAATCCATCTACCTTCCCTATTTGCAGTTGTCTACTTAAGGCTTAGATATCCATATAAACACTTACAGTATGTCTCACTGAGGTGCAGGTTCTTGCCAATAGAAAAGTCACTCAGAGCAGCATTCGCTTACATTTCCCACATTAACATACTGTGATTTCCCATGATAGCACAAGGCACATAATACCTTGCCTGGGCCTGACTTGTCCCCCACCACTTATTTTTCTCCCCCCACTCTGCTTTTTTGGTGGGGGGTGTCCATACAATCCTGTGTGAGACCGTTTTTTGTTGTAAGTTTCCTTGGCTGCATGACCAAGGAGGGCTTTTTTAGCTTCTGTAAGAAATGCTTGATCACACCCCTCACTCCACTTCCACCCCTCCTCACAATGGTGAAACTGACAGGAAGGAAAGTGTCTCTGAAAGGGCTCCCTTATGGCATTTCTTTCTGAACATTTTGTGATTGCTGAGGGTTTGCTCTTCCTCACAAATATTCAAAAACAATCCCATCAGTTCTAAGCAGTTCCAAGGCAAGGAGTTTAGCTAATGACAGTTCAGGAAAATAAGACAGACTGGTATCCTGGAGAGACAGTATAGTCTGGTGGATAGGGTGCTGGCCTGTGACTCAGAGGACCAGGGTCCTAGTGCCAGCTCTGCCACCAAGCTGCTGCATGAGCGTAAGCAAGTCACTGCACCTGTTTCCCCTCCTACTTTTGTCTGACCTATCTGCTTAAATTGTAAAGTCATCAACGCTGGTCCTCCATGTGTGTACAGTGCCTGGCCCAATGGAACCCTGCTTAACGTAGGAGCTCCTGTAATACAAACAATGAGATTGCCTCCCAAATGATCCTGAAATCCTTAGCAATGGTACATGGCATCACCTCAGCCTATTTCCTTATTGACACAGTCTATTTCCTCGTGGAACATTCTCAACAGCTGTTCATTTTTGACCCCTGCCTTGAAGAACAATATACCTAAGCATCGCCAAACGAGTGGGATCAATGGATAGTCTGAGGGGCCAGTCTTGCAACTTGCAAACCTTCATGGAGCTAGAAAAAATATTTCTAATGTTGGGGATGCTTGATTCTGCCCTGCTTTGTCATATACATTCATAGATTATCCAAACAATGTATGGTTTCTGTTATTCAGTGCCCTGGCTTCACTTCAGAGTTTAATCCTTCAAAAGGAATTTGTTGCCTTGACTAATCCTTTGCCATTATCATTATCCCACAAATAAATAAACAAAACTGAATCAGTTTATGTTTTGATGATACAGTGTCATCAGTCTCCCTGTTCTATTTAAGTAATTTGCTGTTTAAAACCTATAGGCTATTACAGTTCCTACATTCTAAATGACACAGCAATCAAAAATTCTCTCCCCTAGTTGAGAAACAAGAGGGTGCTTTTTCATGGCTTACTGGCAGTATTTACATGTTTATATTTTACTGGGATGCAATCACTACACCCTGAATAGAATTACCTATGAAAAGTTAACAGTCAGAGCCGGGGAGGCGGGGGGTGTTGTTTCTCTACTAGCTGAGTCTTAACTGATTCATTTGAAATGAACAAAGACAGTCAATTTTTTCTTAAATCCAAATTGTGTTTAAAACCTACCGGGGTTTTTTTTGTTTTTGTTTTCACTCCCATTTCCTTGAGATCACATGCTGTGTGTTTGCTCATGGCAGAGAGGGGTCAGACAGAGTTGGTGCTAGTTTTAGAAACTTGTGTGTTTTATTTTTCCCAGCAGTCAAAAAACCAATTACTCCATTTGAAGGCTGAGAGGTCAGTTCTTTCTAAAAATGGGTTCCTTAAGAGTACTTCTAGGAAATGGGCACTGAATGGGTGAAATTACAGTGCAAGTATTTCCACAGTTTGGATCTACTTCACAGTAGGAATGGCCCTAAAAGATGTCACCAATTAGAGTTGGACCAAGGAGGCCATTTTTGGGTTCTTGATTTGCAAAGTCAGCCTTGTCATCTTTTGGTTTTGTAAAAATAAAACTAGAAGTGGTTTGGGTTGGGATCCATTTTAGTAGTGCCATCACAATGGAAAGGGAGGTCAAATGGATGAGGGAGTGGGTTCTTCTCTCATACTACTAGGTCATATAAGTCTCCACAGAAGTCCTGTGAGCTGGAGAACAGCAACACAGGTTGGGCTCTGCATGAGCCATTGGCATCAGAGAACAGCTAACGCACAGTGCACTATGGCCACACTCCTTCCCTCTGACTTTGAGATACCCGTATTGTAGGAGATAAGGAGAAGTGATGTAGAATCATTGCCATGAGCCAGGCAAAAACTGCCCCTTTGTTGGGAGTATTGAGCATGTTCTATCAATGGTATAAAGGGATCAGAAAATCTCCTGAAGGTGACTCATTCTGAATAATCATTCGGTACTTTGTACACAATGGGAGATGGCCAACAGTACTGAGCATGCACAGAACTAGAGCTCTGAATGGGAAGAGTTCTAGTCTCAGCTCTTATACTGATGTGTGTCAATTGGTCGGTGTGATTCACAGTTCTTTTCAATTGGACAAGCCCTCATAACCCTATCTTTAGTCACGCCCCTGGTGTATTTTGAGGTCTTTAATTCCATGATTATATACTATTTGTTTTATAGGGTCACTGTCACATTCAGTGGATAGGTCAGACTGTGAATGAGGCAGAAGGTTCCAACAAGACAAAGGACGTTCCCTTATATTCTATTCCTGGCTCTGCCACACAGTTCTAATGTGATGCTGCGCAAGACTATTATAACACCCACTGGGGCTGAACTAAGGGTGAATGGACAGCCTTACATCTGAGATTTTCTAACTTTTGAATGCTTGACTTTGCAACCTTATCATTCTTTTAACACTCATTTTTAATTATTTAACTCTATGGTTTAAATAATTAACTGTTTTAGTATTGTTATGGCTGCTTGTGCCTACAGTACCTCGAAGCAGGTGGTTTCAAGTTCCATAGAAAATCACTGAGCCTCTTGGATGACTGCAGACCAGAATATTTTATAAGAGGGCTGGACACAGGAACAGACACACAAGTAGCAGGTTCCCCTTTGCGACCATCAAGCAGCGCCCTTGGTCGGTAGCATCAGTTCTTCTACATATTGTTATCTTCACACTACAACTTCCCTCTTCATCCCTCAAACTGAACTGAACTGTAACCAGCAGGTGGAGCTTTAGGGCAACCCAAAAAGAGTTTTGCAAATCTTTGCATCAACCTGAAAGTGTTACATTTACTGTGTATCCGCTTCCAGGCATTGGAAGACAATGCTTCTGCCAGAAAAAGCAAGCCAATTCAGAAAACTGCAGCTCAAGTACTGCAATTATTACATCTCCAGACACTCAATTGATACACACGATCTAGATAAATGCCACACTTCCTGGCAGCCCATTTCATCTTCCCCATTAGATACATAGCTAGAGCACTGTTTGTCAGGAGAATTTGGAACAAAGGGAAACTGTGCCTCTAAGGATTTGTTATGTTGTTCTCCTTCTTCTCCCACTCCCCCCAGACTTTGATTCAGTCTGAAGTTAAGCACATATAACCCTCAACTTGATAGATCTACACCCGTCACTGTCTCTATAGCAATAACACCAACTTGGTCTTGATGCATTTTTGGTTCCTTGTGAAATAAGGAAACAGCCCACAAAAATATTTGAGCTGCCTTTGGAAAAGTGAATCAAGAATTACTGTTTAAAGTGGGAACTAATGGCCAAACACCATCCTCATCTACACCTGTATAACTCAAGGGGGGTCAAATATGTCTGCATGCATTATCTGAAGTTGGTATTTCTCAGTCAAGTTTGGTCCTGTTTTATTTTTAAAAGAACAGAAATCATTAAAAAAATTTTTTTGCCTTGACCCAATTCTTTACGTTCCCACTCTGATGCTGTTCTATATATCAGTATTCATTACCTGTTCTATTTGTGTGTATCTGAAGGATGGATTTTAATATAGTCGAGTACTATTTGCCAGCAGTTGTTTTAGACATTAGTATTTGGGTTCACTTGCTTTAATAATAATAATAATTAACAAAGTGGTATGTAGGAAATGGACTGTCAGAGTGGACAAGATGTTCCAGTGTGACTAATGATTCTAAGTGCCCAATTTGACACATCTTCAAGGGGACTGACTTTCACAACGTGCAGAGCCACCTACTTTGTGAAAATCTGGCCCCTTTGGAGGAGTATCAAGTTGGGCACCCACAAAATAAGGTACCCAGCACCTCTTGTTGCTTTTAGCTGTGAAAGTGTACAGCCCCCAGTGCATTTAGGATTTAAAAGTAAACTTGTTTTACCCAGACTTTCCATTTTCTTTTTTCAATTGAGCTCCTTGTTTCCAACCTTTCAGCTTATCAGCATTACTTTATTCAATATAAAGTAGTGAGTTTACCTTGGATCAATTATACCTTTTCCTGTGTAATTTCCACAGCTTAATATATCTGTTACTGCTCAGCCGCAGGGACAACTTGTCCAGCTGGATCCTAAATTATTTCAACCCTTAATTCAATTGTATTTTTGCCACAGACCAGCCAATGAGCATAATTCTTTTATGTCTAAGAAGCCTCTTTAGAAATAATCCAATAGCCCATATTAAAATATAGGTCACTGCGAGAGCTGCCAAGTGGCTGACTTGTCATAACTTTGAAGATAGGCTCTGAGTCTCCTTGGGTGCTGCTGATGCTTCCAGTGCTTGCAGGCTTAATTTTAAAACAATCAGCTCAACAAAAACAATTTACTTACAACTGTCCAAACTACTCAATGTTAGCTCAGAAGCTAATTCACTAATTTGCTACTTGGTGCTGCGCGTGGGTAAATGCTGCACTCAGGGCAACTGGAGCTTTCCTAGTACCAGTAATTTTATAAATCTAAGCACCTATATACACCAATTGCTGTAGGATCTGAGAGAATTTGGGCCCAAGGAACTGAGTCAATATACCATGAGGTAAACATGTATATATATAAAAATGCTGAGAAGTGAAATATTTTCTGGTAGGCTGCTCTACTCCAGCTCTTCTGCTAATACTGCAAATTATATATATTAGCATCCATTAAAATAAATAAAAAAGATTACCTGCATTTTCATCTTGGTTTAAAAAGGAGTCTGCTCAGTGGGTTAATGTCTTGGGAAAATCTTCAAATATTAATTGGCTTTTCTTCCTCTTTCTTCCGGAAACAGAGCCTAATCCAAAGGTCAATCCAAAGGTCAATGAGGTCAATGGGCTGTGGACCTTTTTTCATGTACTGGCCTATAGACACCTTCCCCCCACTGAACTGGTCTGAACGTGCTATACACAAACTGAAAGATTATCTGTAGATGTCCAAAGTGAAACTAATTTTTACAACTGTTTGTACAGTGCCTGTGCATGTACAGCATCTAGCACACAAGTCCCTGACCTGGATGGCTGTTAAGTGGTACCACAATAGAAATACTAGGTAAGAGCATGAACTACAGATCTCATGCATTCTTTACTGGGGAGGCAGCTTGTTTATTTAATATAAATCACTTATTCCTGGGTTTCCTTAGCAAAGCCAAAAATGACAACAAGTAGGATTTAGACAAGTGGAGTTTCTGTTTATTTCCTCTCTTCAGATATGGGTATGTAATTCCCACTGGCCATAAAGGGAACTTTGTATTTGCATCAGAGGACACAATTTGACCCCAAATATTAATGTTAGTACAAATAGCAATCTCTCCCAGTGAATAATTCAGATGTTTGCATCGTTTGCTTTGGATTTAGTGAAATTAATGAGTCAGGTGCCGTTTTTCCAGTTGCGAAGAGAGTACTTTGGTGGTCCATTTTTGTCTTTGGATGTTGAACACAAGTCTTGTTAAAGTCAATGGGTGTTGTCTCTCTACAGGTAAAGCTGACCTCGAGTGTGTTTAATATTCAGTGTTGTACACAATACACTTAGGGCCTCATATTCTTACTCTTTACACAAAGTCAAATGAACCACATTTTACACTTGCTCCACCTTATCATAAGTATCAAAGAGAGACTTGCCTTAGTTGTTGCTTAAAGTCTCTTCAACTGGGGCTGTAACAGCCCCTAAATTCCTAACATGTTAGATTCACATTTACCAGCCAACGCCACCTAAAGGCAACCTAATGATGAAAAGCTTCATCTAAATCTCAAGCTCATCCAAATTTCAAACTGTCTTCTTATTTATTAGACTGTAAGATCTGTGGGGTGCTCTCTTACTATGTGTTTAGGGCCCCATTTTGCTTGGCACTGTACAATTTTGGTTGGGACCTATAGACACTAGTGTAAATGCCTACTACTAATGAAGTATCTTGTGACTACCTTGATTTGGAGACACGCACGTAACTCCATGAGACTCATATTTGGCCACAATTCTTACACACAATAACAAGTTAAAACACTCTTCGAGAGTTCCTCCAACAAGCACATCACAAGAGAGCCGTGCCACCAAAATAAAAGGGGAGAGTGACGAAAAAGAAGGGGCACCCAGCCACTCTATAACTCCTGGCTTAGGTATGTCCAGAACAATTCTGAGCACCTTCTGGCCTTCGGCCTTACCAACGACCTCAATGCAAGGAAGGGTATGTTTACACAACAAAGAAAAACCTGTGGCCAGCTGACTCAGGCTCATGGGGCTTGGGCTGTGGGACTGTTCCATTGCTGTGCAGACATTCAGGCTCGTACAGGAGCTTGACCTTTGGGAACCTCCAACCTCACAGGGTCCTAGAGCCTGGGCTCCAGCCCGAGCCCAGAAGCCTACACAGCAGTGAAACAGCCCATAGCCAGAACCCCGCAAGCCCAAGTCAACTGGCATGGGCTCACCATGGGTGTGTAATGGCTGTGTAGACATCCTGAAATGAGAACTAAGACTAAACATTTTCAACCAGATTTCATAGACCAAATGAGGGTAGGCTTGGTTATTCTTTGAGAAGAGAAAATCAGAGAACTCTCAATTGCTGTAGGAATTGATGATAAAGTAGGCATTAGTTTTCATAGTGAGTCAGAAGTGACACTACACCCCAATGACAGGGACACTGTAATGCTAGGGATGTCAGCTTTCTAGTGAAGCATGTAATGGACAACTTGATTATTTGTAACAAGTACCACCTTTTAATGAACAGCAGGAACATTAGTTCCAGTGTATTGGCCAGTTCAGGAGTAGGGTGACCAGTCAGCAAGTGTGAAAAATCGGGACAGGGCTGGGAAGGTAATAGGAACCTATATAAGAAAAAGACCCAAAAATCGTGACTGGTCCTATACAATTGGGACATCTGGTCACCCTAGTTCAGGAGTGAGTTTTGCTTGGTAGCCCATTTACAAAACCATAAGTAAAGTAATCTTTTCATGGTCTGAAGTGTTGTATGGTTTCTAAACTGTTGTCATGGTATCCTTTCTTTAGAGAGTCAGTGCAAGACGTCTTTTTTTGCCTAATGAGTCAATGTTTATAGGGCCAACTCTAGCCCCCCCACCCTCATCACCATTCTATAAAACAATTATTCTTCCTCGTCATCTCCTTACTGAGAAATACTGCAACAGCCCTTGAAGACAGACTGATGGTCAACCCATACAAGTAAGCCTAGATCTAGCAGAAGACAAGGCTTCATCCTGGTCTGTATTACTTGTCTTCCTTGTTTCCCAGTTCCATGAGCTCTCCACAGCAGAAAGCCATTGAGACTGTGCTCAACTTCACAAGCAGTGGATTTTTGTCTGGCTAGTGAGGAAGAGCAGGGTTTTGCCCATATAAGGGCTCCCCATATCTGTTCCCCTACAACAGATGGGAAGGAGGGAGCAGTTGGCGCCGAGTCAGGAGATCACTGCACTGCCCTTCTTGGTGACCAGAAGAGAATGGGCAATATTTATAATTCATGCAGCCCTGGACAGGCCCTCTTTCATTGGGATCAGACAACACCCACCCATGAATTGGGTAAAAGGGCTGGACTCCCTCTTGACCCACTATGCGCATTATGCTGGTTGCCTTTTCCTTTAGAGGGGGGGAAAGGAAGGAATTGTTCCCTCCCCACCACACAGGCAGAGGTGGGGTGGGGTTGGGGTTTTTTTTGTTTTTTATTTTTCCCTTTCCATAGCAGTTCCAGGACCTGGTAGGATGGAGTAGGCAGTGTGACGGGTTGGATCACAGAAACCCCCTTGGGAGCTGCCAACCGAAGTGCCAAGACTACTTCTATCCCTGCTTTTCCTGCCAGCTCAGGACTCCAGCACCCTGTCTTGCCGAGCCAGACACTCTTGTCTACTTCAACGCCACAGTCTGAATTACTTGCCCAAAGCTGCAGGTTTACCTGAAAACAGCTCACAGAAGTGTGCTTGTCTTTAACACTCAGATGCCCAACTCCCAGTGGGGTCTAAACCCAAATAATCCGTTTTACCTTGTATAAAGCTTATGCAGGGTAAACTCATAAATTGTTTGCCCTCTATAACACTGATAGAGATATGCACAGTTGTTTGCTCCCCAGTATTAATACATACTCTGAGTAAATTAATAAGTAAAAAGTGATTTTATTAAATAAATAAAGTAGGATCTAAGTGGTTTCAAGTAGTAACAGACAGAACAAAGTAAGTTACCAAGTAAATATAAAATAAAATGCGCAAATCTATGTCTAATCAAACTGAATACAGATAAGATCCTCACCAGTTCCAGAATGCTCCCTTTTACAGACTAATCTCCTTTTAGCCTGGGTCCAGCAATCACTCACACCCCCTGTAGTTACTGTCCTTTGTTTCAGTTTCCTTTAAGTATCCTGCGGGGATGGAGAGGCTCCTTCTTTAGCCAGCTGAAGACCAAATGGACGGGTCTCCCAGGGGTTTAAGTAGACTCTCTCTTGTGGGTGGAGACCCCCTCCGCACCCTGTGTAGAATCCAGTCACAAAATAGAGATTTGGAATCACATGCCCATGCATGACTCAGGACTTGCAGGCAGAAGTCATTACCCACATGCTACCTTGAATGTCCTCAGGTAGACTTCTTATGTGGATTGAAGTCTTCCAAGCTCTTTGTCTGTTAAATGCCTCTTGATTGAGTACATTCCTTTCCCAAGAAGTGACCAAATGTTCTAACTAAGGCTACTTAGAAATCAAGCAATTATACAGACAATGTTCATAACTTTGAACACACAAATAGTGCCTGCATACAACTAGAATGAACATAACCTTTACATAGATATGTTACATGGCATATGTAGCAAAACTCTATTCCAGTTATATCATACATACATTTATAAGCACCCCCACCCCATAAAGCCTTATAGGGTACACTGTCACAGGCAGGTTAGATTATAATGTCACAAGTTAAGATGCAAAACTTGTGGTGAATGTCCAGTGCAGGAACTTAGTATGGAAGAGATATGTTATCGAAAACAATGAATTGGAAACAGAAGTAAAAAGAAAGCATCCCTTAAGGGATCTGAGTAAGAGAGGGTCTAAAATTCCTATGTCTCATGCAACAGGGAGCCAATCCTCCTCCTGCTTTTTTAGCACTTTAAACCTCTTCAAAGAGGAGGAGGATGGGGTCTCACCAGCAGGTTAAGATTATGTGGAAATGATGGCACCAGGTGGAGATTATATGGAAATGATTAAGAAAATGATGATGACCTGCACTTTACAATTTATTGCCAAATATCAGATATTTAAGTTAATAAAGTTGGCCTAATGAACCTACAGCAATTACCTCCTGACTTTCTTGCAGCATAGCCAGACAATGAATGATTCAGCCCTGAGATACATTGGACCCCAGCATCTAAATGTCTCTTTGGACAGGGAATTATAGTGACACGAAATATCCCAAAGCCCCTGCTTCATTTCTGAGGTGAGGAAGGGCTGAAGCCACCTAATACAGCCCCAAAGGCAATTAGTACTAGCCAGGAAGGGGTTAGAGTGGTCAGGACATAAACTGATGTAGCATCTCTTGGGGACCCTCCTAGGTCCTAAGTTAAAATGGTCTTCCCTGAGCAGAACCCTCAAGGAATACATTGGTTTTGCCCTTCAAGACTTCAACCTCCCCACACCCACCCCTGTTCAATCTCTTCCCAGCTTGCTATCTGTACTGATCTTTCCCCAGCCATTAGTTCTATTCTGGAACACTAAACACTATTTTGTATTAGTAATTAAGTTTCAATTTATGCAATATGCTACTTCCTTCCTGTCCTAAAATTGGTGGCTTGGGTTGCTATGTGCAACTTCAACAGCTCCCGCCTTCCATCCCAGGGGTGGCTCCATTTATAGTCTGTATAAGATCAAACTTGTAAAGGAATTTAATACCTTTGGGGATGAAAGGCAATGTATACATAAGGTATTCTTATTTCTTTTGTTTCTTCACATTAATTACTTTTTACATGTAAAAGCTTTGGTCCTAGAGTGCAGGAGACAAGCTTCATCTCCATTACAATTTTAGTTGCAGTCAGCCTTTTGATATTATCCATTGACTACTGGCAAAGTCATGATCATTTTGGAGGTATCCAGTTTATTTTCCTAAAATGTTAGGTGGCAAGTACGTTATATTTACACAGTGTTTGTCATGTTCTTTTCAAGCAGCTGGGCCGCATGAGGGATAACAGCCTACTACTGCTTCCAGCTAATAGAGCTAGTTTTTTAACCAGGGCTTTGGAGCGGAGCCCGGAGCTGGAGCGCGGAGCAGCTCTGGAGCAGTGGAGCCACGGGTTTTTGCCTGGAGCTGGAGCAGAGCCAGAGCACAGCTCCAAAGCTCTGTCTTTAACTCCAGTGGGAGACATCTGTGCTATGTTGCTAGACCATGGATTCAGACCCTGCTGACAATCCACATTGTGGGGCTTCACACAAGCAAATATCCCAGCTGCCTCAGTGGAAATTTGGAAGCATAATGCTAAATCTAGACTGCTTTTATGCCAATGCAAGAGGGTTTTCAGTGCTCCAGCCTACTTTTAAACATTAGAGATCTCAGGACAATTGAACAATTAAGGCCAACTCAAAAGCAACCAAAGGCATTCACCCATCCGACACGAACAAAACCCACCTCAAGATATGCCCTAGCTCAGAGTAACATGCAACTAACTGCCTGCCATCTTTCTCTGCCCCACTGAGGTTTCTTACCACACTTCATATTCCCTTCTCCCTGCCTGTAACTCAAAACAGCTGTCAGGCCTCATTAGGCATAACAGTATCCAGACAGATTCAAGATTAAGCAACTTTTTAAAAATCCAATTGAGACTTTCTTACCTTGAGGGTGCAGCAGATATTACATTAGACAGATTGCCCACACTTTCCACCTAAGAGCAATTATCACATATATTGAAAATAAGTGGGGGCTTCCTGGATTCTTCCCCCGCCCCCAATCTCATAAGACCCAAGATCAATCCCCCTCCTCCCTTCCAATTCCCATTTGTGGGAAAAAAAGGTGTTCCCATCTGCTCCTAGCAAGATTTTATCTTGTTTGTCCGGAAGGGACCAGCCAAAGGGACAGTAATTCAATTACATGGAGAGAGGGGGTTAAAAAGCTCCTTGGTAGATCGCCTGCAGCTTCTGCTTCAGGAGGCATTTCCAGCCCCAAAGGAAAGAAGGACTAGTGTGGTAGACCCCAGAGAGAGCGATCCCTTCTTCATTACTGCCCCCTGCCCCCCAGCTGCCAGGACATGGGACAGAGCCCTTCTCAGGGTCATCTGGTGAGTTTGCCAGCATGTTTGCTTCTGGGCGCTGCAAGGTGGGGCTGCGAGTGCAGTTTCTTTATGACTAGATTAGAAGCAGGGTTTGTTTTTAATCCCAAGGTGCAGATGCTCCTAATTGAGGGGGGAAGGGGTTGTGCACCTGCTCTGATGTTTTTGGAGAATGTGTGTCTAGAAAAGGTGATTATTCCTACGGCAGCATTTGTTGATAGGTTCTAGCTGTAGAGAGTGAGGGGGGGGGCAGGGCGGTGGTTCCCAGGAATGTGTGTGTGGTATGTGCACCCGGGATGGAGCATTTACAGGCTGCAGGCCATGGAGAGGTGTACGGGGCTAGGCTGTACTGGCATGGAGTAAATGTGCCCCTTCTGTGTGTGTGTAGAGGACATTGTGAGTGTATGTACGCTCTATAAAGGCTAGTTGTGTAGTGTGTGTGCGCACAGATGATGGAGTCTTTCCAGAGGGCACCTGTGCAGTAAGGTACTGCATGGGGCAGTGTGTATATTGGAAGCATGAGCAATATGTCTGGGGGTGTGTGCAAGGGGCTGGGGAGGAGTTGTGTGTGTGATTTATTCTGCCAGGCTGAAGGCAGGAACTACATATATCTGGGTGCCATGTGTTCTCAGTGTGCTCTAACTCTGGAGAGTTTCGGCAAGTGTTGAGATGCCATGCCTAGATCGGGGGTAGGAGCCAAGGTGCAGCTGAGGATCACGTAGGTCTGGGATGAGGGATTTCCATTCCCAAACATTCCCCCTCTCCTAACTGGGCTCCTTTCTCACCCTCTAAACTCAAGAAGGCACCTGAAATGCCTCCTCAGGTTACACTGGCATTGCCACAGTGCAGCTGGCACCAGTATATTATAAATCTGTTCCCAATGCAGGAGGAGCCCCCCCCCCCCTCACTGGGGGAGGCATGTATGCAAACAAGTGGGCCTGTGACCTGACCTGAAGTTGGGCAGGGGCAGGGGCTGCTTAGTGGAATCACTGGGGAAAAGGCAAAAAAGTTCGATCCTGCCATGTTTGGCCCTACCCCAAATTCCACTGCCTAAAGGGACAACAAGTCTAGTCCCTGCTATGGGGGTGGGGAAGGAATCATACCCCTGCCCCAGATCCTGATGCAACAGATCAGCTCTGGAGAACCCCGTATCCTCCTGGATTCAGACAATTTCAGACCCCAGTTCCCCTAATTCTGTCCCCTAATTCTTCTCCTCTTACAGGGCTTCCTCCTGCAGCGAATACCCTGACCGAGGGAGGCTGTTCAATGGTCTCAGCCCTCCTTCTAGACAAACTGGAAAGTCCGAGTACCCTTCAAGCCGGGGGCGCTGCACACCCTAGCTCCAGCACCTGTGGCCGCGATCTGACACCTGGATCCCCGGATCCAGACAGTCCCTGGACGAAACAGAGACCGAGTCTAACCCCCTGCTTCGGGGGATGGGCGGGGGGTCCAGCCGCCAATGCATCGTGGTGCCACAGCGCTGCACCGGCAGCTCTGGCGTCCCCGCTGGATCCAGCCCCTCGCTTGCCCTGCTCAACTACTCCGCGCTGCCGACCAGGCGGTGCCGCCTCTGTCCGAGCTCCGGCAGCCGAAAGTTGGCCGGCGCTGGCGGCTAGCGGCCCCAGCTGGGAGCGCTGGCAGCGGGCGCGGCGGGGAGGAGACGCAGCGGGGCCAGGCTCTGCCCCGCGGTAGGACCGGCGCCTGGCTGGAGGCGGCGGGGGGGTGGCGGAGGTTGTGGCGCGGGCGGGCGGAGGTTTGACATTTTCAGGTGCAAGGGGAGTGGCTGGGGCTGCTCCCTATTTAGCCAGCGGGACGTGGGGAGCGGGGCAGGGAGCCGGCAGCCCCTGGAGCGCCCATGCCAGGGACCCCTCGGCGGTGGGTGGCCTGGGCACGGGTCCCGCGCCTCACCTAGGCACGGGGCGGGGGCTCGGGCTCGCCGCGAGCCTGGCAGCCGGCGCTCCCGGGGGGAAGCGGGCCCGGAGTTTGGGACTCTAGGGACCTGCTCCGTCCCGCGCGGGATCCCCCGGCTCACGTGCAGCCTTAGCGCCGCGTCTCCAGCATCGCCTCCAGCGGAAAGTGCACTTCCGTTAGCGCCTTCTCCCCCACCCCCCTCCTGAGCTCTCTTTCTGGGTGTTCAAGGCGAGGATGAGCAAACAGAGCCAGCCCGAGCGCAGAGTGGCGGCGAGGGCTCCCGCGCAGGACTGCTCCGGCCAGCCGCCGCCGTCGCCGCCGAGGAAGGACGTGGAGCTGCTTCTGGTGAAGGAGCAGAATGGGGTCCAGTACACCAGCAGCAGCCTCCTGCCCGCCGCCTCCAGCCTGCGCTACAGCGCCGAGGGGCAGCCGGAGCGGGAGACCTGGGGCAAGAAGATCGATTTCCTTCTCTCGGTCATTGGATTCGCGGTGGACCTGGCCAATGTCTGGAGATTTCCCTACCTCTGCTACAAAAATGGAGGGGGTAAGAGCACAATTTTACTGGGTCTTTCCCATTCCCGGGGCTAGACCGTAGTGCAGTATTCACTTCCCAGTTTCCAGCCTGTTTTGTATTGCAGGCTGGCTGAAATCATAGCTGCGCTGGGTCTCTCTAGCCTCTCCTGGTTAATAGTAATAGGTCACTAGGGCAAGGAGCGCTCCCGCCTCCACCCTAGAAACCCTCTTCCCTTCCTAGTAATCTGCAGAGCATGGTTCAGAGCTCCCTTGCAGTTTACTCCACTGAAATCGATCAGATACGAATTACACACGCACCCCTCTGAGTAAAAGTTTTGAACTGATGCTACTACTGTCGGCAGCCACTTTAGTCCTTTACAGCTGGCTTTATGTCAGACGGCTAGTTTTGCAAAAGATCTGAGGAGAGTGTATGGGGGGAAAATACCTGTGAACAGCAAAAGAGCATCTGGAAAAGTTGTAGCTTGGCCAGTGAAAAGTTTCTGAGGGAGACTTTCTGTTCTGGATTTGATTTCCACTATCTAGTGTGCAGTTTGAGGCGGTTTTTTGGTTTTGTGTTGTCTCCAATGGGCAGAAGACTTGTCAAAAAATGAAAACCCCTTCTGCACATCAAAAACAAGCCAAAAACCCCACCTTAATCATATTCAATTCAAATAATCTAGCACATCTATAGCAAGACCTTAAACAGGAGGCCTCTTTCATCCCTGTGAAATTTAAGGTGCTGCTGGTGGTGATACCTCCCCCCTCCATACATATACACTGTGCAATGGAATAACATCATCTGCAGGTGCCTACAAATCACACATAGAACAGACCCCATCTACCAGATGGAAGACTGTTTGCCTGAACGTTCAATGCTCTGGGTAGATGGCTGGCTGGATAGAAAGCATGTACTGCGAGACAGCTATTTATGTCTCGGTGATGTGGTTGCTTGGTGATAAAGACTAACAGTTTCACATTTGTAGCACAAAGTCTTTCTTTCCTATGAGAAAATACATGGTGTAGGACAATCCCACTCCATGTAGATAGCTGCAACTGAGTTGTACAGGTAGGTCATTGCATCTTCACTGTCTCTTCCTTAAAACTTAAGCTGATAGCAGTAAGGGCTGGTACTTCAAAACTTAGCCTGCTTTAATACCACCAAATATTTGGAGGTGAGGGAGGGAAATCAGGTAAACCATACTCCTGCTACCCATACAGATGTGTGCCAGCTGTCAGCAACTGAAAAAAATAACCCTCAATCTTCAATCCAAGATAGCTCAGACACGCCAAGATACTGTGGCACCATGCACTGCTGCTTTGTAAGGAGACAGGTAGGTGACCCTTGAGGTCTATTGCAGATGTATCAACTTCACTATTCATGCCATTCTACCTGTATTCACTATTTGCAGAGCTGCTGTTTACTTGACATTCAGTGAACGGATTGTATTTTATTTTCAGGGGGAGAGAGGCATAGTCCCCCTACTTCATTGTAGAGAAACAGAAAGAGGTAAAGTCTACAATGATCAAACTAATTTCCCCCATGATTCTGAGTAACTTCCAGTCAGATTCTTCCCATTTTCCTTAGCAGTCTGCTACTAGTTCAGGCACAGGGGGGACAGGATTCTGCATCTTCCTTCATGTTCTGTGAGCTCTCTGTTAGCTGTTTATTGTAACTTCAGCCAGGACAATTTAGACACAGCTAGCATGATTTTCTGGAAAAAAGTGTGAGATAACAGCTGGTATTTGCCTGGCTTTTTAGAGGATTCTTTCTACTGGACCAAAAACTCCCACATGACTTCTTAAAATTATGTAACCCAAAAACTAAATCAGAGGGTCAACTGTGCTGTTGAACTCTCTGGAAATACACTCAGATGACAGACAGAGCTAGTGTACTCTCCCATAGAGCACCCTGCGAGCTGCCACTCGGAAGCTTTCGCTCTTCCCACCAGCCGGAGAGTGAAATCAGGGTTATTGCTGAGAGGCCCCTGAATGTTAGGTGCCCCCCAGTGCTAAATAGATTCTTCAGAAACTCAGACCAGCTCTGCTCATTGGTTTGGAGACTGCAAATGCTATTTTGCTGCCTCTGCTCCTCCACTTTCCTCCCTCACAGTCAGCCTTCCCTTTTCCCTTAACGCAGTCTTAGCAGGACAGCTCATAGACTCATAGGTCAGAAGGGACCAATATGATCATCTAGTCTGACCTCCTGCACAAAGCAGGCCACAGAACCCTACCCATCCACTTCTATAACAACCCCTAACCTATGTCCGAGTTATTGAAGTCCTCAAA
>NC_133787.1:10934471-11089429 GCF_003597395.2 Chelonoidis abingdonii | reverse complement strand
CACACACACACACACACACACACACACACACACACACACACACACACACAGATTCAAAAAGCAACCAAAAAAGAAGTGATACAGTTATCAAAGTAGCTTTTGGTTTGGCTAATCAGTTAGCCAGAGATGCAGTATCCGCTTGGATTCCTGGAGTTTGCAACGGCACCAATTGAATAGAAGGTTCAAGACTTTTAAAAAATAAATTTAAAAAAACATTTAGGGTTTCTGTTCTCCTTTTTGATGTTTATAAGGGTCGTCTTAAAGGACCTGACTGTACAGGGGAAAGAGTGAAACTTTCTATACATAGAGTGCACCAAGATCTACAAAGTAAATAAAGAGCTAGGGCCGGTTATAACACTAGTAGACAAATGTGATTAAGGCTGATGTTCCTATAGTCGAGAGTGTGGCCTGCAACAAGTTCTCTCAAATGCCAAGACAGAACTAACCACTGTTTTTCTTCTTATGGCTACATGTGATTTTTAGGTTCAAAGTACTGTGATATATTGGTGAACAGAATTATATTCCCATTCCAAAATCTGTAATCAATAAGGCAATATTAGGGACTCACTGCACACAGTAACATCCAAGTACATGAAAGATCCTTCCTGAAAGCATTATGTGGAAGAAAATCCCCCTGTTACAATGGGAAGGGGGGATGCTGTGTGAGTGCTGTCTGGGTTCCTGTGTTACTCTGAATAGGTTAGACATTGTCAATGAAAACACCGCACACTAGAGCCTTTCCAGGCTTGTAAAGATTAAGTTGTTCATGATGTCAAAGTGAGAGCACTTGTAGAAAGCAACATGCTTTTTACAGGAGGGAGGTCTGAATACTCACCGGACTCACCTCATTCAAAGTGGAACGTTACAAGGATGTGTATGTATATACATACCCACCTCTTAAGCCAGATCCTTGAGTTCCTTTGTCAGGCAAACTCCAGGGACTTTCCTGTGTAAGAACTGGAGATATGGCTCTTTGTGGCTAGAACCTAAAGTTCCACACAAAGACAATTTCCATTAGCCTGAATGGGAATAACGCAGATGCAAGGAGTGCAGGGACATACCATTGGTTGCTAGTTTGTCAGTGTGCAAGTTCATACACTCCATCACTGGTGTTAAAAAATAAATAAAAATAAATAATCTGTTTCTATTTTTACTAGCTCCAGTAAAATAACAACAACAAAGAGTAAGACGGACTCAGCTATTCATTTAATATTCTAATATTCATTTAGAATATTAAGTGACTAGCTAGAAACATCTGTGTTTTTGGCATATCTTGCTGAGTTACTCCAATGGGATTTCTGCACACAGAGATAGAATGTAACCCTGCCTGAGCAACTGTAGCTCTCCAAAATATCCTTTAATAAGTCATTAAAAAGCAAAGCAAAATGAAAAAAAACTTTAGTGAGACTTAAAAAGTCTGAGTGTTCATTTTTATTTTGCTTACCTGTGGTCACTGATTTTGCTTATCTTGCAGGTGAAGGCATTCAGTGTCTGCCAGAATTACAGTTTGAAACAGGTCAAAGATTTATTTAAGAGGAAAATTTTAGTTCAAATATACTGGTCCTGAGCTGGCTCTCACTGATTTCACTGAGTGCAGGACTAAGGCCATTGTATATTATTCTAAGCTAATTTACTCTGTAACAGTGAAAATTACATACAGATACTGCAGCTTCTGGCAGACAGACAAAATGATACTCTAGAGCTGGGAGGTCCTTGAATGATTCTAAACTGGTTTGGGCTATCAGCAGTTATTGTGAATTATTTGTACTTGACTAACCTTCACAACACAAAAGAAAACTATAGCTTTCAGTAGGTAAAGTGTGAAATGCCTTGCTATCAAGTATGCCAGTTTTCTCTGATTTCCCTACGATCATAAATTCTTGAGCCTTATTATAACTAATTTCTCTTATAAACCTCTGGCAAGAAGTTTTTTTTTTTTTTAACGCAGTTCCTGGCTTTACTTCTGTATCTAGGGTCTGATCACTCTTCCTTAATGAGGCAATATCAATGTACTTAAGTCAAATCTGATGCCTGACTTCTTATACATTTCTCGTGAGCCTGCATTCAGTGGGATGTTTTCCGAGTGAGGATTGCCAAATAGAGCCCCAAAGAGTTCTCCAACACATCTAGTTGCTTTAAAATTAGAATCTCAGAAACTTGGAATAGGATTTATATTGGTATTTTAGAAGGTATCTAATATCCCAAACTGATACCAAATGAAGTTGAGAAACTACATGCTGAGTAATGACTGGTATGATTCATTGGTGTACTCCTTGTGGATGCATGTAAGGTGATACTTTGCATTAATTAATAGAGCAATTACAACATATTCTTTTAATATTCATTCATTTTTAAATGTTTTCCTGTAGTTTGTAAACAAAATGAAATGTGACCTAGGATGTTTTGAATTCAATTTCTAAGAGAAAAGACTTGTTACACTATCATGCACTTCTTGTGATCCAACTATTTGGTAACATAGATCACGTTCAAACTTTTCATTAGGAAGCATGTAATTGTCAGATTAGTCACCAGATCCTTATTATACCATAAGAGTCAAATTAAGCTTTTCATACGTTCACAAAAAAGTCATATACCTGAGGAACTGTTAAAATATGTATCATAATAGATATAGTTTAATCTCCTCAGAGAGGCTTTTCCTCCTCAGTGTTTTAGACTGATTGATTTCCAGGTCTGTACCTATCTATATTTGGTTCAAAGCACAGTTCACACCAACAATCACTATATTTTAGCAGAGAAATGCAGCACACCATTAAAAACCTGATTATTCTACTTTTTGTGTCACATGACAGTAACCTATGGAGTATTGTCTTCTGTATTCCCTCAAAATTATATAATCAACATCTGAAGTAATTTCAGTCAATTTCACTGAAAGCTCTACCCTGGAGTGGGCCTCACTGAGCAATAAAAAGTTTGGATTCAAATGTAGTGGTTAAGTTTGGTTTCCTAATACAGAGTATCCAAATTTTATTAGCAAAGCTATGTCAAGCCAGTGAACTCCCATAGATCCTTCAAAATGTTATGCCTGGCCCTCTCTGCAATGTGTTCATAAGCCTTTGGTCCCAATGTATCATGTAAATGGCAGATTTGAAAAAAAAAATCACCAATTAAGGGATTACAGTGTCCCCACCACATGACAACATCCCCTTCTTTTCAGAGCCACAGGACCACTTCATCATTCCTCAGCCCCTGCTGGCTGGCCATCAGTCCTCTGGCATACACACAGCCAGCTCTTCTCCTAGCTAACCAGCATTGCAGCTAACAGAATACTGGTCATATGCTTCTCACAATCTCCCTGCTGCTTCTCTCCACTTGACCATCAGTCTTGCTACCTCACCAGAATGGTGCCCCAGAATTGCAGTGGCCCAGGCCCAGGCCCAGGCCTTGTGGGATTATAGGTGAGTGTAGCCCTGCTTACTTGACTCACATCAGATACTTAATAGATGTTGCCAGTATCTGAGAAGGAATAACATTCTTCCTGTCTCAAGAGATCAAAGCCCTACCTATTCTAAATTGAGTTTCTGACTTCTGAATTCAGGGCACTATGAAATCTCACATAAATGACAAGATGCTAATAATACAGTATTACTGACCCCAAATGTTCAAAAATCATGAGTCAGGCTAATAAAAAACCATGAGATTGGCTTTAAAATCATGAGATTATGTAAAAATAATAGATTTGGAGTTCTTTTTATTTGCCTTCTGCTTTTTGAGTCTTTAGGGTGCGGGGGAGGGTCACATTTTGAAGCTTTCTCCACAGTCATGAGGACTAGAAGTTTACTTTTTCCTCTAAGAATGAAGGCTGAAATCATCACGCATCCACTTGACTCCTGAAGCTTGGGCTTTAAGGAAAACAATTATCATGAAACTCATGACAAATTCATGAGAGTTGGCAACATGGTAATACAAACTTCCAGCTAAATTGTCTCTGAATTGAAAACTTGCATCTCCCTGAACTGCTTCCAGTGGGCTGTAATTTGATGTTCAACAGCAGGTTAATGGTAGTGAAATGTTTTAGGGCTGTATCCTATTCAGGATTATCCTGAAGTCTGTGAGACTGAGTAAGGCAGACCAGATTTGCAGCTAATAAATACTTTTTCTGATCTGTTTGGAGAGATGCCCCAATCCACACTCCCACAGAAAGAAAATAGTGGTGTTCTAGGAACTACAGTGGGTGCTAAACACCTTTCCTTTATGCAGTGCTTGCCATATAATAAACAAGGTTAGTGTTACTGTTGGCAGATTAATCAGTGCTGCTGACAGAATGCAGATGTCACTTTCTAACAATGCTGAAAGGGACTGAAGGAACAGATCATGCACAATTAAGGATTAGAAATCCATTGATACAATTTCAGTAGCATCTACCGCAAAGATGGGCAAAACAGCACCACATCACAATTAAAGGTGGGTGTCATTTGAAAGGTTTGGTTCATGTTTTCATTTTCATCCCCTTGTGCTTCTGCTGGTTTGGTGTGGAAATGGGAGTGCTGAAGTATCACCAGAAAGCCTGTTCTCATCATATTTCTAGTTTATCTGAAGAAGGAAGTTCTAAAAGTCACATTAGAAAGCCTTCTCTTGTAAGTACAGCAGCCTAGTGAAGCAGACCCAGGAGTTCAGTGTAGTTTGGTTAAGAATCCTAATTTTTGGATGCTTATCCAAGCTGAAATGCCAGACTCATTCTCTCACTGATTGCTGTTTAAACTCTTATTGAATTCAGTGGGAACTATAGAGGCAATGGAAAGCAGAAAAGACCCCTAATGAGAGTAACCAACAGACCCTTTTCACTGCACCTGCTGAAACATTTGTAAGAGACAGCTGAGGAAGGGAATTCATGCTGATCTGCCCATAGTGCTCGCCTGGTCTACACACAGTTTTTGACCAGTTTAATTTTTTCAGTAAAAAATAAGTCACACCCCTAGGAGAAATAGTTATAGCTTCATCCACATTACACATTGCATTGCTGTGTCAGTATAAAGATGGTTATAGCATTATAGATTATTCTGCTTTCCATGCAGTATATCTATCTCGATAAAGCACCTTTGTACTGATATAAATGTTGGAACCCTGCATGGATACAAAATTTGTGTTCATATCTGATCTGCAAAAATGATCTGTGGATATCCGCAGATTTGCAAGGTTTTAGGTATAAAATTTGGATCCATATTCATCTGCGATCCACAGAAATGGTCCACAGATGTGGATAGCTGCAGATATACAGTGGATATCTGGATCTGCAGAGCTCTAATAAATTGTGTACACACAAAGGGGTTGGGGAGTGAGGCTTGAGGGGGGTGTACTATTTTAACTTGTGTTTCAATAAGCCCTGATAGACACTATGATTAAAATCAGTCTGTCATATACTGGTCCACTTGCTGCAAATTTTAATGCAGGCAAAAGTTTCAAATCATTGCAAGTAGTTTTAAGAAGCATCACCTTTAATTGAACAGATTTAAAATAGAACATGTCTTCATTCTTCCACCACTTGGTTGAGAGTGCATTAATGGCTATCACTACTAGTGCCTTTGCCCCAATTCACTGTCTGATTAAAATAGTAAAGAACCTTTAGGAATCTAGGGCAAAAGTACTGAATTCCCTTATTGGTTTCTCTCATAAACACCATAGCATTAATATAGCTAGGGTTATTATGGACCTATTTTCTCTCAAAAGCATGGGGGGAAATGGTTTGTAACATGCACATTGATGCAAGTTCCTATATTTTGAGAGGCATCGGAGTCATTGTAAAATATTGCACTGCAGGAGACAGGATCGATGAAAGACATTTTTCAATAACCATTTTGCATGAGTGCCTTTTTGGACATAGCACAAGTCCAGATCTGTTGACTAGTTCTTCCTCATTCCTATTATTTCCTGTCTCCTACACAGCATTCAAATCATTCACACAGCAGATACAAAAATATGACATGAGATTTTCCAGGGAATCTTGCATTGAAAACAGTCAAGCCTTGTTTCTGTTACTTTGTAACTAATACTAACCCTGTCACTGGAGCACTGAGTGACAGTGAGCAATGTCAGTAGAAAGTTACTCAGGAGAAGATGAGGCAGATCTTGATCACCCTAGACGCCCACTCAAATCAATGAAGCTGCTTGGGTGAGCAGGAATTTATCCTGATTTAAAGAATCAGTCTATCCTTACTCTGGCAAAAGTCTATTTATTCACATTGAAGAGATGCAAATACACTGATTTTTAATCCAAGATTTTATGATTTTCTAAAAGAAAGAGCCTAATCCAGTTAAAAAGCTGAGACTCTTCCCTTCCCAAGGGAAGTCTCAAGAGATACAAGTCTCAAATTTCTAGCCAAGGTGGGTCACTGGAGCTTTAATCCATCATGAATCTCGTATTTAATCTTGCTGGTCCTGCATCTCAGAACTACATTTCTTTCACGGTGGGTTGCGAGTGGGGACTTCCACATCTGGAAATGAAATGGAAACCTTTCTCTGACAGGGTATTTAGTTCAGGGGGGAAATAATTGACTGAAATGCCTTTGATCTGAGCACTGATTGAGGAAAGACTCCAGCATTGGCCCTAAGGTTGTAGTGGTGATTGCATCCTCCAGTTTCCCCTCCACATGAGGTCTGTGGTCACAGGATCCACACAGGCCACATATCTGTTATCTGTGCCCCCACATCTTGCCCACCTACACCACCACCTTCGCCCAACCACCGTGATGTGCAAGAAGCTCTTGAGTCCTCCCTTTTCTTTCTCTCCTCCCTGCATTAGAAATGTGGTGGTTCCACTGAATCTTGGGTCTTCCATGACAGTTCAGGAAGGATTTCATCCCAAAAGACTAGTGCTGCTGCATTGTTCCCTAAGTTAGAATACATGTTCCACATTAAAGGCATCGTGCCAATGTTTTCCAAGCTTGACTGCTTAACAAAACAAACAAACAAAAAAATCCAGCACTTGAATCCTTATTGTAGGGACAAAATCTTATTTCTAGAGGTGCTGAACATTCACAGCTCCCACTGAAAGCACTGGATAGATATGATGCTTGAGCTGCAATTGCTTAGCACCTTTAGGCTGCTTATGTGCCTGGATATAGGATTTGTCTGCCTAGCTTTAGCCTTTTGAAAGCAATGGCCTTGTTCCTTAAGCAGTAGCACCAGAACCACAAGAGAGAGCATTGCCTGCATTTTGGTATGTTATTCTTTTGTTATTTATTTATAGCTTATGTTGGGAAGGTCACAGATATGAACTTCTCAAACTAACGTACCTTATCAGCATTATTCACTATTTTATTTTCTTTTGTCCTTATCTTCCCCCCTATTCTATAATTAAATATGCCTTGCAGTGTCTCTACCAAAGTATAACAGAGGTGACAGCACAATACTCTGAGATTTAGGGACTACAGTTCTGAAGCTGAATCTGTCCAAGAAAGGACTGTCTGTCTTACTCATTTTCATCCAGAATGACATTTCAAAGTTTCCAGTGGATGAAATTCCATGAAACACAGTGACATAAAATTCAGAAGTCAGGTAGAAATGGACAGTTAATTATCTTTTGCCATCCCTTAAGCAGTTCTTTATGATCAGAGCTCTCTGATTGTTGGGAGAACAGTGAAGAAAGCTGCCTTCATTGTTGACTTGCCTTTCGCTAGAAGATGCTCATTTCCAGTGCTCCCAATCTTTGTCTAAATAGTCATGAACACAGTCATTCACTTGCAAAAATATAGACCATTGCTGATGCTGTTCTCTTGCCATGTATTAACTGGTTTGCTATCGTTTAGTTATCACTATTGTTCGAGTTCATACTTTACCTTTTAAGCATGTGTAAAATAGGAATCCATCACTATCAGACTGTTATTAGACATATAATGTATATGCCTCACAGCCTGCTGGTATAAACTCCTTCCTTAGAATGTGCTTGTCACATCAGCATAACAGAAACCTTGGAGCACAAGAGCTGCCTATTGGTTTGATTCTGCCCCACTGAAGTCAATGGGAGTTTAGATTTCAGTGCTAGAAGGATCAAAGTCTCACTCCCTTATACATTTTTATCAGCACTTTGGAGGGGGGGGGGGAAGCAGGTGGCAAGAATAGCCCTTGATTTCCAAACACTGAAATTAGGAGCAGGGTGATTAAAGAACCACATCTTACTACAGCATCCTTAGGTTGAGTAACAGTTGTGTGTGTCGTCGATGTGCTGGGAGTAAAGGTGGTAGAAAACAACATAGAATTCATCTTCATATGAGCCTGCAGAATTGTTTGAGCCCAACAGTGGGTCTTCTGATCCATCAATGGCATGGACAAATGTACTCTATGTAAGTTGTCAATGAAATAAGCTCTTATCCTGAGCTGATCAAACCTGAAGAAAAAAATAATCAAAGGTTTGCTTAGGACATTTTTAGAATGGGTCCAATGTGGTACTACTGAAGGAGAAATGTCTTTTTAAATGCAGGGGGAAAAAAAGGATTGGCATTTTTCTCTGATACTCACTGTTCTATAAAATGTGAAACAGACCAAAACTTTTTTTAGACCACAAGGTGGAGCAATAAAACCTTATAAACGGATAATTAATGTAAAGTCAATGTACTGTATTTAAATAGCCAGATCATTAGGAGCTCGTCAGACAACTGTATAATAATGAAAATGGTCTTTCACAACTGGCTCTTTTTCTTGAATCTGCTGATGCACTTCATATATTAGGACATTCTAGGACTGGCACCTTTCAGTGCTACCTAATTGCACCAATGAGTTGGCTTGTGCAGTAATGGTGATGGGAATACTGTGCAAAAATGAACAGCGTGTTGCTCAAATTAACCAGCCATTGGTCCATTTGAAACAAAGCTAACATAAAAGTGGAGGCATATCCCTTTATTGGATATTGGGGTGAGGAAAGAAAAGGGCAGAGATGATTTCTCAGAAGGGTTTAAATCTTAGAGGGCTACCTGTGCAACCTTACAGAACTGTTTTAAAAATGGACTGAACAATCCACATTTCCATATTACATTCACTACTGCAATCCTAGAACACAGAACCACATCCTGTATTTTTTACAATATTAAAGCTTGCATCCCCCTCTCACCAGTCTCAAAGTCTGATCCTACTTGTGCATGACAATCTTTCAAACAGCTGGGGATACAAGTGAAATGTTTGCTTTGATGAGAGATAGTTAACTAAGTTGGAGTAATTACAATATTAGAAATTTTCACACAAGTGTTATAGAAACGCAAGGATAATAAGTCACTAGCTGAATCAGAACTACATTTGTTACATGACTTGTCATTAGGACACGGGACTGCAACTATCCATGGATGTTCAAAGAGATTGATCTTTTGGAGGATGAAAAGCTTTTGTGCCCCACTGTTAGGAGATTAGTAATGAAATTGCTTCAAATGCACATTTTAAGATTTATGACAAAATCAAGGAATTTCATGTGCTAAGGGGTACATTTGTGTCTTATCTAAAGAGAAAGAAGTAAAAGGCACCAGTACATGAGATCACTAGCGATCACTAGTTGAGGAGAATGGGGCCCTTCGGGATTTTATATTTGTGAAGAATTTGATAGTTTGCAGCTTGTCTGTAATTTGTTACTTGTACATATGTAGTTTTGTATTATTATTTTAAAAATCCATAGATCCATGTTCTTGTTCTTATATGTAAAACAAAAGGGAGAAACCCTGGCCCCAAGGAACTCAATGCAAGATTTTCATCAGGGCCAGGATTTCACCCCAAGTAGCTGACTTGAATATCTTAAGCGCTTTTGAGCAGGCAGACTTCCAGAGGAAGGCAATAGAAAAAAGTCTTGGTACTAAGCCGGTGCAGAAGATTTTCATTTTGTAAGAGCTAGTCTTCACTCAATACTACGCCCTGTAAATAATGAACAGTGTTAGATTTGTATAAATTGTGGTTCTCATTAAAGGCACTAGATTTAAACTGACTCCATAAAGGTCATATAATGGCCTATGCACTCCTTTCCTGCACTGCACAGAGCTTTCTTATTACAGATCACAGCACCCCAGGGAGAGCACAGCAGCCTCCATGGGGCTACTATTTACCTACCTTGGCAGATGGGTGGGGAGTGGATGGAGTTTTGACTCTGCCCCAGTCTCCCACATGCCAGCCAGCACAGCAGAGCCAGTGCAGGGTGAAGTAACTTGTGCAAAGTATTCAGGGTTCTAAATGATCACCATTTTATCATGAGAATTATGATGCATTAGAGATTTTACCTAGAGTCCCGGCTCACAGAGACAAGTGATTGGGAGAGACTCTCAGCTTTCATTCCAAACTACAAGGAACTTTCTAGCCCTCGTGGTTGTAAAGGAAAGTCTGAAAATGTGAACCTAGTGTACCCAAAAGGCTCAAAAGGCCAGAAGGCAAATAAAAAGAACTCAATTTTTTTTTTTTAAATCTCGTGGTAAGCCAAACTCATGATTTTCTGGGACCTGATTCATACCTTTTTGAATGTTGGGAACACTGGGTATGTGGCTGGCGCAGATTACTTCTCCCCTGAAGCTAGTAGGGGAAGCCTGGGATCAGACTCCAAGTCGTAATTTGGTCCCTCCTGATTTAGTCCTGGAGTCACAATTATGCATTGCCTCTTACAAAGGGCTGGTGACAAAGACAATCTCTAACCCTAAATGAACAGATCTGGATTTCTTAGAGTTCACTTAATTGTTTTCTACTTTTGCCCTACAGTAACAAGGTATAAAGAGACTACAAGTAATAATCAACGAGAGGTTTCCTTTTTCTTCTGCACAGCACAGTCCAAACACTACCCAGGCAACACTGATCTCCTGTAGAGTACTGTGCAGTGATAGCATAAAATTTGCTTTCTGTTTTCCAAGTAAAACTTTAGATTGGAAATGCCTTGCTTTCAAATTTTATTGGGTCTTCATTTCATCTTAGCAGTGAGTTATTATGGTCCCTGAGGTCATTTTCACATTCTTAGATGGAATTTCTAGCTAAGAGGCCCTGGACACAGTGGCAGTGACAGAATGAGTATAGGCGAGTTTGGATGGAGGGAGAACTAGGCTTCTATGTTTGTTGCTAAGGGACTAATAAGACAATATATTAAATAAAAACAACTGGAAAAAAAACCTTTGCTTGTAGCCTAGATAAAACCCTGTGTGCCTGAGTTCTCCCCTCCCAGGCCGAGTGGGCAGAGAAAGGATGAAGTTTAGTGTCTAGCCATTCCATTGCACCAGCTAGAATGGTTGAGCTAATATAGCGATTATTGTAACTTGCTGTGGTTTAGGCCAGAACAAAATTACTACCCTTAATCCCTTTGGATGTGGGGAAAGGACAGCGGCAAGATAACTGGGCAATAGGGTTTCAGGGATCCAGTCTTCCTGTGGCAACTATTGGGGTGTTGCAGTTTACACAAGACTTTTTGCTAAGAACCATGCCATAAGGTGCAATCTATCCCAAAGATTCTTAGTTTTTCAAGGCAGGAGCATCATCTTATAGGTGCATTGCATCTAGCATGTTGGCAGTGCTACCCTATCATACATAATAAATGGGGCTCCTTGAAGCTTTCCTATTGTGAGTGCTTTTCAATAAAAATGAACAATATTCTTGTGAAATTCTCTAGTTTCCCACACAGCTCTACTTGAAAGGTGGTCAGATAAAGAATCCGCAATCAGCTGGAAGCTACTCTGATTCAGTGATTTTAAAATCATATAGTGGTCTGAGCTGATAGTGCCTGAAATCTTTTAAAATAAATGGAGAATATTTTTGTCTTCTCCAAGGCAGTTTGGGCAACAGCAGCTGTTACTGTAATGGTAAATTTGATGCCAGCATAATCCCTTATTTAAATCACTGCAGCCAGAGAGAGTTTACAAACAAATTAATTTAAATATTGTACAAAGTCCTAGTTAGACTCACTTTAGTAAGGTATTGATTATAATTAGCTATGATACTTTTCTTTATTTAAATCCAATTGCACGAGCTATGTAACATTAATTTTTATGGGTTCTTAGTTCTATAACACAAAAAATAATTCAACTGTAGACACTTTTCAATATTGTTGGCAAAAAAATATGCACAATATTTGGTCTAGAGTGTGTTTCATCAGTTGCCCATACTGGTATCAGCAAAAACATTGGTCCTGACAACTCTACTTATAATGACTGAGAGCAAAACAACACCTTGATTTACTGGGATTCTTACAGGTAGGAAATTATAACTATCATTCTCTACCAAGACAGAATACATTCCTTGGCTGATAACAGAAATTTGAAGGATTCTGCTGTGCCAGGAGTGCAAGATATTTGCTGTAGTTAGATATTACAGATAGACCTCCAGTAAAACCTGGAAGGACAGGGAGTGTTTTGGTTTGGTCATTCAGTCCAAAAATTGGACTTAAGATAGGATTAATCACTGAACAGTAGGACAAGTTTTAAGTGTACCTCATTATGTTTATACTTGCTCTAAAACTCTGCTAGAGAAGAATCATTTACCTCCCATTGGTTTGTACATTAACCCTCTTGAAAGCTGCCTGGCACTTGTCTAGAGCTGATTTAAGATGTCTTGAGCACTTTGCTTCACTTTGGTACAGTTGTGAATCTCATGCTGCCTAAAAATAGCCTAAAAACACCAGTGGGTGTTTGCATTTGGGGTAGTTTTTTGTTTTGTCAAATAACTAAAGACAACTTAGAAAAAAAAACAAACCCAGTCTTTAAATGTGGCTGCCTCCATGTGAAGTTGCTCTGGCAAAAAGAAACTACATCACTCCTTTAAGCTTGCAGAATGACACAGTATTAAAAATACTGTCTCTCAGCTGCATAGCTTTGCAGTGTATGCTAATGATTGTGAATCTGCTGGAGCGGATGCCCTAAGACAGAATCTGAGTGCCCTGCACAGGAGCATCAAGCTCATGTGCAAACAGGGCCCAACATTTTTATCAGTCATGTGGAAGTACCTCAACACTTACTGCTAATATATTTTGTGGCTGACACACAGATTGGCAGAGTAGTAAATATTGATTCAGAGAGAGCAGTAGTACAGAGCAATCTGGATCACTTGGGAAGCAAGGCCTGTTCCAACAAAATGCCTTTTAAAATCCAAAGTTTCACACCTAGGAACAAGGAATGCAGACCATTTGGAATGCAGTGACTCTGAAAATGATTTAGGGATTGTAGTGGACAAGCAACAACATGAGCTCCTGGTGCAATGCTAAAAGAACAGGCGTACTTGTGGCACCTTAGAGACTAACAAATGTTGTGGCAAAAAGGGCTAAAATCCTTTGTTGTATAAACAGAGGAGTTGTGAATAGGAGCAGGGAGGTGATTTTACCTTTGCATATAGTTTTGTGTTCAGTTCTGATCACATTTTTTAAAGGATGTTGAAAAATTTAAGCGTATGCAGGAAAAGAACCACAAAAATGTTTTGTTTTGTTTTTTTAAAAAAAGGCCTTATAGTGAAAGACTTAAATAGCTCAATTTGTTTAGCTTATCAAAAGGAGGCAGAGGTGATTTGATTACAGTGTATCGTGGGGAGAAAATACCAGGTACTGAAGGGCTCTTGATCTAGTGGAGAAAGGCATAAGAACCAATGGCTAGAAGCTGGAGCCAGACAAATTCAAATAAGACACATTTTTAACAGCAAGGGTGATTAGTCATGGAATAAACTATCAAAGGAAGAGGCACATTCTCCATCTTTTGATGTCTTCAAATCAAGATTGGATGCCTTACTGAACAAGAAGCTTTAGCCAAACACAAGTTAAGGGGGCTCAATACAGGGGTAACTAAAATGTAATGGTCTGTGATACATAGGCTGTCAATCCCTGCTCCATCCTAGTGCCCTTATGGATGCTAACTGTGTTCTGAAGGGCTGAGAGGGGGTGGAAACCCCTTAAAGCAGCTCCCAGAGCTGGCTGGATGCAAGCTGAACTACACAGGAGCCCCCTCAGGATCAGCTCTAGCTAACTCGGGCAGAATTCACGCTGCAGGCATCCAGCAGCATCGTGGCTCTTCCCCACTCCCATAGCACCCTCGGGTTTGCAGTATCTCGCCCTATGCACTAGAAACCACATTGTTTGCATTTTCCAACAGAAGCCTTCCTAGAAATGCAACAATGACACTCCATTCTGACCTAACAAGTAATGTTTAAAGCATCACTTTAAACTTTCCCCACAAGAGAGCGACAACAGAGAGCGGAATTTCATTCCATTTGTACTACTTGTAATTTACCTGTCATGTTCATTTTTCATAGAGAACCAAAAGTGGGATTTTCAAAAGTATCCAACGCTGGTCTAACTTGACTCCCATTGACATCAAGGGTTAAGCTCCTAGCTACCTCAATAAGAGCAGATAGTTTTTCAAGAACTCTCATCCTTGACCTAATGGCAAATGTTTAGAGCTATGTTGTAAAGAGAATACACTAGAATCACCGTGCTCTCTCTGCTGTGTATAGCATGATGCTTCGGTTTTCCAGAAATATCCGTGTAATATTCTGACCAAAAGTCACACTTATTGAAAAGCTAAAACACTACTTAGGGAAGTCAAGCACTGCACTTCACTCACTTCCTACCAAATTTTCAGATGCTTGCAGAGTCTCCCCCATGGCAACTGTGCAGCTCATAAAATGGCCCACGAGTCACAGACACATCCTTCCTCATTATGCCCTCTGTGAAATTAGTACACAAAGCCCACTGATTAAACAGAGCATTTCAGTAGAGAAGAGGAAAACTGACAGTCTACAGTACAATAGTTTAGTTTACTCAATCTTCTGTAGCTTATGAAAAAGAATATTGAGAGGTGACTTGATTTAGTGTAAAAGTACATTCATAGGGAGAGAATACCAGGTGCTAAAAGGCTCCTCAATTTAGCAGAAAAAGACATAAAAACCAAGAACCAAATGCTGGAAATTACAGCCAGACAAATTCAAAATAGAAATAAGGCACATACTTCTAACAGTGAGGGCGAGTAACCATTGGAACAAACTATCAAGGAACTTTGTGGATTTGCCATTGCTTAATGTCTTCTAGATGCCTTTCTGTAAGATATGCTTTAGCCAAACACAAGTTATTGGCCTCAGTGCATGTGTAACTGGGTGAAATTCTGCTGTCTATGATGTATAGGAGGCCAGACTACATGATCTAATGGTCCCTTCGAGCCTATGAATCTATGAATGGTGAAAACATTCAGTCTCAATTACTCTGGATTGAGACAAACAAATAGAAATGAACAAATGGAGCCCCCCTGAGAGCAAATGAGAGAACTATGACTAATATTCTGCCTCTGAATGGAAACAAAATGGCAGTTTCTTTAGCCACCCTTGCAGCAAGCAGGGAACCCTCTGCATCTCGTATTATGTACATAGCTTCCTATGGAACACCACAGGAAACAACTGCTCAGGCCATCATCTGTCTAGGGAAATCTAGTATATGAGGGTCTGGTAACAGGCCTTTTAGAAGCATATTTTAACTTCAAATGTTTGCACCTGGTTACACGGATCCATGGACTGGAAAATCAGCTCTTTTCTGTTCTAATCATCCACAAATGTTTCTTATTCACATGGGCGGAGGGGAAAAAAAGCCTTGAATTTGTTGTCCTTGACACAGATTTGCTAATGTACAGGTTGACAAGCTGTTTGCTTGCTGACTTTCCAAGATGTTTGGAGCTTCATTGACTTCATCCATTTATAGATGAACTTCTCTCATAGAGACTTTGCTGTACCGCGGGTGATTGCAAGGCTATACATCATGTTCCCAGTACAGGGGCACCTATGCTAATACAGTAAGATGACAGAATGGGGAAAACTATGCTAATAACTCTCTTGAGCCTTTAAGCATGTCCACTGTGAACTAGATGTTTTCAGAGCCTAGCAGTCTCACTCTGAGCTGAGGTTTTTAGTGCTGTGAACTTCCGTCAGCCTCCCTATCTCTTGAGTGCTAACTGAACATGAGTGATGGAAGAAAGATTTCCCTAAGGGATAGAGCTAGATGTTCTGCAGGCAGCCTTTGCTACACTTGACCTTTTGGATATTTGTGACCTGGCTAAACTGGCCAAGTCACCTGCAAAGAGTCACGGTGCCAATGGAAAAATGTGGGCATGAAAGGTGGCAGCTAGACTTTCAAGTCATTTCATTCTTGAATGTAATTGTTAGAATTGATATCAACCCACAATCTGTGTCTTTAATTAAGGGGGTTATGTTATTGTGACAGTAATGCAGCTTTAAGATGGTATAATGTAGAAGATAACATGATCTCTGCAGCCATGGCAAACAATATTTTGGCCTTTTTTCAATCAAGTATAGAACAGAGGGTGGAAAAGGCTTTAAACAAACACCTGGCTAGGCCCCTAAACAAGCAGCAGAGGAAGACAGTAGAAAAGGAATCAGTCTATACAGAAGTGCTGCAACTCAGGTTTTATTCTAGTATGTGTCATACTGAACCAGAGCAATGCTCCATTTAGGCAAGCGCCATGGAGCTGGCAGTGGCCTACATCTGACGTTTCAGAGGAAGGTGGGTAGAGCACTAGCAGGATGTGACAGATGTGTAATCGTATGACAAAATGCATTACTGGAAGGCACGAATATACTCTATGGTGATAAGTACAGTATAAGAATCTACACAGACTAGAATACCGGACAAGCTACACCAGTGGTCTGTTCAAGTATGGGACTTGCTGTACTTTGTGAGGAAGGAGGTTGTACCAGACACTATTTTTTTCGTGTTGGCACTAGGGTGACCATATGTCCTGATTTTACAGGGACAGTCCCAATTTTTGGGTCTTTTTCTTATATAGGCTCCTATTACCCCTCACTCTCTGTTTCGATTTTTCACATTTGCTATCTGGTCACCCTAGTTGGTATGCTATGGAAACCAGAATTTGCACAAAGCTATTAGTCAACAGCTATGCTCAAGTCATTTAAAGAGAGAATTGTTTTCTGAGTTACTTTCGCTTTCTAGCATTATGAAGTCTAAGCTGTCCTCCAAGATCTTCCATAAATATAAGTTAGATACCAGTAAGGCTGCTCCCCTCTTTCCCTCCTAGACTCATCTATAAATTTTCTCTGGAGCTAGTTCCTCATTTTAAGCCTCTTCCACTTTCCACAAACCATCTCCATGGTAATCTAATTACTACACTGAGCCCTCCTCTACCTTAGAGAATTTCCCATTTCTGGAGAGCTCTCCATTTTCCTCCAGTGGAAAGACAAAGGAGATAATTGGATTTGACCAAGATGTTTCTGCCTTTCTTCTCACACTGATGTTATCTGTGCTTTTATGACACCCTCTTCCAACTGAGATCACTGGAGTGCAACATACATGCAGTTATGCTTGACGATCCTCTGAAGCTTCAGCTACCAGCACTCCTACCGTTACCACACTGTCATCTCCATAGGCTCCTGGATTGCCTATGTTTTCTCAAACTCATGCTTTCTGCTTTGATTACTGTAAGATGCTTGATGAACCAAATGGGCCTTTGCTGCCCTTTTGGCTGTTCCTGTGATTATCTCTAAATTACACACCATTGTAAAAGGTGATCTTTTCATTAATTTATGTAAATAGGACCTTACTCAATGACTTAGCTATTACTTATGAATGAATCATGCTGCTCTGAGTGGCTGGATATATTTAACTCTCTTTAATATGTTCAAAATAGCTTCTAATGGGTCTCTTTAGCTCATTACTCTTGCAACAGAAAGCAGAGGAGATAACTGAGTTTGTCTGGCAGAGATGTGGTAACCCTTTCTGTTACCACCCAGTGATCAGAGTTTAAAAATACACAGCCATAAGTAACATGGCAGTGAAAGATTAGCAACAGTGTATTTAGACTTTGAAGGAGGTCAGCCAGTGAATTGCACTAAAACACTTATGGAGACTTCAGCCTGTTTATTCCCCCTTTCACTTGGGTGAAAGGAGCCCAACAATATCAGAAGTGTTAACCCAAAACTGAAAATGAGGGCATAAATTGACTCACAAATAAAAACAAGCAGCATTAAAGGGGGGTGTAATAAGAGTGCGTCATATGAGATGCTATAAAATTCTCATTACCATATAATTCCATTATTTGCAGAGTGAAAGAATAAGCTTATGAGAAAAACCCATTAGCGTTCTTGGAAGGTGTTGCAGTATGAAATATTACAAAGGAGTTGCTGACATTTGCAAGGTATAACACTATGATCCTTTTTTGTTAGATGTGGCAAAGTATTTACAATATAGTGTTAGTCTTAACTACTGTAATCTGCATCTATCTGTACTTGACATCATCATCATTCAAAAAGCTGTTGCTAAGTCATCTTTTTGGCTTGTCACTTAGATTAAGTCTCCTCCTTTCTATATTTCTCTCCCTGTAATAGGGTCACCTTCCTCTGAACATCCACTTGGGGTGTCCTTACAACATTCCTGCCTCAGTCTCCCTCTCTACTGGGCTCCTCATTTACTTCACAAAGGCTTTCTCATAGCTAATAACACCTTTACTTCCTCTGGCTTATTATCAGATAGTTCCAAAATCAGGTCCTGAGAGTACAATCAGAAGTTCATGCTCTTTAAGGTTTACATATCATCCTTCCCCACTCTTCCTTAAGGCACTCCCAGGCCTTTCTTGGCTTAGCAGGTCATACCCAGGCTTATCTAGCTACAGGGCTTATTAACTTCCTACAGCTCTCTCCCCTAGTACCTTTTCCTTCCCTAGTATCTCATAAGCTCCTGTAGGCCTCTTTCTAACTCTTTACAGAAAATTTTCCCTGCTAGCTATCCAGGCCTCTCCCTTATCTATTCCAGTCACCTGCTTGGGTCACATGACTCAGTCACATGACCCTCTTCATTTTCTGCACTGGAGAGGAGCATTGGCTCTTACAAGTGGGGCTGAGACCCACCTCCCTTTCAAAGACTAGCCAGATTGGACCACTCCCCTTCCTCTGTATCAGGCACAAGCACCTTCACAATGTAGCTCTACCTGCTCCACACATCAAATGCTGCCTTTGCTCTATCAATATTCTCAGTCTTCCCCACCTACTAGTGAGCTGCTCCCTCCAACACCTGTGTGCTTTCTCCCATGTTGCCCTGTGTTCAGGAAAACTGACAAAATCCAGCTAGGCACAAGTTTATCCACTTTCAGATTCTTCCTCTATGGCTATGCATGCCAGCTGATAGTACTTAGTCAGGCAATGAGACAGAACTAATGTTTGCTGTGCTAGGACATTCTTATATTATGTTTCTCTGTCTGTGGTTGTCTTTTCTAACCTAGATATCAAGATCATTAGGATTGCCTTTGAAAAATGTGTTTTGTACAGTTCCTAACACAATAAGATCCCAGGAGCTAAGTCAGGCTCTTGGACAACAGGTTAAGAAAGATAACACAATAAAAACAATTGCATCTGACCCTCTTCAATTCACAGCTGTCTGACTAGATTACACTTCCACACATTTTCTTAATTGTCTAAGCAAATATATTTCATTCTCTTATTGCTTATGAACTGTTGACACTACTTTCAGTATTCTTTAATAGTTTGAAAAAAGTCAAGCAATTTTGACTGGCCACAGAGATGTTTGTTTTTCAGTTTTCTGCCTGAAACATTATCATTTTTTAGAATCAAGTTTCTAGCATGAATACTTGAAACATTCTTTGCTGCAAATGCCCTACAATGTTTGTTCAAAATTTGCTGCCAGCAAACTTGTTCACTGGAATATTCATGGAAAGCAAATTCAAAAGAGTCATGAATGCACCAATACAAATTGTTTTTAGGTAAGTTTGCCCAGCGTGTTATATCAGTATTAATAAATTCATTCAAAATTGGTGGTAGCTGTCATAATCACCTTGTTTTGATCCTCATCAATTTAGAATTTTCCTTCTTTGATCTTTAAAATGGAGATAAATCTTTCTTTTAGGACTGATTGTTGAAAGACAGTTGTTGCAATTCTCTTCTCTACCTTCCAAAAAAATGCCATTTCAAAAATATTTTGAATATTGAAGCAGAATGGAAACTGTTGAAAACTCTTAGTAGATTTCACTACTATAAATGTTGTTGTAATAAGATGTTTGTTTTTGTCACTGGGCTCAGGGATGCTAACTGTGATTGTAAATTCTGGGCCATATTTTGACCAGCCTACAGGAAACCAGCTGGTTCTGGTGTGAGTGGAAAGAGGTGCAAAGTTTGATCTCATGTAAAGTGAGTAGTGGAGGCATGGTTTTCTTTCATTCACAGATATTCTGAGATCTAAAAGGAAATGTCATGAAGATCGTGGCATCTGTTGTATTGAGAGATGAGGCATTTATGTAATAGTCCAGCTCTTCTGCACTAGTCTGTGTCCCCAAAAACCATGCACTCACAGGGCTTCTGCTGTTAGCCATCCAACTCCCTTCCAATATGGTGATAAAATCTGAGGAAGGGGAATCTCAGCTCTACTCTCCCTTCCCAGCTACAGCTCCTACCCATGGAACACTGCCCTGGGGTGGAGCTTCTCCTGGCCTGTGTCATGGAGCCACAACATTCATACATACACACCTTCTCTCATCAGTACCTAATAGTCAAGGGTGTAGAGGGCAAAGGCAGTGCAGTTAAGACTGGCTTTTAGCTTTGCCATAGTCAGGCTGATGCAACATGGATACAATCCTATTCTCCTTTGAAGAGTCCATCAGACAAATATAGGGTCTAATCTAAAACTAGGCAACACTCCTGTTGAACATATTAGGGATGACATATTCAACCTTCTCCATAAACTCAAACTGTGCCTGAAGCAAGCTTTTTGGAGATCAAACAGAGCCTGGTTAATTTCTTTTCCCTGTTATTTTTCATTATTTGCGTACCTGTGTGCTTCTGGGCTTTGGCTAGGAGTGGAAGAGGAAATGTGAGAACAGTGCCAGAAAGGCCAAACTTTTGCTGTTTTCTGAAGCTGGCTGCATCAGCAGTCTCATGAGATTTCCAGATCATTTTTGGAAACAGATACCTTTCAAATAAGGATCAGCATTTGATTGTTTGTCCAGACTTTGAAAATTTCACCTATCACCATTATAAATATATTTACATGAAAGAGAACTCTCTGATGTGAGATAATGCTATATCACATAAGAGCCTTTTTTGTTGAAAATGACACCATAACAAATAGTGAACCTCTCCAGAAGAACCTCATTAAACCTGGGTTCACTTGCAGCCTAATGGGCTTGTTTGTTTAAGTATCATTTAAGTACAAAACACTTCAGAGTTCAATCAACATATTAGTCACACTTGGAAAACACACATTTTTAACTATGATTTAATATTTATGTGCATTACACAGCCTTTTTATTAATTGCTTCAAACAAAAACATCCCTGCTCAATATGTAGTGTTCTGTTTTCTACTGTCTCTTGACATTAAAGTTAATCAAATAGCTCTTTGTGAAAACTCCTACAAGAAGTGCCTCTCCACAACATGCTAGATTTGTGATTCAGTTTTACTCATTGTAATACTGCCCAAGACAGATAAGCGTTGTGTTTTTGAGATCATCACTCACAAGATCTCTGAAAGTATATCACCTAATGTAATTATTTAGATTTTGGCCATCATGAGAACAATATATCCTATACTAGACAGTGTTTGAGCACTTATTGCAGTTCAGAGTTATTAGAAATCAGTGGGAGTTAAGCACCCAAATATCTTTGAAAATGGATCCCCAAATTCTTATTAAAATGTTACAGCTCACAATAGCATTACTACTAGAAAAGTACATATGATCTGCACTGAATTACTATATTTTTATTACGGTGACATGTAGGACACCTGTCACTGAACGGGACTCCCTTGTGCTAGGCACAGAACAAAAACATGGTGAAAGATATAATGTATTTCTCCTCTTATCTAGTCATGATTTGTCTGCAAACTATGTTTAAATTTACTTATTCTGTGAATATTTCTTGGTCTCTTACTGTTTCAATTTTCAAACACTATACTCTTGATTGCATAGCACATTTCCTTTTCTTGATTGGATGAGCTGCATAATCCTTTGAATTCAATTTCTGCTGTGACTAAAAAAATGTGTTTGCTTTTCCATTCATGTTCTTCAATATTCACTTGAAATTCATTCTCTGAACACTCTTGCTAGTTATTTTATTAGAATATTTGTGGAAAACAAACACTAATGCCATGCAAGCTTTTTAACTATGATGGAGTATTTGCAGAAGTTTTTTGTTTTTTTCAGGTATTCAATCAGCTCTACTTATTTTCATGTTTTGGACAGTTGCACCAACACTTTAAGCTACATTATAGGGATAGATTAAACACACTTTATTCTAGGTTTTTATTTTTAGAAACTTAACATTTTGCCTTGCAAGGGAAAAGAGTTTTCACCTCCCTTTTATTCCCAACTTTTTTTGTTGTTGTTGTAGTGCATAAAACCTCCACAAATGTAATTTGGACAGTTTGTTTATTCTTTGATTATATGAGTCATTTAAACAGGTATCTCCCACTAACCTTAATTACATGTAGGTGTATAAATTAGCCACATACTGATTAGAGAATACATTTGTCTTCCTAGGGAGAGAAGTCATTCTGGATATGTATTTACTCTGCAACCTAGTTAGTACAAGAATCCAGCTGTATTTTATTTTCACATATTATAAAAGAATTAAAGTTTTCCGGACCTAGTTATGCAATAAAAATGAAAACCACATTTCGATAATCTCACAAGTCCATGGTCTGTGGAACACCGTGACAGAATATATGATTAAACATGACACATGCTATAATTGCTTTATGGCTTCACATGAGGATATCCATTCCTCTGGGAGTCTTTAGTTTCTGTGGTTTAGATATCATGGTGTGATATAGCTAAGAAACGCTCAGCTCAATTCTATATTAAATTATTTACTTTTTTCCTTGGCAAAAAAAAAATCTTTTAACGTACAAGTGGCTTAAAACCATTTTTACAAGTAGCACTGACACAACAGGATTTGCCGTTTGTTAAGGATCTGTGTGTGCTGAGAATTTGTGGACCAATGTCCAAAATCAAGTCAGGTTAGGCAACCCATGAAGATGAACATGGGGCATGCCCTATGGTTTGTCATGTTGCAATGGAGTGAAAGTCTTTCAAATTAAAGCAAGACAGTTGTGGCCTACAGACATCCCCCATAGTGACAAAGCATCAACAAGCAGTTAGACTCTGCCTGCCACAGCAGAGGAACCATTTCTTAAAGGACGATGTTTAATATACCAACAACCACAATAACGCACACAGTCTTTATACTAAAAAAAAAAACAAGGAGTACTTGTGGCACCTTAGAGACTAACACATTTATTTGGGCATAAGCTTTCATGGGCTAAAACCCACTTCGTTGGATGCATGCAGTGGAAAATACAGTAGGAATATATATATACGCATACAGAGAACATGAAAAAATGGGTGTTGCCATACCAGCTATAATGAGACTAATCAATTAAGGTGGGCTATTAGCAGGAGGAGGAAAAAAACGTTTCTAGTGATAATCAGGATGGCCCATTTCCAACAGTTGACAAGAAGGTGTGAGTAACAGTAGGAGAAAAATTAGCATGGGGATATAATAAACCATAATAAAAGCCTAGATTTCAATGGCTGCTTGTCATTCTGTTTTTCCAGGTGCCTTTCTTATCCCCTACATCCTCTTCCTAATCATTGCTGGAATGCCTTTGTTCTACATGGAGTTAGCACTGGGACAGTACAACCGGGAAGGGGCTGCTACAGTGTGGAAAATCTGTCCAGTTTTCAAAGGTACGTGCCAGTCCTCCACTTAGTTTGTGGAGAATGTGAGGGTTTTAAACAAGTCTGATAACAAAAATAGAAAGGGTCTATTTTCTTCTTTCTTAGATAGCGTGAAAGTTGATGGCTTATTTGATAAGCCTGCAGTCTAAGGTCCTCTTGTGATCACAGAACAAGCCCAACCCAGGAAAAAGCAGGAGAATCTTCCAGGGGAGGGGCGGGAGAGGAGAGTCTAGTTGAGACTCCTTGTTCATTGCAGTTTTACGTCTCTGTCAAAACTCCATCAAGGGTGCCTATTAAAGCCATTTGTTTCTTGTGATGTAAACCTCTCATGTTAAACTCCTTGGAATCACAGGTTTAAATCCGAGCAAGGTCCCATGAGCCCATCACGCTTCGAACATAGATAAATCAGGTTTTACCATTCAGTTTATTCTCTAGGGTTTTCTTTTTGAGGCCTTGAAAGCCTGGGGGATTAAAACTGACTATGGCCCAGATCCTCAAAGGTATCTAGGTCCCTAACTCCCATTGGAGTTAGGTGCCTAAATAGCTTTAATGGTCTGGGCCTAAAGGTCTCTTCCCCCTCTCCCACCCCGCAGTTGCATTGCACACTGTATACTAGGTGCTTACATTTTCTCCATCAAACAGGTGGCTGCATTCCAGTGGCATCTTTTGTGGGCATGTAGATGTTTGTGTGGGTGTTGAGATATATAGTTCAGTGCTCGTGGCATCCTTCAGGATGTAAGATGTGATATGCTTTCAGTGTAAAATATTAATACTTTATAAGGACCCATCAAAAAAGTGCCAGCTTGCAGTGATTTTGGATTGCTCCCATCCTGTACCCAATTAGATCCATCTAGCCTCCTAGATGAAAGATTCTGCAATTCAGAGCTGTGTGAAATGACTGAAAACTAACCCAAACCCACAACATATGTGCTCACCAGGCTTCTTGGTTTTCTTAGAAGCATGAAGGCTAGACAACATTTGTAAAACAATTGGTGAAGGGTAATGAGCTTCACACTGGCAATCTCCTCTTGGCTGAACTGGAGCTTAACTATGGGTTATCTTGAGTTAATTTTAGGCTTTTATTGTTGTGTTGAACTCTTGTAGAGTTTTCCTTTTTGTGAGGGTTGGAACTCAAAACCAGGAGACAAGTGCAGTTTTACTGCATTCTGCTTTGAGCTCTTGCTTTCAATTGCACCCAAAACTCATAATGAAGTTTGAGATGAACAGACAAGGACTGACAGACACCTAATTAAAAGTATGCATGAAACCTTTCAAAATATAACTGCTTAATTTTGCCCATTCCTGTTATCCTGTTACTAAACCCATGAGCTATACTCCTCCCAGGGGTGGCTCTAGGTATTTTGCCACCCCAAGCACGGCAGGCAGGCTGACCTCGGTAGCTTGCTTGCGGGAGGTCCCTGGTCCTGCGGATTCGGCGGCAGCCTGCAGAAGGTCCGCCGAAGCTGCAGTACCAGCAGACTCTCCGTAGGCATGCCACCGAAGGCAACCTGCCTGCCGCCCTTGTGGCGACCAGCAGAGCGCCCCCCGTGGCTTGCCGCCCCAAGCACGCGCTTGGCGTGCTGGTGCCTGGAGCCACCCCTGACTCCTCCCACCCCCAGAATTATGACATCCCTAGTCAAAAAAATCTCACTGATGTTAGCTAATTTTTATTTTATTTTAATGGCAATGGGAATTTTACTTGTCAGAACTGTAAAATCTGGCTTGGAGGATCTCTCAAAGTTTGATCCAAAAACCATTCAAGTCAACGAGAGTCTTTTCACTGACTTCAGGCGTGACAAGAAGATGAGAAAGGAAACTCCAGGTTTATTTCATATTTAGGATTTCATTAACAATCCAGCTGTTTTTTAAGCTGAGATTTTCAAGTCTGCCCAAGTGTGCATTAGAATCCATTGCTAAATGTTTGTATTACTGAATAGTACAATACAAGGGACATAGAATATTGGATTCTAAAAGAATAAGAAATATTGTTATATTTTAAATGCCAGCAATGGTACACGATTAGTAAAGTTTCAATCGCACCTCCTGATAAGAGGCATAAATATATTTCAGTACTTTGTTAAATACACCAGAGTTCTTTTGATATATCTCTGGATTAACTCAAATCCATCACTGACATGAAATGTTCATGGTCTACCCTCAAATCAGGGCTGGCTCCAGGTACCAGCGCAGCAAGCAGGTACTTGGGGCGGCCAAGGGGAAGGGGTTTTTGATGGCAATTCAGCGGCAAGTCCCTCAGTCCCTCTTGGAGGGAAGGACCTGCTGCTGAAGTGCCGCCCAAGAAGAAAGCTGTGCGGTGGAGCTGCTGCTGAAATCTTTTTTTTTTCCTGCCACTTGGGGTGGCAAAAACCCTGGAGCCAGCCCTGCCTCAAATATATAATAGTTTCTCCAAATAAAAAAGCACTATAGTGCTAATTTTAGCTCTGAATAATATTGCTATGAAACCTAAGACTCTAATCTTAATAAAGCACTCCCATAAGGCAAGGGATCAAAAATGTATCTTGTAACCTTTACAGCACAGCCTATTTGCATCACAAGACTTTACAGGGTTTATATTAGCAGCCTGGGTGGGACAAAGTTAAAATAAATAAAAGGCTGGATCCAGAAACAATGGAACAGATTAATGCCTGGATTTATCCTATTGTTATCAGTGGAGTGACCCTGGGGCTAGGTTTGGTCTAGTTCCTTTGAATTTTCTTAAATTGCAACCATTTTCTCTCCAGAACTGTGGAAACAGAATATGTGCCTGGGGTGTTTTTTTTCTGTTTTTTTTTTTTTTAAAAATTCCCCCATTTCAATGCAGTATACTGTCTTTGTGGTGGATATGTACGTTCTAACATATATCATCTAGGGACTGCTTTCCACTGCTTTCTTTACTATCATTTATCAATATAGTTTCACTGCCAAAATGCAGGAGCTATCCAAGTCCCATGATTTTTAAGAGTTTCAGGTTTGTTTTCACCACTTTTTGCTAGAAGTCAGAGGTAAAAACTGATTCCTATGTAAAATATTAGTTAACTTTCTCCTGACCAACACAGAGCATGCTTGACACAATTTACTCTTAAGAGTGTTGGCTCCTAAGGAGTCAGCACCTAATCCTTACATGAATTAACAACCTCTTTCTATTACATAATGGAACAATATTCTTGTAGCAGTTTCACAGACCATCTCCCCAAGTCCCTGGTACTCGATTTACAGCAAGCTGTGTCTTCCTTGGTTTGTCAAGGTGCATAAAAACTTGGTGGCATATGATTATTAGTGAGAACATCATGCCATTAGCAGCATCACATTTTGGGACTGACTAAAAGTAGAAATGAAGGCTTACACTTAGGTACTGAGATACCACAGTGATGCTGCCTGTACAAGACTAGACAGTCTTCACCTATTAGAGATAATCCAAATGGCTTAAATGCAGCATTCATTAAACACTGCTGCCCATAGAAGAAAGAAACCGATGGCACTGGCTGAAGCAGAGCAAGCATCTTTGCACAATTCTGAGAATGAACCTCCACTCTGACCTGCTGTTAGTACCAGAGTTCCCTCTGAGAATATGTGACAGTGATGAATTGCTTACAAGGGTCTGTTTTCATGGTGAGAACAAATGTTCACTGAAGAAAGTCTTCACCGAAACTCCAAACACACCTCACGTTATTCCAAAGAAACCCAGATCTACACGGGCCAATAGGGAATGTGCAGGGTGGAGTTCATCCCAGGCTGGAGGGCCCATGCAAGGCCCTGCATACTATTTAAGGATTTAGGGTTAAGTTCTGCCCTTAGTTACACTCTGCTGACCATTGAGGCAACACAGTAGCATGGGGTGAAAGTCAGGGTAAAATTTAGCCCTAAGGTTGAAATTCTCCATGGTTTGAAGAGTCAGCCAAATGTCCGGGACGCCCTTAAATCCCTCATTGGGGGTTCCACGATCTCCACACACCTTGAATAATCTGGAATGAGTTTTCATGTTAGATTCATGTAAACCAGCACAGAGAATGGCAATGGGGATATGCCAGGAGAGGAAATCAGTCTGTAGTCACAATACTGTTTGCAGGTTGGGATGGGCAGCAGCCACTACTGACACCCACAGATGGGAACAGCAGCTATAGGACTACTTCATTGCAGCCCCACGCTCTCACCTTAACTTTATGGAGAGGGAAGTGGATTACACTGAACCTGAACTTTACTCAGGTGAAATGAATGGACCTATTAACACAGGGCTTATGGCCCTCTGCACTAGGTGAGTTTTCCCCTATGAATATAGAACTGGATCAGAGCAGAGCGTTGTCCTTTAATAGCAACATGTCTAGTTTCCAGCAAACACAACAAGCTTTATTAAACACCAGTCAGTTTCATGGAATTATTATTTTAAACGGTCAGTTTTTGTGTCCAGCCACTATATTTATAACCCTTTGCTTAGTTCTTTCAAAATACTAGGCAAAAACAAGCTTGTGTTTAGGAACTGTCGTTATCTAAACAAACAAACAAAAAGCATGGTTTAACTTTCAGACAATGTGGTTGGAGTATATTGTTGTATGTGAAATGCAATGTATAATCTAGTTTTTCCTTTGTCTTTAGGTGTAGGCTATGCCGTGATACTCATAGCTCTTTACGTGGGTTTCTACTACAACGTTATCATAGCTTGGTCTCTGTATTATCTGTTTTCATCATTCACATTTGAGCTCCCCTGGACAAACTGCGGCAACAGCTGGAATAGCCTAAACTGTACAGATCCCAAACTCTTCAACGCCTCGGTGCTTGGCAATGGCACCAAGTACTCCAAGTACAAACTCACTCCTGCTGCTGAGTTTTATGAGTAAGTGTTGAGTCGCCTTTGCTGTTGCTTCAAATTTCCAGTTTAGTTGAGGTGTTTGCTCATATGTCTCTAAAAGTCTCCCTCTTTAGGCAAGTCACACTTTCCTTCTCTGCCTCAGTTTCCCCACTTCAGCTAAGTGATGCCACTAAGTGATGTGGAGTCAGAGACAAAGCACAAAATCTCTGCCCTGCCCCCCACCCATGTGCAGCTTTTTTTTATTCTATACCAAGGTGACACTTGTGTTAAGCAAAGGAACAATACATACAGAATAAAGCTGTCTGAATAGTTTGAAACTAATCATTTACCCAACAAATTTTGCTTCTCTGCTTACCAAATATCTCTGAGCAGATCTTTTTCCTTTGCTGTTTCAGCAGCTCAGTGAAATGGGATGAAGTGCAGCGCAGGGAGGAGATGGTAGCAGTTGCAAAACACAGGGCTTGATTCTGTTCCCATTTAAGTGAAGCTGAGTTCTGCTGTTGATGGTAACAGGATCAGAATCAGTCACATAGGCAATCGTTAGGCTTTCAGACACTTCAAACTAAAAGTCCTCTTCGGGTGTGTAGTGGTAACAGGACCCATTGCAAATGGAAATACGAATGACTGATGAAAATACAAAACAAGAATGTCTGAGATAGAAGAGCATGGGTTCTGGACCCCTCTCCTCTTCCAGGGAAAGATGTGATTGGATTAGTGAAAGGGGAGCACTGGCTGGACACCAGTCTAATCTCATCAACTGCTAAATTGATTCAGACTATTCATGAGTATTTCTGTTGTGTAATTGTAACCATGGCAATGTATATTTATCTAGTGAGCACTGACCATGTTCTCAACACTGGGAACAGTCATCATTCATCCCACAAGCAGCCTAACCTGTTCAGTGTGGCATACCTGGCTGGACTACAGTTGGGATCTTGTAGGTATGTGGTTACTGCACTGACACATTAGTGACTCATTTTTCCTCTTTAATGTTAGTAAATTTGAAAAGTTGGGAGTAGCATAGAGTACAACCAATGGGAGAAGATACAGATTGGCTACATTCTATACTTTGCAAGAGTCTACTGAGTAGCTGTGATGGTATAAAGCAACAGAGAGTCCTGTGGCACCTTTAAGACTAACAGATGTATTGGAGGTGATGGTATAGGAACTTGATGCAATGCTGAGTAATGTCAGCCAGGAAATTGGCCTCTTCTCTACAGAAAAAAACTTTTCTCTTAGTATTGTGGTTAATTACAGCAAAAAAAATGCAGTAAATATTATACACTGTAGAATATGCTATTGAGGTGAAAGAAGAAGAGATCTGAACAACCTGGGAACATTTCCAAGTGGTAATTACACAACTTCTAATGTTAATGTCATTTTAGAAAAATTTCCTTTTAAAACTTGGGTGTATTCTTGGAGTCAGATTTGTAAAGGTATTTAGGTGCCTAACTGATTTCCGTGGGAGCTAGCCCTCAGACTTGTTACAACAATCATCATAGTCATCTTACTTGCTCGGTCTACTTCTGTATTGCTCACTAATTGACTAGTAACCCTTGGGTTCTACCCATTTTGCCATCACATCTTATTTAGAGTTAGGAATTGTTGTGGTTCTCTCTGAATCAAACACTCACCGTTTTTCTAGGTGGTGTGATATCCGACAGCTTTCAGCCTGAGTGAACTTTTACTGCTCTATGAAACACAGCTCAACTTGTGACTCTGCTAAAACACAAGACTAAAAGTCAAGAGATCTGTGTTCTCAGCTCTGCAAAGTAATGTATATCTCTGGTGGGATTTTTAAAATGCCTAAGTGAATTAGGAACATACATGGCATTTAGCTTTTCCTGGGATTCATAGTCCTAGAACTTGGGTGTTTTTAAAATCTCAATGCCTGTAGTTACTCAGAAGTAAATTATAAAGCTGTGAGGGGTTGCAAGTGCTTTCAGTGGTTTAAGGTTTGTTGTGTTGCCCACCGTGTGGTACAGATAATGGTAAGAACAGTTATTTAGGGCAATAATTTTGCTGTGGGAAGTTTCAATCTCCCTTTTGTGTTTTGGTTTGTCATATGGAGAAACACTGAACTCTCACTGGGGAAAATAGAAAAGAAGCAAAGATCCATTCTGTGATCGGAGCATAAGCGAACAAAGCTACAACTCCTATCCAGCCTCCATATTTTTAAAGCAGGCTCTAACAAGGCTGCTGTGGTGGCACATAAAGGGGACAAACCTGGGTGTAAGCTCTACACTCTTTTGAGCCACTGCTGCCAGGGACGGCTCTAGACATTTTGTCGCCGCCAGCACGGCGGCATGCTGGTCGCTGGTCCCGCGGCTCCGGTGGACCTCCCACAGGCGTGCCTGCGGAGGGTCCGCTGGTCCCGCGCATCACTTGAAAGCGCGGGACCAGTGGACCCTCCACAGGCACGCCTGCAGGAGGTCCACTGGAGCCATGGACAGCGGATCCTCTGCAGGCATGCCTGCGGGAGGTCCACCAGAGCTGTGCATCAGCAGACCCTCTGCAGGCATGCCTGCGGGAGGTCCACCAGAGCACAGACCAGCGGACCCTCCGCAGGCATGCCGCCCTCTTGGCGACTGGCAGAGCACCCCTGCGGCATGCCCCCCAAGCACGCGCTTGGCGTGCTGGGGCCTGGAGCCACCCCTGACTGCTGCTTAGAATCATAGAGCATAGAACTGGAAGGGACCTCAGTAGATCATCCAGCCCAGTTCCCACACTCATGCTAGAATAAGTAGTAACTAAACCATGCCTGACAGGTGTTTGTCTAACTGTTCTTAAAAACCTCCAGTGATGGAGATTCCACAAACTCCCTAAGCAATTTATTCCAGTGCTTATCTATCCTGACAACTAGGAATTTTTTTTACTATGTCCAACCTAAACCTCCTTGCTGCAATTAAGCCTATTGCTTCTTGTCCTATCCTCAGAGGTTAAGAACAATTTTCTCCCTCCTTCTTGTAACAACCTTTATTTGTACTTGAAAACTGTTATCATGTCCCCTCTGTCTTTGCTTCTCCATACTAAACAAACCCAATTCTTCAATCTTTCCTCATAAGTCCTATTTTCCAGACGTTTAATAATGTTTGTTCTTCTCTGGACTTTCTCAATTTGTCCACATCCTTCCTGAAATGTGCACCTAGAACTGGACACAATATTCCAGTTGCAGCCTTTTCAGTGCAGAATAGAGCAGAAGAATTACTTCTTATGTCTTGCTTACAACACTCCTGCTAATACATCCCAGAAAGATGTTTGCCTTTTTTGCAACAGTGTTCTCATATTTAGCTTGTGATCCAGCATGACCCAGATCCCTTCTGCAGTACTCCTTCCTGGAAGTCATTTCCCATTTTTTATGTGTGCAGTAGATTGTTCCTTTGTAAGTAGAATATTTTGCATTTGTCCTTATTGAATTTAATTCTATTTACTTCAGGCCACTTCTCCAGTTTGTCCAGATCATTTTGAATTTTAATTCTACCCTCCAAAGCACTTGGAACCCCTATCAGCTTTATAAGTGTACTCTCTCTATGCCATTATCTAAATCAGTGGCTCTCAAACTTTTTTATTGGTGACCCCTTTCACACAGCAAGTCTCTGAGTATGACACTCCCCACCCCATACATTAAAATCACTTTTTAAAATATTTAACACCATTATAAATGCTGGAGACAAAGCAGGGTTTGGGGTGGATGTTGACCACTATCACCCCCCATGTAATAATTTCACAACCCCCTGAGGGGTCCCGACCCCCAGTTTGAGAACTGGACCCAGAACTGATCCCTGCAGGACCCCACTCAATATGCCCTTCCAGCTTGACTGTGAACCACTGACAACTACTCTCTGGGAACGGTTTTCCAAGCAGTTATGCACCCATTTAGGGTTATATTTCCCTAGTTTGTTGATGAGGAGGCCATGCAAGATGGTATCAAAAGCCTTACTAAAGTCCAGATATACCACATCTACCATTTCCCCCACCCACAAGGCTTGTTACCTTGATGAAGAAAGCTATTAGGTTGGTTTGACATGATTTGTTCTTGACAAATCCATGTTGACTTATTTTCTAGGTGTTTGTTTGCAAACGGATTGCTTGATTGTTAGCTCCATTATCTTTTTGGGTACTGAAGTTACGCTAACTGGTGTGTAATTCCCTGGGTTGTCCTCATCCCCCTTTTTATAGATTGGCACTATATTTGCCCTCTTCATGTCCTCTGGAATCTCTCTTGTCTTCCAGGAATGTTCGAAGATAATTGCTAATGGCTCAAATATCTCCCCAGTCAGCTTGTTGAGTATTCTAGGATGCATTTTATCAAGCCCTGATGACTTGAAGACATCTAACTTGTCTAAGTAATTTTTTATTTGTTCTTTTCCTATTTTAGCCTCAGATCCCACCTCATTTTCACTGGCATTCACTGTATCAGACCCCAATTGCTACTACATTTTTTTATATAAACAGACAAAAAAGGGCAATTAGCATTTCCACCATTTCAACATTTTCTGTTGTTGTCTTTCCCCCCTTTGAGTAATGGTCCGACCGTGGCCTTAGTCTTCCTCTTGCTTCTAATGTATTTGTAGAATGTTTTCTTCTTACCCTTTGTCTCTAATTAGTTTAATCTTTCCTTGGCCTTTCTAATTTTGCCCCCACATGCTTGTGTTGCATGTATGCTTAGCAACAAAGCTGGCTGAAATAACTGCTGGAGATCTGGAGTAGGGGAACCCCTGCAGTCATATGATTGACAGAGCTGTCTGTATACCTTCTGCTCTTGGCTCCTCACAGCAATGGGGCATTCCAGGGGCTGAGGTCAGAGAGCTGTACTCCAGCACCCCTGAGATTGTAGAATGGCTCTGGGGGAAGAGGGGAGGTCCTATTTTAACTGGGGTAAGTTCCAGAGCCGTGAAGCACCACTGACTTAAATGGAACTGATATGCATCTTCTGAGAATCTAGTTAAGTGGGGGGAAGCTCACACAGTTAATTGGTTTGCACAGAAACACAAGATTCATTTCTCGGCAATACAAGTTAGTGGATAATTTTGGTTGAACTCTCCATTTATGTCTGCTTAATACCATGTTTCATTAGACAAATTCTGGTTCCAATCCTCCAGTCTCCCAACAGGCAAAATTCCCATTGACGTCAATGGGAACTTTGCCTGAGCATGGACTACGGGAACGGGCCTTCTGTAGTACCTCATTAGAGATGGTCAAAATAAATCATAAACTTATTTGTACATTTAAAATCAGGCAAGATAAATGTTATGTAATCTGCTTCTTTTATTCTTCCTATCACATGCCAATAGTAGAGTGGTAGGGTTCACAGCTTATGCTCTGCTGCTAGGAATAATAAGTCGTAAGAGAAATCCAGCTAGGAATAAAATGTCAGCCCCACATTACTTTAGAGACATGTATCACTTTAATTATTTTCTTATCCTGTGGTTTGGAATTCACCCTGGAGAATGCAAACTGCCTTTCATCCGCTTTAACTTTGTTAAAATAAGTCATAAAAATGTTACCACTTAAGGAAGTGCCTCAGTGAAAAAAAAATTGTTCCCAAACCTATCTTACTTATTCAAACATTTTATCTGAATATAGACATACTGTATCTTTGTTCTCTCCCTTCTTGCTCCTTGGAAGGTTTTGTTACCAAACTGTCAGCAATGCATTGAGCTACAGCTATTTTCTCAGGCCTTTAATCCTTTTCTCCTGTGTAATTAAAAAAAACATGTTTTACAAGCAAATTTTCATGCCCCATTCAGGGGAGCAAATTCACTGAATGTATACAAGGCTGCCCAGATATCAGTAATTAATTATAAAATGGCTAGGTTAGCAAGCACATGGAAGTTCAAACAAGCGTGAATCAACACAGTCCACATCTATTATACTTATGAACGTAGATGTATGATGCATGAAGTAACAGTTTTCTGCAGCACATTAACTCCACATCTGAGAATGTAATCAGAAATCAAAATGGAAGTGACTTAACTTTAGTTGGCCAACTGCATGGTTAGTGGGTTGGACTGTAATTCCTAACAGGAAATGCCATAACAGATCAGATTAGTGGGCCACATAGTCCAGTATCCTGCCTCTTGCCAGAGGCCAGTACTAGATGCTTCAGAGGAAGGTGCAGCAAACCCCAGTGTAGACAGTTATGGCATAAACTCTCTATAGGAGAGAATTTTTTCCTAATCATCATAAATCAGTAATGTATGTAATCCCTTAAGTATGAGGGTTTATCCCTTAATTTTTGTATCCTCTTAAGTAACAGCAGATGTGTGTGTATGTGTGTGTCATGTGTATACATATGACACACACACACACAAAATGTCTAACTCTTTTTTTTTTTTTAATCCTGCTGAATTCTTACCCTCAATTTCTTGCCAGTGAGTTCTTCTACTTCAGCATACATTGTTTAAAATTGTTGGCTTGCTCTGTTGAATGTTGACTAACACAATCCTGTTAGCCTTCCATTCAATATAATAGAACAGAATTAGGTATCTCATTTAAAATTGTTTCAAGAGCAAGTGTCAGCAATTCTGGTCATAAATAAAATGACATCAGAAGCCAAAATCAAGAGCTTAATTTGTGCCACGGCTGATTTCCCAGAACCTCTGGGCTTGGCGCATCAGTTATGAAATAAAAAAATTGCTTGAGTCCAGGCACCTCTTTAAGCAGTGCCAACAATGAATGGAAAGAGACAGTCTGATATTCTGTTGATTATGTTCCATAAGGAGAAAAATCCTAGATGATGCTAGGCTGAAAAAGGGCAGGAGCTGTCAGCAACTTTCAGTTATATTCCAGTTTAGCAGGTAACAAGATCTAGTTCATAAGTGTGTACATCATTGTTCATGTTTGAACCTCTTAAAGAGTTTTTCCTTGATCTCCTGCTGCAGCCAGATCCAAAATACAAATCTGAGGGTTTGGTTAGAAAATAGAAAAGTCTGTAATTTTTCTGGATCCCTAATTTAATCACCTCTTTGAAATGGTCATTGAAAAGGAGAGATTTCCAGATGTTTCTGACAAAGGTTAGGGCTGGTTAACACTGGGGAGTTTCTCTTCAGAGGGACTCATGCAAACACTGAGCTTGGTTCTAACTTTGTGTGCCTGCCCATGGACCTGTTCCAAATCGATTGAAGGTAATGAAAAGACTCCAATTGACTTCAGTGGGTTTTGGATCAGGCCCCATACTGAATAATGTATCCAGTGAATCTTGCCATCTTCTGCCATCAGAAGAGCCATAATCAAGTTACCTCAGGTTTATTAGCTATTCAGAAGCATTCAAGAAATAGTTTAGCAAATTGTTTATAAGCCCATGAACTGACGGTGAACAGTTCTCTGTGAGTATTGTATATTTGCTATTTTAACATGTTAGACATTTTGAGAAGTCAAATAAGTCAAAGTCACACGCTATTGATTCTTTTCTCTGGTTGGATGAGTGTGCAAGCCTTTCTGGTACAAATAGTTGCATGCAGATTTAAAATCGCTTTCCCACAAATACTCTCATGCACAGCTGGGATATTTGTTTTCCACAAGAATTCACATCAGTAAAATTTGTTTGCTGCCTACTCATAGAAAGGGGAACACAAATGAAATGTGAGTACAAAGCAAACGAAGTCATTTACATGTGCTTCCATATTCTTAGGACACTGTCATACTGGCTAGCTCTGTTTGAAGGGTTCATAAGCCTTAGCAAACATGATCTGAATGTAGATTTTATGGCAAAACCTGAAACTAGGGGACTTAGTAACATCTATGCTAGTTTAAGTTGCTAGTGGGGCTCCAAGCAATGCTATATTGCAAAAAGTCAATAGATTACACCTGTCCTGCATGCAATACACTCATTTTCCATTAACGTCTGGGAGCAATTCAAAGTGTTACTTTTCACGAATAAAGCCCTGTATGGTTTGATAAGAGTATCTGGCTCTCTGAGCAACTGCCCTGTAGAGGATTACAACAGCTGAAGTCAGCTCTAGAGCTCCTGTTGAATTTCCCTAGATTTGAAATCTTGACAACCTGAGCCAGAGCCTCTGTATGCGGACTTTCCCCAGCTTAGTATTAGAGCAAACTTTAGCCATATATATGAGAATGTGTGTGTTCTTGTCCTTATGCAGCAGTCAAGAACATTGGGCCCTGCTCCTGCAATGAGCTCCATACTGGCAAACCCCTGTACTTGCATTCAGCCTCACTGAAATCAGAGTGTCTCCATGCAAGCGTTGATTTACCTGTGGCGAGCTCATTGCAGGATTGGGACTTTGGTTAACTGACCTGCATGGTAAGAGTTTACAAAACTCTTAGTCAAGGAATACTCCATTGGCAACAACAAATGATACATACTTGGGAGCACATGAATTTTCCTGATGTGCCCTTGCTGTTTTGCTTCTTACTTCTAAAGAACTTGGACATGGGCTAACTTGCCTCTCTTTGTGCATCTGCTATTCATTAGAGCAGCCAATGGGTTAAACCAGAGTGTTCTATTTTTATTGGCAAACCACAAGAGAGTTGGTGCAAAAATCAGATTTAACAAGCAGCTGCTTCAAAGTGCAGCGTATTTTAATGTGCCTAAGCATTGTACACATGACAAGGGAGGCCAGTATTAATAATTTAAATGGCAACATTAAGTAGAGCAAAGACTTCCGTGGTTTGGGATTAATATTCTCTCTCTGTGAAAAGTTAAATCCCAAAGCAGCCATTTATCAGCTCAGGATTAACATTCATCAGAACCTAATACCATTTCATTTAGATCAACCAGCAGTTGATAATATACCAGCCAGGGCCATTGATAAATTACCTGTCTCTGCATAGGTACTTCCTAGTATACATTGTACATTACACATTTAAGGAAACCAGCACCAATAATTATTTAAAATTATGACCACAACCTGATGGACACACCCAGGTGACTCTTCCAGTTGCAGGAATGAGCACAGTGAACACATTGCAAATTGCATTATAAATGTCATTAGCAGGGAGCAGTAATTTTAGTTTTTGTAGTTTATATACGGCAGTCATTCTCAACCTGCAGCCATGGGCCGCTTGTGGCCCAATCAGCACACATGTGTAGCCCATGTGACATCCTGAGGACCATACAAGTAGTGTATATATATATAGTGTGGCTGCGGTCCACATAAAATACAGAGAGCTGCATATGCAGCCCACAATGGTAAATAGATTGATAACCACTGGCATACACTATATACTGTAAGTCCCTCTAACATCTTCTAACCAGGATGATTGTCTGAACTTAAAAATTGAAGTGATAAAGAAATTAATCTAGATCAGAGTAGGGACTAGGACTCTTGGTTTATTCCCATCTGTCTCTCTGTTAGGTGTTTCTATTGGCCTTATTGCTCTGTGACCTGGGAAAGTAAATTAAGCCCAAATTTTAAAAAGCAGCTTCTAATTTTAAGTGCCACAAATTTGGGGAAGCTAACTTGATAAGTCTTTAACGTCTGAATTTTGGAGGAACTGGGCCACTTGCAACTCCAAGAGACATATCTATAAGTGCCTATACCATCACCCACATACCCTAAAACTACTTGTCCTCATCAGATTTAGATGTCAAAAGTTTTCCAAACATCACTGCATCAGTTAATATCCAGAAGTTTATATTTTCTAACATAAGGGCCAGAAACATACTTCTGTTTTTAATAAAAGCTTGTCAAAACAAATGACTTTTTTGCCAAAATATTAATTCATCAACAAATTGCTCTGAGGACAGATACACTTTGCCATTGAAACCTGCCTTTCTGTATATTGTGTATGAGCATGTGTGTGTAAAATTCCTGCCACTGGTCCAACACAAATGCAAACCAATACCTCTTTCAACTACAAAATTTAGGATGACTGTAGCTGGTTTCACTCAGAGACTGGCAGGCCATGGCTCAACAGTCCTTCCACCCCCAAAGTCTGGAGATGAATTTGCCTGGAGGTCAGCGGGTCCAGCAGTCGAGCTGTAGCCTGTCATTCCCCAGTGCTCCAGGGTTCTCCCAGTTGGATGGAAGAGGGGGGTGAAGTTAGAAGGACCTGAACCAGGACCCAAAGGGGAGAGATGTGGAATGTCTCCGTCACCTCTTCCTGGTGCACCTTACTGGCATCACTTGGGCTGTTTCCTACTTCCTCCCACTCTCGCTGCAGTTTGGTGTGTGTCTGCTGCCCCCTCCCCTTCTAGCAGGGAGTTCCCAATCAGTGTCAGCAGCTCAGCTGGTCCAGCATTCCCCAACTCTCTTCCTCATGTTCATTTATTCTCTCTCAGCGGGCATCAGGGGAGGGAAAAGGCTCAGGCCTTTACTCGCCCAATTGGGGTCTTACCCACAGTCCAGACCCTTCTCCTGTGGATTGTTCTGTCCCCAGGGCTGCAAACTGGCTTCCTCCCTTCAGCCATTCTCCACTCTCTCCCTGTTTGACTGTTAGAGTCCCCTCTGAGCAGCTCATCCATTTGGAACATGTTCCATAGCTGCTGAAGGGCGGGGCCTTTTTGACCCAGTACTGCTACTTCACTCCCTTAGTCTCTGTGTCGTCTATAAACTGTATCACAGTGGCAAAACAAGCCTTTTAATTGAACTTGGAATTATCATTGGACATGGATTGGAAGCATAGCCTCCATTTTAATATACTCAAATTAATCTGCTTGTACCCTAATCTCTTATACTTGCAAAGTACAGCACTGTGAATCTCTCAGTAAGAGTTAGTCACACAAATAAGCTACTGAGAAATCTCTCCATAGGATTTGGTTATACAAAGGGCAATACCACTCTATCATTTTTGTTTTTTTCTCAGACTATGGCTTAAAAATATTTGTATGAACAATCTAGTCATTTTCACATATGGATATGAAGTTTTCTTTCTATTGAGTTTGGTTTCCTTGTTATGCTTCAATACTTCAACAGTTCCACAAAGGACATGGTCTCAAAATAGCTCACAAAGGGGATATGATGGACCCAAGTCAGAGGTGACCTAATAAAATACCTAACTATTATAATATTGCACTTTTTATCCATAGATCGCAAAGCACTTCACAAAGGGGTTAATATCACTATCCCTTTACAGATGGGGAAAGTGACACATAGGGAGCAGCAACTTGCTCCAGGTTACCCTGTTAGGAATGGAACACATCTCTTGAGTCCCAGTCCAGTGTTCTATCACTAAGGCTACCCTGCCTCTTCAGTTTAATGAAAGCTGTGACTGTAAATGCAGGACCGGATCTTGGCTTCTTGGGATCCAGGATCTGCGATCAGAGAGAACCTGGTTGTATTATGGAGGCAGAACAGAAGGGAAGGGTGTAATAAATAGCTCACTGCTGCTGGCCAGTTGTGTTCTGGTTTCAGTTGAGATGAGTGGCCTCACTTGGATGGAAATTCAAGGATTCAGGTGAGGGAGCGAAAACAAGAGTCCATCCAGGAGGATGTAGGGGAGTGAACTCTGTCCAAGAAGAGCAAGCTGAAGGGAGCAGGGCAGGTAGGAGGAGTCTGCCCATGGGGAGAACTGCTTTCCAGACATAAAGAGCCGAATGTGCTGCTTCTAAAATAACAATAAAAGGGCAAACATAAAATCTCCCTGAGAGAGACAGCAAAGTCCCTGAGAGTAATATCCTCCAGCCTGAAACCCCACAGAGCCCTGCCCTTCCCACCTCAGCAGATAGCCAGGAAGACTCTGCAGGCCTGATTATATAGTAGTTTATAGCCCTGAGAATGCAAAGGGCCTCAAAGGTGGTGCAAATGTAATTTCTGGCCACTTTAAGGCCCCTTTACGTTGCCAGAGTGATGTAAAGTAGCTTTAGTGTAAATTACAGGAATTAGGCCCTTTGCATCTGCACCCTTGACAAGAAACTGGACTAGATGCACCACTATGGCAATTCTTGTTTTCCTATCTGCAGGTTCCTCAGTCGTGTTTTCATGCTGTTCCAGCTGAATACCACTGGCCCTGAGTTCTGTGGTCAGGCTGCAATATTACAAAGCCTAAAAGTCGTACTGATTTAGCAACTCTTCTTGTGTCTTGCTCAGCCTAATGTAATGAGTCCCTTATCTACTCTCTAATTGCTCTTCTCTTCCCCCACCCCCCGGTAATAATATGGTAATATTTTTTCTCTCTTTTGTTTTTCATCTTCCATCACTTTTTCTTAGTATTTTGTCTACCGATTTTCATTACTATCACTGGTTATTTTACTACATCTTCTGACTTTTGCCTTCCTTTGTCATCTTTCTCTTTGGCTGTCACTAATCTGAGAGTTTCCCTGTTTTGCTAATGGAGTTAGAGAAATATATTATAAAACAGGAGTAATATCGCTCTCAGCAAGTTTCACACTCCGTCCTCCATTGGGTAGTTTTAGATGTAGACCTGCTTAAAGAGATTAGTGGCAAAAAACACCAAATAAATAGGTTGATTCCATTAATACTGTGTTTTGACAGGTTTCTGGATTAGTTGTGAATCAATTAAGGCTTTGAGAAGAGAGACAGGTGGTGACAGATCTCACTTGAAAATAAATATTCCTGTTTATGTTCACTCAAGCTGATGATATTTTAAATAGATCTATAGGGCTTATGTTACCCCAGAACACATTAAATGACAGGCTCAAAAGCACATCTGCACAAAGTTGGAGGAGATATGGGATTGCTCTTCAGTTGGTGGAGAAAGTGGTCTCTGTCCAGGAATGGACTCTGGTCATTTTGCATTACTCTCCCAGTGCCAAGTGGCCCTCCACCCAGATGCTTCAACCCTGGAGAATCTCATGTGTCAGGGAATCCTCAAACGGCCTACAGCTGCTGTGAAGTCACCTTCCTCATCCCTACAGTTGCTACAGGGAGAATGGTTAGGAGGACACCTTTAGTCCAGCTGATCCCCAGCTGCCTTAACATTAAATTGCTGAGGTTTAAGAAACAAACAAACAAAAACCTCCCCCATGTTATGATTCTTTTTCCTGATGAAAGGAACAGACCTCTTGGAATTAAGCTTCCAATGCAACTACTTATAAACCCAAATTTGAAATTGCTCTTTTGGCAAATGTTACTACCAGTAAGATCATTTGTGAGATTTTTCATGGAAAACAATCACCACTGAAGCATATTTGTTTAAAAATTCAAAAGAATATTTAGGAAAAATGAATGTTCAATGAGAACAAGGCATGCAGGATCAGGTTTAACTTTTCTGAATATCAAAGACTTGAGGTGGGTTCCATTCATTTAAACCTTTGCTCAAAATGTGAGACTTTGTGGGTTTATTCTAAAGAAGCCCAACCTATTTATGTCCCTAAATTTGGCTGAAGAATTTTTTTTAGCATCATAAGGAGTCTATCTGTATATTTTGTTAATGTTTCTGCAGGTCTTAGCACTCATTCTTAAAATATAAACTGAAGCTCATCTTTTAATGTCTAAAAAAGAGAAGATTCTCGAATGGGCATCACATACAGACTGATCCATATGCTTTCATTCCTTACTTGTTATTTGCCATACAATGAAATAAAAACAGAGCAGCTACCTACTGCGACATGATACTTTTAAAAGCATTTTTCATCCAACTCAGACTGAAATTGAAGACCTAGCCAAAAGATTATGGCAAATCTTTATTGGATATGATGAGCTAGCAAAGCAAAACAGTTATATTATTTAACTTCCCATTTCCTCATGCTGTGATGACTCAGATTTCTAGTTAACATTGGCCTAAGTGAAATCTAGAACTGGTCAAAAATGAGGGGAGAATATTGGTGAATATACTGTATACACATACATATGAAAATTGACATTGTTGAAATATTTCAACCAGCTGTCTGGCAGGAGAATAAGCGGGTGTGGGTGTCCACGCATTCATTTTATTTTCTGTGGTTTAATCAAAATAGAAAAAAATATTAACTTTTTTGTCAATTGAAATATGCAAAATGTTGACCAGCTCTAGTAAAGCTAAATCAAGCAGAGAAGCCACCGATGTTGTCATTCAGCTTTCATGTCTACTTGCAACCCACAGGATGAGAAGTACTAAGCAATGACCTGATGGTGGTTTTGTTTGTTTTTTTGTCTCTCTTACCTTCTTATGTCTAGACGAGGTGTACTGCATCTGCATGAAAGTGGTGGAATCCATGACCTTGGCTCGCCCCGATGGCAGCTCTCGCTGTGCCTCTTGGTGGTAGTAATAATTCTTTTCTTTAGTCTGTGGAAAGGAGTGAGGACTTCAGGAAAGGTAGAGCTAATATTGCTCTTGTATCTCAATATTGTTCTTTGTCCTTTTTAGAAAGTGACTTTTTCGGGGGTGGAGGGGAATAGGGGTTGTAAATCATTGTACCTAAGGATGCCACTTAGACCAAAGCTGTGGATCTCTGTATATCTGTTCTACAAAGTGGAGTGGACATTTCAAATACAGCTCCTGTTTTATCTGACTTAACAATTATGTCATCTTTGCTCCAGTGATGTCCAGCATTGCAAAATTCTGTTAGCTTTTTAACTTTAAGTTCAGTATTAGTGGCGTGATATAAAGCCCATTAAAGTCAATGGGTGAGTCTTTCCTTTGACTTCTGTTGGCGTTGGATAAAAGTTAAAGATTGCCTCTTGTTCTCTGCAAAACTTTCTTAAAGCTTTCATTGTATTTTTAAGAGCCTTTGCTTTTATTAAATAAACATCCATTCTAACTTAAACACTTTATCACTTCCAAAGGTTTCAGCAATTATTCTTCAAAGTACCTCAAGAGCTGAAATAAAACCTCCTGGATATTTACTTACACGCCATTTGGATATTTTGAAATTAAGACATTAGACCTTGACACAACTCTGTTAACTTGTTTGAAAAGGAGTTTCTAGCTTCCAAAGCTCAGAATATTTTTGATTTTGATAAATTAGCTACCACCTCAACAGTTTTCATCAGCTAATGTTCACATACCATGGTTTAATTTCAATCATCTGGTCCAATGCACAGCCTTTCTTTATTCTTTCAGTACACAGCCTTTCTTTATTTGGCTTTTCAATTACAATAGGGTTAAACCACCATTTATGCCACATATTTTCAGTAAATGCCAGCATTTGCTCATTTTCATGTTGATATTTTACTTAATTGATTAGAATAAATGCAACATTTCTTGACAACGTCTGGTGAATGACTCAGTCTCAACGTATTGTTTGCTTCCAGAAATCCTAGCCGTGGAAGACATCTGAGAATTCTTGCTGTCTGTGGTTGTTTTGTATATTTTTATGGTATTTGCAGCAAATATCTGCTCATGTCTACTTACACTTCTGGAAATAATTCACACTGAGCTTGCTCAGAAGTTTAATATGACCATTAATTATATAGTCATTCCACTGCTGACATATAATCTCACTTGCCTAACCCTTTTCATACTTTAACATACTACCTATGTTTACTTGTGGGAATTTTCCTAGTCTGTGTGACTGGTAGCTAACAGTTCTTTTTTGCTAGGACAACGCCCCTTACGATAAACAATCAAGACATCCTCCAGAGACCAGAAGAGACAAATGCAACAAAGGGACAGCCAGATTCTCCAGTATGTTTATAAAACTTCCTGTTTGTGTAACAGTAGGTTGATTAACATTTGGTGTCTGTCTGTTCCCTGCAGGTTGTGTGGGTAACAGCCACTTTGCCTTACGTTGTATTATTTGTATTGTTAATCCATGGAATCACATTGCCTGGTGCATACAATGGAATAAATGCTTACCTTCACATAGATTTCAGAAGGTTAAAAGAAGCTACGGTAAGTTCTCTCCTCCATCTTTGCTTCCTATAATGAAATAATAGCACTCACAGAACCTCCTAACTATTGTCCAAGTAAATAGAAATGGAAGCTGTTGTTATATTATTAGTGTTAGTTTCTAAAAGGATGTATTTATGTTTGTTGGCACATGAACATTACTCTAGTTTCTCTACTGTGCTGAGTTTCTGGCTCTCTGATAGTGAGGAGAGCATCAGGGAGCCATATCAGGATGGATCTGTACAATTCTGGGTGTTGGTGCTGGTAGAATAGTCTAGGGGCTATTTCAGCTTATTCCTGCTTCCAGTGGTCCCTAAGAAACTGTACATATTTTGACCACACACCCTACCTATGATGACATGCTTCCTGTCTGGCCATGGGGTGGTACAAAGGGTCTGTGCCAGTTGAGAGCTTCTGCATGCTGGGGAAATAGTTGGTAAGATCTGGTTATTTTCTGGCCCTTTATGTTGAGCAGTTGCTAGTAGAAGATAATGAGCAGAGCAGATTGAAATTTTTCCATTGAAAAATAATGTCTAGAAAATAGTTTTTAATTGAAAATGAAAATTTTCATGGGGGAAAAATCATTTTGGATTATGTTTCCCAGTTTGAATAAAGAATAGGCATACTTGTGGCATCTCAGAGACTAACAAATTTATTTCAGCGTGAGCTTTCGTGAGCTACAGCTCACTTCTTCAGATGCACAGAATGGAACACACAGACAGGAGATATTTATACTATTGTACAAATATCTCCTGTCTGTGTGTTCCATTCTATGCATCCGAAGAAGTGAGCTGTAGCCCACGAAAGCTTATGCTGAAATAAATTTGTTAGTCTCTGAGATGCCACAAGTACTCCTGTTCTTTTTGCGGATACAGACTAACACGGCTGCTACTCTGAAACCAGTTTGAATAGGCACTTGAAATTTTGGGTGAGTATCTGAACTGAGGTTTGGTACTGAATACCTTACTTGTCAGGGCCATTCCAGTGCAAGCCATTTTATTGTACTTTATAATGACTGAGACTTTCAGTAGTAAGGAATTAGCAACTTGAAGTACATGTGTTTATAGCTTTTCCTTACATTGTAAGCCAGCCTAAGCAAATGTGCCCACATGAATTCAATTTGTAGTCAATATAGTCCTTAGTGCCCTGAGAACATTCAACCTACTATATATTAGAATAACTTCTGTTCTCAGCCCATAGTATTAAAAAGATGTGCAAGTCAACTCACTCAAATTCATTATGAAATTACCAGCCTTTCCAAAGCCCCAGAGGGCAGTAATTTAGTGATCACAAACAGATTTTATCCCAGGGCTTTTTTTGTTTGTTTTGTTTTTTGTTTTTTTGTTTTCTACTTAGTGGAGAAAAAAGAACCAGTGCTTAAACAATAGCATCCCCTTGGTAAGACCAACTTGAAAATGTTAAGTGCTTTTCAAATAGATACAAAATAGGAAATTGGAAAAACACAAGAAGAATAAACAAACTGGCATGAAAACACTTAAAGAGAGGCCCATCACAGTTAGAAAAACTAGACAAAGTTAATACAAAGCCTGAGTACCAAAATCCAGGATTACTGCATGTGTTGTAATGAAAACAGCCTCTCCACTCCTTTTTTGGGGAAGTGGAGGGGGGGGAAGTGTTAATTTTATCTGCTGTGTGCAGCAGCCAACGTTCAGGTCTCCTCATTGACGGTAGGTTGCAGTATAGCACAGCACATCTTCAAATCTGAGCCCACTCCACTTTGGGGTGCTTTGAATCCAGATCCAAATAGTACAGCTTGAGCCACATGTGTCACCAAAGCAATGTCACGCCCATCATACGAGAAATGGACTATACAGACACACACCTGTTACTGTATATTATACAATAGAGGGGAAGGAGTGTGAGTGATTTCATTTTCCTTAGTATTTTAAGTGATGTTTGGAAAACAATAAATATTCAGGGCTAGATGCTCGGCTGGAAGTAAATGGAGCTATGCTGACTTCATGCCAGCTCAGGGTCTGGTCCTCAAATTGTGTTCTGCATTTGCAGACTATATTTGTGTATTGCTTTTTGGGGATTTAAGTTTACGCAGCTGCTACTTGGCTAGCCACAAAGATATTTGGTTGAGACCAGGTTTTCCAGATTACTTATATAAAAGAGACAGACAGACAGACAGAGAGAATGCTTGCAGGATGATGAAAGATGGAAGACAACTTACAAGGAAGAGGAAAGCCAAGTTGCCGCCTTCTTTCTGCAACCCCCTGTTGAGGAGCCTGGGGCCCCTACTGGCTCTACTGAGTGTTTATGTGCTTAATCCTTGTTATTGGGCCTCTGGGAGATTTGACAGCTGCCCAAGTATCAGTTCAGTGTGTTTCTGAAAGAGCCTGGGACTTATTAATACTTTTTCCCCATGAAGAAGAGCAGCAAATAAAAGTCACAGATAAACTGCACTGTTCTACAATCTGCTCTGCCACTGGATCAAAAGTCCTAATGTAAAAGGCATAAGGTCCCCTCATGCCAAGAGTTTATAAGGCTCACTGCTGCAAGGTGTTCAGCACCTCGTGAGAGGCTTCCATTGCCAGCAACCCCAGCACTGTGCCGGATCAGACCCATCAAGAATGCAGATAGAAATGTTGGTTTGAAGGGATCTGAAGGAAACAGGGCCTGCGTGCATTCCTTGTTGAAAGTCCAGCAGCACAAAGCTTGATACTGTTGGCTCCACGGCACAAAAAGCAAGTGATTGACTTAAAAATCAGTGTAAATGGCAGCTGTACTTCTGGTCCACAAAAGGAATAGCAGTGGGTGCTTAATAAAACCGGAGCCATCAGGAATTCTAGTCCAGGAAGGAGGTATTTGCTGCTTTGGACGTCATAAAAGGTTTCCTGAAAGTTACATCATGTCTGGGGATTCTCTTAGTATTTCCCCTTCCTCTCTGTATTGTGCAGTAACATTGAAAGTCCATACATGGAAGAGAAAGTGTAGGAACAAAAGTTAGAGTAATATAAACAGGAAGGAAGCTTGGAGTGCAAGACTGGCTACAGCCTCCCAGCCTTTTTGGTAACGGTACATAAAAATTTAAATACTAAAGGACACAGTTAAACTGAATCATTGCATGAGTCAGAATTGACTCTATTGAAATTAGTAGAATAACATTGATGTAAATTGTAGACGAACCCAGCCCCATTGTCTCTGTGTTGCATCCTGTTTGTTAATATAAGGAATATTTTGCATGGAACCTTGACTTTTTAGTGACTTGCGTAAACTGCTTCTTACTCCTTATCTTGATCCTCACAGCAGCTAATTGGGTTAACACAGAGGATTATTTCAATCCAAGGTTCAGATTTAGCAAGGCCCAAAAGCACATGTCTAACTCTAAGACCATGCTTAAATCCATCCCTCTATAGCATGTGCTAAAGTCATCTTACAGCCAGTGAGACTTAAGTGCTTTTGAATGGGGCCAAAAATACAGAACTGGCGTAAGCAGCTACAAATCCAGTGGCAGGACACGCAGTGGCAAAGAGCCAGTGACCTATCAAAAAGCAATACAAGGACCTTGGGGGGTCAATATGGCATTCCCAAGTATAGTTTATTTTTAAAAAATCCTTGCGTTTAGACTTTGTACAACTTTTCCAACAAGTGGGATGCAGAGTGTTAGCAGCACCAGCAGCTGATAGCAATACATCTTAGAGGTTTTTTTGCTCAACACACACCCACTGGTGTTTTAGCCTACGGCTATATTTGGCAGATTCAGCTAAACCCAAACATTCTGAGTCTGTGAGGTGCTATGTACTCTCAGCTCCCCTTACCTTCAAAACCTCTTGGGACTGAGCCGTGAGCTTTTCATTTCTCAATGTGACACTTGAGAGCAGAGACGTTTGAAAACCTTCATAAAACAGTTCATCTGAACTCCTCTGCCTAGTTTAAAATCCAGGCATTGTCTCTGGACACAGGCTATATACAGTCTGAATAGATGAAGTGGTGGGACTTAATGACTATCATAAAATAATTCTTGGCCCTTTAAATGAGTAAGAATTGAAAAGGAATCTCTCTTAGAAGTCCTATTCACAGCATGTCAATCAGACTCCGACCTCTGATGGAAGAAAGCATCATATAAACTGTAATTACAGCCCCATGCAATAAACTCTTCTATGGGAAAGGACAACATTCCGTAACATCTAGCCTGTTAACTATTTTTATTTCTGACTGTGCAATCCAAATTAACCCAGCACTAGTGGGAAGTGTATTGCCACAGCACAGCAAAAAAATCAATTAATCGTTTCTGTACTCTGTGGAAGTTCAATAAGCAACCAGCTCTCCTCTAATGCCACTCTGCACATACTTAGGTTTTGCTATTGCTTTAGAGTTTGCCTCTTTGTTGAAATAGTCCAGTCCTTGACAGTATCCCATGCCTTGGTTCTTGATGGGCTGGGAAATATTTATGGTTCTGTAGTCATGGAGAGTGATCAGATATTATTTCAATAGATATCCAAAGCTAGTTCTAACTGTACGGTTCTGGCATGTCACTCAACTTTTCTCTTTTAAACTGAGCAAACACATCTAATAATTTCCATCTCTTTCTGCAGGTATGGATTGACGCAGCCACTCAGATATTTTACTCTTTAGGAGCTGGGTTTGGAGTTTTAATTGCATTTGCTAGTTATAATAAGTTTGACAACAACTGTTATAGGTAAGAGAGTCTATTTCTCATTACTATTTGATAATGACAATTGATTTTAAAAAGCTTTGATTTCAGACTCACTTTACTTAAACTCTGACACCAAACTCTGTTCCAATAAAATACATCTCTACCTTGATATAACACGATCCAATATAACACGAAATTGGATATAACACGGTAAAGCAGTGCTCCAGGGGGGTGGGACTGCATGCTCCAGCGGATCAAAGCAAGCTCAATATAACACGGTTTCACCTATAACACGGTAAGTTTTTTTGGCTCCCGAGGACAGCGTTATATCGGGGTAGAGGTGTATCTGAGAAGTTTGAAATATGTTTATTTCTTGATACATATTTCACAATTCAAGAACTCTATTTTCATGTTAGCTTTGGATTTTTTTTTACTTCTGATTTTATATATATATATAATGCTATCCTAGATACTATACCTAATAATATAATAAAATGTATCTCTTTTATATAATAGTATGTTATACAGGTAACAGGTATATTCTATTGTTTATTATTATTTATTTAGCCAGTGGAACAAGCTAATATTACAAGCTAATATGCACCAGTGTGCTTCATTCACTTAATTGTGATTTTATTATTGACAGGCATTCTGGACTTGCACATGAGAACCAACCCAAAACTTGAACCAAACACACCCAAATTACCTCTTTGCTGGAAGTTTGGCAGTAAGAACCTGCAAAGTTATTGGCTCTCCTATGCAAAAGTACAGGATTAATTCTAGACCTTAGACAGCTGTGTAAACTGCAATTATATTTGTCTTTCACAAGTAGCACTAGAGACAACAGAGAATATTGAATGAAATCTGATTGGTCCACAACCCCAGAGAAGCAGGAGGATGTTTCCTCCTTTGTTCAAATTTAACAGAAATGAGGGTTTTAGAGTCAAATCCTAAAGGGATTTTATGTTTTGGGATTACCTATCTGTGATTTTTTTCAGTAGGCCTTGATTCAGCAAAACACATAGTTCAAATTCAACATGTGCATATGTGCTTTGCTGATTCAGGGCTTTTGTGCACAGAGGTACCAACCAGGGCTGGAGGTCCCATTGTGGGAGACACTGTACAGACAGATAGTAAGAGACAAACACTGTCACTTTACACTTTAATGTCAATCATTTGAATATATGTTTTAATTGTTCTGTGTGTGTCTACTATGCTGCCTTATTGAAAAGACCTATAGAATGGAACTAGCTGAAAAACTTTGAATTTTGAAGGGATTTTACCAATCAAAGGGATACTTTTTTGGTACAATTTTTAATTAAAGCGACTCCCCAAGGACTACATTATTTTGGCTAGTTTGCCTTTAAAGGACTCACGTTCTGGGGCATTTCCTTTGCCTAGTGTTTGGGTGTGTGTCAGCATTTGTGGGCCAGGCTGACTAGTCTCTTTGAAATGCCCTAGCTATGAGAAGTGCAAAAAGCATGAAGAGTGACAAGTAAACTCTAAAATGTCTTTCAGGTTTAATAATGCATTGCTTGTAAATCCAATTTAGGATTTTTTTCAAAAATATGGATTTTAATGCAGAATATTTTTAATGCAAAAAGAGAACAAAAATGGAGTTCCTGTAATATAGCCAGAGGAATAAACTGGAGTGACTGAAAATACCCATAATAGAAAGCATCAGAGAACATCACTGCATGTTAGATAGCCCTGGGCTGGGCGCTAACAGTTACCTACAGTAGCTCCTTTTGAAAATACCTGTTAGTAAAAGCTAGGAAGCAAAGGGCTTGGTGACTATAGAAACAGCCCTGAGTGGTGCATAAGCCACACCATTGCAGAAGTAGTGTATTTGAGACAGACCTCTCACTCACAGTACCACAACACTTCCCCTGCTCTAGACGGGTAGTAACTAGCTGCTGGTATAGGCAGCACACCGAGCATCAGCTCAGCAGCAATGGGGTAGAACCAACACTCTTCCCATTTCCCACCCATCTCTACCAGCCTGCCCAGAAGGGGAGAAAGTGGGCACAAAGCCCATGAAGGGGTATAAGGGAGTCCTTATTCCCTGCCTCAGCCAGTAGTCTAGTCATGGGTCTCACCAAAAGGGCTTGCACAGACACACTGTGACACTTGAATGGTAAGCCTGGTTTACAAAGATCTAATATTTTGCAGGAATATAGTAGTATATATTACCATAAAGAGGAAAATGGGCACCTACATTGCCTTTAACAAACACGCCTGTAGCAGTCTATAAAAAGCACAACAGACCATACAGATTTTAGTTTGCTGAAATGATCTGTTAAATTTGTTCAATTCTCTGAACACAGGGCTTGATCCAAAGCCTTTTCAAGTCCACAGAGAGACTCCAATTGATTTCAGTGAGCTTTGGACCAAGCCCTCTGTAACTTTAGATTCACAAGTGGGTTTCATGTTAGATGACATTAATGTGGGTAATGCTGTAGTGAAAATGACACTTGTAATAATAGCTATTCTCCAAAGTGACAATCATTGCATTCTACAATTAGGTTAACATTAATGTTACAGATTTCTAGGAAGCCTGGCTTTAAGACGTTTCCTACATAATTGTTTTATTTTGTATCCTGAGTAAATTTGCCATGAAACAGAAAAAGAAATACACTCTGGATCTTAAAAAAAAATGCCTTCAGGCAATACCCAAAATTACATTAAACTGTGCTGAGCTTATTACACTTGTCTTGTGTTGTTTACCAGAATCACTCTTGCTGTATTGTAGAGTGATCTGCAGTGTTTCTAAAATATTATGTTTTATCTTTAATCCTATAACAAGCTTCCATTCAAAGACAATTGACACTTAAATGAATCCATTCTTTGGTAAAATACTGTGGAGTATGTCAGTGACATCTTTATTGCACTGGCAATGCTTTACTGAAGTGGAACAAAACAAATTTAAATTAGCATTGTATTTCCAAATAAAAGGCATGATTCACCACCACATTACTCAAATTGTTTTATGCCAGTGGAACTCCACTGAAATCAATAGTTACGCAGGTGTAAACCTAGGGCAACACAGTGGCAAATCAGAGCCAGAGAGTCTGAAGTGCTGAAGCATTGCAACACAGCATTTTGCCAGCTTCTATATTTTGCATGCAAATCTGTCAGTTTAAAGGGCTAAAGTGTGCGGGCTGATCATGCAAAAGGAAAAAGCTACTTGCATGTGAATGTTCTGTAATTGAGGGAAATGGTAATGATGACCTTGGCCATAATATTTCACAGATACTTAGCAACATTTGTCCTAAAGGAGTCCAAATAATTTTACAAGTATATGGGTCTGAGTTAGTCCGTCCTCTTACGTACACGCTACTCTACAGCAATTCGGTCAAGTCTGGGGTGCAGTGGGGTAATTAAATGTGACAGAGGTGGAAATTCTAGCTAAGGCAAACCCTGTCATTAACAAAAGCACTATGGTGTGAGTGGTGTCCACACACTGGAGACCGAACCTCAATTGTAAAGGTCTTCTCCAACAGTAGACTGTCTGGAACTCATTATATCTACTTCTAAAACACATCTATTTTGACAACCCTGTTGTGGTTCGTTTCCTTTTAACCAGGGGCCCATGAAGCCTGAGTATTTCATACTTAAGGCTGAAAGCATTGAACAATCCTCTGTGGAATGGAGTTCATGACATGACTAAAGCCAATGAATCATATTACTTACATGTTTCACAGGACTTGTCTTTATGCCACTTGTCAAGATCATGACCAGGACATCGGCAGTTGGGCCTATCAGTCAGAGTCATAGGGGTTGCCTGGTCTGGGGCTTAGCACAGAGCCAAACTGGAGTCAAGTATCAGTGTCAAAGGACAGCCATGGACGTAGATGGGAACAGAGCCAAGAGTCAGAGACAGGGATCAGAAGACCAATGCCAGAGCAATGGGCTAGCTGGAGACACGGTTGGGCAGCTGAGATGGGGGTCAGAGCCAAAGACATCAAGGATGGGGAAGGGCCGGAACTGAAGTGGGCACAAGAGGAGACTGGGCATGGGCAGGCACAGGCTGGGTGGGAGAAAGAAAAGGCACAGGAAGCAGAGTCAAGCACTCTGGCCACTACTTGGCCAAGGGGTAACTTAGCTCTGCCATCCCCTTCAGTCAGGAAGTACAGTCAATGAGGCAGGGCAGCTCCTGCTAGGGTCAGGTATGCCCAGTGTGTTGCTAGGAGAACGATCCTGCTGCAGCTGGCTCCCCGATGCCACTAAACATCAAATATTCACAGTTCTGGGGAATTATCACGTTGAGGTGGAATTTTCTCCAGTGCTCTAGGGGAGCATATTACCATAAGTTTACATTGAAGAGCTGGCTAAACTTAAAAAAAAAAAAAAAAAGAGTCTATGACGGACAGATTTGCTAGAGAAATTTGAACAGAATAGTTTACAGCAAACAGCCTGTGAGATATATTTGCAGGTTTCATTATGAAGATGACAGCTTTGCAAAAGACAATGAGGTTTATAAAATCTTGCCGTTACTGATATTTAAAAATGGGGAGGAAAGGGGGAAACATTGACAGCCTCTGACTCACGAAATATCTAACAAATTATGATCACGTTCTTCGCATTAATGTACATACCACAAATAAATAAATAAATAGAGCTAGTGCAAAATGGAGGGTGGGAAGGAGCAATCTCCTCTTTTTGTAAACATTTGGAATGTCAACAAAAAATGTTCAGTGACATTTTGAACTTCAAAACCAAATGGCCAGTTGTAACTATGTGTATTAGGATGGGCTGGCATTCCAAATTAATGTTGACAACTGTGGCCAGATTTAATTTTGACATAAATGTACATAACTCTATTGAATTCAAAGGAGGGTTGTCTGCTTACCCCAGGGCTGAATCTGGATTTTCCTTTGTGCTTCCTGTCATTGATCTAAAACAATAGTAGATTAATAATAAAGTTATCAGCATTTTTGTCAGATTCATGACTAAACTGATGGTTACCTCTTTATATTATACAATGATGATGGTTAGTCAGATTCCAATCTCACTGATGTCCATGGGAGTTTTGCCATTGATTTTAGTGGGAGCCAGATGAGGTCTTTCCATGCATCTTATCTGAAATGCCTGCTTAACTGGAAGGATTGATGAACAGATTCTATGCAATACCTTGAAAATGACATCAAAGTTCACTAAAATGCATACTTGGTGTTGTCTGAAAACATTCACAAGAGTTTATAGGTATGGATTGGTATTTGCTAGTATTCATTTCCCCGTGTAGCCTTTTGTTCACATCTGGTTACTTCCCTGTTCCATTATTGCTGCCAGCTAAGACCAACTTACAGTTTAATATAGTTTTTTAAAATTTTTGAACACAGATTAATTTCAAAACAATATAGGAAATAACAGTGGGTATCTCCCAGCACAATATGCTCGTGTAAGCTTTTGATCATCAGGATGATTACTTAATTGGCATGTTTCTCTTTTCCATCCAGAATTTTATCATAACAACACAATTACTACCTACTTCCTAAACTGTTTTTCACTCAGTTGTTCTTCTCTCTCTCATATTAGGGATGCTTTGCTGACTAGTACAATCAACTGTGTCACAAGCTTCATCTCAGGATTTGCAATTTTCTCTATACTGGGCTACATGGCTCATGAGCACAAAGTGAAAATTGAAGATGTAGCCACTGAAGGTAGGAAGTTCATTTTACTCCAGATTTACTGGAGTGCTTCTCCAGTGCTGTCCTGCAAATTTGTTTATGTTCATTTCAAATTAAACAAGACAAAGAAGCCCACCTACAATAGACCCAGCTGTGGCCCTGATTCAGAAAGCTACTTAGGGTACGTCCACACTGCAGTTGGGAACATGTTTCTCAATGTGAATAGACACACACACTAGCTTTCCTTGAGCTAACACTCTCAAAATAGCAGTGTAGCTGGATGGAGCACAGGTGGTGGTTTGGGCTAGCTGCCAGGGGTTAAGGTATTCACCTGGGGTTAAGGTATTCACCTGGGGTATGGAAGACCCTGATTCAATTCCTCCTTCTTCTTGGTAAGGGCAAGGGATTTGAAGGAGTTTGAGGGGTCCTTGACCACTCAGGTGAGTGCTGTAGCCACTGCACTCAGGGATATTCTCATGTGTCTCTCTTTCAGTCTCTCTAGTTGAAAGGATTCCATTTTGCATTTAAAAAATTAAAAATTAATTGGTCCAGCTAGAGTGAGAGACTGATTCTGTAGTTGCAATGCCTAAGTACTTTTGTGCATCTGGGCCTGAGACTAGCTTCAAAAATCTAACTGGCTTCAAGACTGAGCTTGATAAATTTATGGAGGGGATGGTATGATGAGACTACCTATAATCACATGTATCCAATCTGTAACTGCTAGCAGCAAATATCTCCAACAACTAGTAATAGGACAATAGATAGGGAGGGAGTTATTACAGAGAATTCTTTCCCAGGTGTCTGGTTGGTAGGTCTTGAACACATGCTCAAGATCTAACTGATCACCATATTTGAGATCAGGAAGATTGGCAGAGACTCTGGTGGGGGGAGGTTCACCTTCCTCTGTAGCATGGGTCACTTGCAAGTTTAAACTAGTGTAAATGGTGGAGTCTCTATGACTTGAAATCTCTAAATCATGATTTGAGGATGTCAGTAACTCGGCCACAGATTATGAGTCTATTATAGGAGTGGGAGGGGTGGGTGAGGTTCTGTGGCCTGCAACATGAAGGAGGTCAGACTAGATGATCACAGTGGTTCCTTCTGGCCTGAAAGTCTATGAGTCTTAAGTTGTTCATATACTATGGTGAGGGACACCAATATAAGAATCTAGGTAGGTCAAATCTTATTTTCATGCACCTTTTTGTAGCTTTAAAAATTTAACAAAAGCAGAAATGAATTTTTCTTTCCTCTTGCTTTTCAGGAGCTGGATTAGTTTTCATCCTTTATCCAGAAGCCATTTCAACTCTTTCAGGATCAACATTTTGGGCAGTGGTATTCTTCATAATGCTTCTCACACTGGGCATTGACAGTTCTGTGCGTATCTTCCATGCCTGTCATTTTTCCTTTAATAACATTTTCTGGTAATAAGTACAGAGGCACCAGTCTGATTCCACTAGGTTTCAGAAGCCACATGCTGTGCTCTCAAAGTATCTGTTTTCATACTTAAGGCCAATATGCCATATAGCATTGCACACAGCAGTTTGTTTAATCACAGATTCATGGTGTGCAAAAGGCTTGGGAGGGCCAACTAGTTTAGGATTCTAGGTTGGGCTCAAACAGCAAAAGCTATTACACTTTAAGGATATGATACTGCATCACTGAAGCTAATGAGAATTTTACCATTCATTTCTACAGCAGCACACTCGGAGCCTAAAAATGAACTTGGAAAAAGCACAGAAACAAGATGTTGAATTGCCTGCCTATGGTTCAGTACTATTTTGTATCAGAGATTTGTATTTCCCACAACATCCTAAATGATACTTATGACACAAAGGCTGAGGATAGCATCTAATTATATCTTTGATTTCCTATAATATGGAACTGTATTAAGATACTTTCCTTACAACAATAGTCTCATTGTGATACTTTTTTAAAAATCAGTTTCATTTACACTATTATTTTGTGTTTGTTTGGTGTCTTGGCAAAAGGCAACAATGTAATCTGTACGTTGACAGATAATAGATATTTAGGAATGGTAAAAAATGAACACTAAGATGTTTTAGATTTAGCGTCCGAACTTCATTCAACATGGAGGAGAAGTATTTATGCTGTCTACAAAGTGAAAATATATTGTCTCGGGATAAAAAAGATAACAGAAACTTCAACTCTAAATGAAATATTCTTAGTACCCTAACGGCACTTGTTCCACCTTGTTCTTGCCAAAGAGGCATCCAGATTTCCTTTTCTATTTAACATAAAAGCTAATTTTCTTCTGGAAAAAGTAAATAGGATCTTCAAAGAACAGAAATCTGAACAGTCTAGTCAGGTTCATAAGGATATTTTTACTATTCTAAAATAAAAATGTCCAAAAAGAAAGTTAACTTATTTTCAAAGATAAAAAGGGACAAGAGAGGGAACAAAGCTGGAGGGGAAGAAGAGATCACACAAAGGAGCTTTGATTGTCCTTCAAATACTTGCAGATGACTTACTCTAGAAGGGGTCTGAGCTGTGAAGTTCAGCTCTAGCTCTGAACTCTTCCTAACTCTTTAAATTCTGGATTTCACTTCAGGCCTGTTAGCAATTAGATCAAGTTGTAAAATTGAGATGCTGGAACCTTATTCTAAAAACCTGAGGCAAAGTCAGATCTGGGGTTCCAGTCTGGACCTATTTGTACTGTAAACAAACATGAAGGAAGGAAGAAGAGTAGATTAGGGTGGCAAGAATGACCAGTAATAATGAGTCAAAATTAAGAAAAGTAAAATCTAGGTTGTATATTATGGGTTGAGCTCTACTAGGCCCAATCTTGCAAACATTTAGGGACTTATTTAACTTTACCATGGTAAAGCACATATGTAAATATTTGATGCGTCGACACCTTAAATTGTAGAATAATAATTTTTCAGTGGAAGGGGTCAAATTATTCAAAGTGGATAAACTATGGTAAATCTAGCATTTTCTTGTTCTTGATTAGGCTTAGATGTTTGCCTATTTATTTGCTGTTCAGAATTATTTTCTCGCAGGAGAAGAGAAGGGGATTTGTCAACACTACTACACTGAACACTTATATCTTAGTGACATCCCACCACACAATCACAGGCCTTTGAAGACACTGACATGCCACTGAGGGAAGACCAATCCAATGTGTGACTCCTTCGGTTATAGAACCTCCTGTTTCAATTGACTAGCCAGACATATAAAAGTATTTACCGCATTCAATGCCATTGCCATCTACATGCGCCATCAGCAAGTCATTCATTTTATAGAGACATGCAGAGCTTTAGTTTCATCACCCTGCTATCTGGAGCACAAACATGGCCATTAAAAACAGCTGAGGAGAGGAAACTAAACAGTTTTCAGTGTCAGAAGTTACAGCGGACTCTTAACATTCATTGGTTTGATTTTTGTCAAAAACAAGGAGACATTTAGATGATCCTGGCCAGCTGCCGTCTTGCACAAGTTGAGAACAAGATGACACTGCAATGGTGGGGTCATGTGCAGAAGAAGGTATGGTTTTACAGAAGTTTTGTAGAGTTGAGGCTGAAGGAAGCAGAACACAAGGCCAACCATGAATGAAGGAGGTTGGAAGATGCAATTTTGAGAGATTTAAGAATCCTAAATTGTCCCTGTCATGAGGTGCTCTGCTCACTGCCATGTCGTGTCCTTGTGGCCCATCTGGGGATGAGCTCACACCCAGTCTGATGCCCCCTCCTTCAGTTTCTCACTATCATCTCTCACTCTTTTTCTGGAGTCACTCCCTCTTCATCACTCAGGGTGCTCCCCCTTCATGGCTTGGCCCTCCAGCCAGGTTACTATCATTTTTTCCTACAGGGTATCAAAGTCCCATTGAATGACTGTCTCAAGCAGTCTTCTGCTCCATTGTCTAGTCTGTGCCACTTCCCCAGCCAAGGCCTGCAATATCCTAAACCTTTCTGCTGTTTCCCTAGGCTGCTTCCTGCTTTGTCTCTATCAGGCTCCTTCTTCACCCATCTCTAGGTACACCCTTCCCTCAGGCCCAGGGTCTCAGGGCTTCTATTCTCCCCCAGGTTTACATCTTTCCCACTGTAAGCCCAAAGAGCAACTGCAGGCCTTCTGTACTGCAACCCTCCTTTTGGTCTCTACTTCCTGGTTTTATAGCAGCTTAGCCTTCGCCTTGCCCAGCTGGGCTTCATCATCAGCTAAAAGCTTATCAGCCCTGACTCTCCACCAAGGGCAGCCTGTCACAGGGTTAATTGGCCCTTTTCTCTCTTGTCAGGCTTGTGTGGGATAGGCACCCCACCCCACACCCATGCTGACCCTTGCCAAAAGAAGAAATCTTCCAGGGGACCATTCAAGATGAATTCCATTCTATGCACCACCACAGCTACATCAAGCTGCTGCTGCTCATAATTATTTACTGCTTTTATACAAGCAACTGTGGGGTTGTTTGCAGACTGTTTCCCTTGATTACCCACTCTACAGGCTGTGAGTTCAGTCACCTAGGACATGTGGTATTGTTACTTATCGCTGATTAGAAACTGAAAAAAAACAAAAAAACAGAAAGAAAATAGAGAAATAATGCATCAACACCCTTGTTCATGAACAAAGTCCCTTATTGACGTATGGAGACATTTTTCTGGAATGCCCCCAAATGTTTATGAAAAGAGAAACTTTCTCATGAACATGTTAGTGGATAGCAAATTAAAAGGATTAGGAATTAGAATGAATGTCTGTAATGTTCTTTTCAGCATGCAACCATCTCCACATAGGACATTAACAACGGGGATGAACAAAGCACTAGATTAGGAAGCAGTCCTGAATGAATAGATGGAGTAGAGAATCTGAAGGCTACTTTTCCACTTCTAACTTCTCTGAGTCTCTCGAAGTAGCCGTGTAGTAAATCTTTGTGACCATGAAAAATATTAACCCATATTTAAGCAGTGCACTGTAACTGTACGATTCCTGTTGATGCTTACAGAAGTCACATGGATAAAACCCCATACTATGCTTTGACAGTTCACTCAACTGTCAGATTAGCTAAAACAATGTTTGCCCTTCCCTCTGTAGCCCTCTGGTTTTGGAAGTGAATCATTCAGATACTACCGAGATTATTCTCAGCAATTGATTTGAAACAGAGATGTTCTTCTCTCCAACCTGCTGCCCTCCGACTCTCCCCTAACCCCCAAGTATCTGCCACATTTCTCTTCCATGTGCAGGAAATACCGTATACTGAGTCTCCCCCATTGCTTAACTGATTCTTAAAGAAATTAAGATGGCTTGTTCATCCCTAGCAGGAGCAGGCTTGGCCTTAGGGGTTGCTGATCGGGTGATTGCCCTGGGCATGAGCTTCCAGGATCACCAAAGCAACAGCAAGACTGGCATGAGAGGGAGGGGGAACCACTGCTTAGCTATTTATTTATTTGGTGCTCAGCTGTGTGGGGACTGCCAAAAATACTTTCCCACCTGGGCAGCAAACCACTGAGGGTTGGCTTGGATTCATTCTGATCTAACCCTATGAAAAAAAAAAACACAAAATGTTTGAATTACAGCACAGGACAAAGCTTGTGATCAGGAACCTGTACCCTACAGTAGGATCAATGAAACCATGAAAAATATTTCAGCTGCCACAATTTCTCCCAACAGCAAAAAATGGCTAACATATAGTGGTTACATCCAGAGGGCAAACTAAAATTCTTCTATGGTATTATCAAGAATTTTTATTACTATAAAATTCTCAGCACTAAGAGTTGTCTCTCTATCCCCAGTATACAGAGGTAACAATGTTGTTTGACTTGCCACATTGTTTAGCTCTGCTCTCCATTTTATTGTTCGTTATCAATAAAAACAGCAGCCACCAGGTGAGGGAAGTTGAGACCTATTTATTCTGATTTCTAACACTTCTACTATGTGCAAGTATGAACAACAACAAGGAAGAATAATGCTCATTTTACAGAAGGTATAACACCTTTTAAATAAAGAGAAAAAACTCAATCAATGTTAGAGATCACAAAAGGAAATAGAGATGAATTGCAAACATATTTATACCTTCTGTTTGTTTGTGGGCAAAATGTCTGTGTCATTACTGTCTAAACTAGACTCCTGTATTCCTTTTCCTTAGATGGGTGGAATGGAAGCTGTCATCACTGGCTTAGCAGATGATTTCCAAATACTGAAGCGGCACAGAAAGCTTTTCACATTTGGTGTATCCTTTGGCACTTTCCTAGCGGCTCTTTTTTGTATCACCAATGTAAGTACTGCAAGAGTTTCCATTAGCAAGTTAACTTAACAATGCAACTATTCCTGTAAAAGAGACAGAATTACTGTAGGCTGAGGTTGATCTCTTTGGGTACCGGTAAAATCAGCAAAAGCAATCTGCTTTTACAGATCCAGACTAACACGGCTACCCCTCTGATACTTTGTGTACTGGGAAGTTTAATTATAACCAACATTATTGTCTGAATATTATATTAATTCTTCTATAAATGATGCCTCTCCCCTCCTGTTTTTTATCTATCAATTGATCTCACAAACCTTTATTCCCATGCATTATGCTTACTTCTACTGTAGCTTCATCATCTGAAATGGGACTATGGTCACTGCTTACTTTTGTGTGTAGGGGAAAGCGTTTTGGAGACCATGCCCATAAGCATTTGAAAACTCACTTTTTGCAACAGCACAAGATAATCAATAAATAAGAAACATTTACTTCTTGTAAAATCACACTTCAGTATAATAATCCTATCACCCTTTCCCTGAGCATGATAATAGCTTGGCAGCGTAGCAGATCATAGTTATTAATGCATTGGGTTGGATGCATTTCAGTGAAGGAACCTTCCTATTTTTGAAAATCGGGGGTATAATGCAACCTGCTCCCCTCATTACAAATATAAAGCAGAAAAATAATGGCTGCATACATGTGCTGGATGTGGGGAAAGGTTGCAGGGAACCCTTTGCACAGGTGGCAGTCAGACTGTGGCTGTTTTTCTTGTCTATGGGCAAAGGAGCAAGGCACTGCAAGTGCTGGCAGCACAACACACCACAGAGAGGACATGTCTGTTCTGGGCTGGCCTTGCTCTTCTCTGCATGCCAGCTAGAACCAGGAAGGTGAGTGCCACTGCTAAGCATGCACCCTGTAATACTACCATATGCATTAAACCTTACGTAGCCATAATGAATGCACCAGTGCTGGGATCCTATGGGCACATCCCTGTCGATCAGCATTCCACTGACTCACAGATCAACAAGTTAGCAGAGAGTTATTAAAATGGTACTAATTAATTAATTGAAAGGTTTTAAAGAAGTTTTAAAGTTAATAAAATGCATTTTCCTGGTAGTTTTTTCACTACAGTGTTTCATTAGCTAGAAAGGGTTTTCAAAGATTGAACGTAAGCCTTATAATAGTAATATAGATCATTTATACTTACAATAAATATTGACCCTTTTTACATTTTTCAGCTCTCTCTGTCCTCTAATACAGCTGGACATACTACACCACTACCTCAATATAACGCTGTCCTCGGGAGCCAAAAAATCTTACCGTGTTATAGGTGAAACCGCGTTATATTGAACTTGCTTTGATCCACTGGAGTGCGCAGCCCCGCCCCCCCGCCCACTCCCCAGGAGCACTGCTTTACCATGTTATATCCAAATTCATGTTATATCAGGGTAGAGGTGTACTCCCTTGTTCAAGGTTTCATCTGGGTTAACAATAGGCTTGGACCAATGGGTTTGAAGAAACACAATGGGTCAGATCTTTAGCTGGTCTAAATTGGTGTAACTCCATTGACTTCAACTGCGCTATGACAATTCAGATCACATGAGAATCTAGTCCAGTGTCTTTCAAATTATGCACCTCTGTGGGACTGAATTCTCAAACAAGCTAGACTGCACTGAATTGCCTTGACAGGTACCAATACATTAGTTCATGTCAAAGAAAAAGTTGATGTCACACATGTACAAAGTAGAAATCAAATCCCCTGTGAGAACACAGAGATAAAATAATCAGTTGAATTTCTCCTTGAAAATCTTTGAGATTGATTTTCAAAGCAGTCTGTTTTTCGTACACACATATTTCGTCAGTCACCTTGCTGGATTTCTAAAATAAAGGCATTCAAATAATGAACAGGTGTAGAGCAGAATTTCCCACCTAAAACACTATTCAATAAACAGTCTTTTGCTTGTTGCTAAAATATTTGTCATACAATTCGTTAGGTGCCCTATGTTAATCCAAACTTTGGCCAGATCTCCTCATCTCCAGAGTTTATAACTCAGAAAAGCCTAGATAGCTCTCTCCTTTGGTTACTGTAAATAGTGACATCTCTGGTACACAAGTCTGTATGCTATAACAAGAGAAAAGCTAAACATGTCTTTGTTGATTAAACAGTAAAATCATCATCAGATCTACAAAACGAATGGTATTTAGCCTCTTTTTTAAATTGTTAAAGATACTAAAGACAAAATCCACATGAGGCGCAGGCATATTCATAGTGGGTTTGTTTATAAATAAGATTGTTAGAATCTACCCTGGCTGGAAGTTCTCTCAGCTGTTTGCATGGGATGAAATGGTATCAATGTCTTAAAAAAATTTGCTTTGCTTCATTTCAAAATGATAGGGAGCTCCATATGCCAACAACCCCAGTCCCCATTCTCTTCACTCCATAGTAGATAAAATGAGATATTTAATAGTTTACTCAAAGATCAATCAAATAAAACAAAGTCAAATTCAGCTCAGTGTCTGAAAAGCAATTTTGCAAGAATCTCGTAAATGCACCTTACAGTTCCAAATCAATGCATTTCAAGGGATGTATATTTTGGAGGAGAGGGGATATTTATGTAAGGTGAAATCCTGTCATCACACTTCAGCCACAGAAAAAGACACAAACCACAGCATAGCCAGGGCTCTCCTACTGTACTGGAGAGCAGACAATGGAGACTTCACAACCATTTGTATGCACTGGGCCACTCTACAGGAGCATGGGGATGGGACATTGGATCCAAGACTGCAGATCCATTGGACCACAAACCTGGCTATGGGAAGAAGTGGAGTGATAGCAGCCATGACTGTGACACACCAATGCCTTGCAGCTACTTTGAGAAGTAACTCTACGGTAGCTGTAGTTTGGGCTCAATCCTCCAAGTTGCTGAGAAGTTCTGCAAGGCATCAAGAGACCTCAATTCCCACTGAAGTTACTGGAAACTGACAGTGCTCACTAACTGTGTTTCCAGCAAAGCTGAGTAAGAATTCCATCCATTTTTCAGCTCCCATTTTGTGGGTGACAGCTAAGTCCATTTGCAAGGGTTGTTCATTCAAACCCACCATTTTCCATGCAGACCAAGGGATGCCCAAGCTTTCCACTCCTTGGTTAAACATACTGAGATTATTATATTTCTACACATCAGACCTCTGGTACCTGGAGGATAGACTTTGAAAGTAGAAAAATTTTAATTATTTCTTTAAGAGCTCGGATGAGCCCTGCTATTTGAAGTCTCTGAGTAGTTATTCACTTCCTGGGGCTGGGGACGAAGCTGAGCTAAGCAGAGAGATCTGGTATAAAAACACACTTGCTCGGAAAATTCAAAGAACAGAGGCAGCTAACAGGAGAGTTTTGGACAGAGCTGATAGAAGGCGTACGAGAGCCTTTCCTTTCAGGTTCAGCTCTACATCTGATTTTAAGATGACCAGTGATGGAACAGTGGTGGTGACCCACAGCAGATTTGCCACGTTTTCTTTCCTGCCGAAACAAGAAGGGACTTCCTGGTGCATGAAATGCAAGTTGGTGGCTGTGCCAGAGGAAAACATTCTTGGACTGGAGGGGCAAATAGAGGTGCTACTGAGAAGCAGAGTTGTTCCTAGACAGGTCTGGGAAGCAGCCGTACCCCCAGGTTCAAGGAAAAAAGGAACTGAATGCCAAAAAGTCAGGGAAACAGGAAATCAGAGAGGAGGCCTGGCAGGTCATGACCACCAAAGCCAAGAAATCACATCAGCATTCCTCACAGCTGGAGACAGATGACGATGATGACCAGGAGGAATTCCACACAGCTAGACGTTTCCAATCAATACCAGGTCCTCCATATGGAAACTATAGAAGATTCCTCTCAAGATCCAGCTGGTCCCAGGGAATGGAAAGATGTCCAGGACAACCGGTACGAAAATCAAGCATATCCACAAATAGTTTTCTAACTGTCCAAGAAAGACTGATGATCCTTGTTGGATATTTTGTACTCAGAAGAACTGAAAGATCATTCTGAAAGGGACAGATGGATAACAGGATGGCGTGCTGTCTTCCTGGAGCCAAGACACAAGACCTCATTCTAAGATTGGTAGGCTTCTGAAGTCAATGGTCAAGGATCCATTCATGATTATTCACTTCGGCATCATGGGACATCTCACAGATAATAGATGACTTCAGGGAACTTGGAAGTATCCTGAAGAAGAATAAACGTGAAACAATCTCCCCTGGATCCTTCCTGTCCCACAGGTGAAGGAAGACAGAAGGTAGAAGATTCTAGAAATGAACCACTAGCTAGATAAGTGGCGGAGGGCGGGAGATTTTGGTTTTGTGGTACATTGGTCGACCTTCTACGGGAAGAGGGAGCAGCATAGTTTGGACCGCCTCTACCAGTAGAAGGGGAACCAATCTCCTCAGGGATAGTCTGGCTAGAGTAGTCAGGCGAGCATTAAACTAATAACAAAAGGGGAGAGTAAAAACAGGGGAAATACGAGCACTCATTTAGCACAGAATCAAGATGTTGAAAACAAAATTAATGAAGGAACCAGAAGATATGAAGAGAAACAATTCTTTAATTGCCCATACACCCTGTGCTAAGAACCAGGATAACAAACAAGAATGAACTGGAATTGCTTATTTATGAGCATAAATTCAATCTAGTTGATATTACTGAAACCTGGTGGGATGATGTGTAAGACTGGAATATTAAAATCAGTAGTTATACTCTATTTAGGAAGGACTGAGTGGGCAAAAGGGAAGTGGCACTCTATGTCAAAAAAGGCATTATTGGTTTCTGAGTCACTCATAACTCCAAAGAAAATCATCTTGAATGCCTATGAATCAATATTCTAATGCATAAAGCACAAGATGGAATATTAGTTGGCATTTGCTACACACCACCAAATCACACTAGGGAACAGGGTGACCAGCTCCTTATGCCTCTAACCATAATGTGTAGGGGTGGAAAGCTGTGTGATCATGGGGGACTTCAATTTGAGTGACATATGCTGGAGGTCTCATGCTGCCAGTATTAAAATATCCTTGGAATTTCTAAATATTGTAGATGACAGTTTGATAAATGAAAAGCTGTTGCATCCAACATGGCGGAATTTATATTAGATCGACTCGACAGATAAAGAGGAACTGATCACAGAACTAAAAACTAATTGTAGCTTAGGTACAAGCAATCATGACTTGATCATATTTACAATATGGAAGAAGAATAAAGTCCAGACCAGTAATATATATGCTTGGTGCTTTAACAGGGACAGTTTCACAAAGCTGAAAACAGTTATGAGTCAGATCAACTGGGAGGAAGAATTTAATCAGAAAAATCTGAATCATAATTGGGAATTGTTTAAGAACACTTAACTAGATGCCCAAAAAGTCACAATCTCATAATGGAGGAAGGCCGTATTGATTAAAAAATTGATCTGGTTTAGAGGGGAAGTGAAGGTAAATATAACAAATAAAAATATATAACAATAGAAGAAAGAGGACATTGATAGTAATGAATATAAATCAGAAGCTAGGAACTATAGAAATTGATAAAGGAAGAAAAGGAACACAGAGAAATATATGACCATCAGAGTTAACGACAAGGAGGAGTTTTAAGGATACTGGGAAGAAGAACAATCCTGACAATTGTATTGGCCCATTACTGTATGGAAATGGTAGAATTATCAGTAATAATGCAGAAAGGAAGAAGTTTTCAATATCAATATCTATTCCGTATTTTGGAGGGAAAACAGATGATGTAGTCTCATATGACGACGACAACACTCTTTCCATTCCAATAGTATCTCAGGAGGATGTTAAACAGCAACTACTATAGTTAAACATTTGTAAATCAACAAGTCCAGATGACATGCACCGAAGAGTTCTAAAAGATCCGGCTAAGGAACCCAGTGGATAGTTAATGTTGCTTTTCAATGTCTTGGAACACAGGGAAAGTTCCAAAAGAAAGAAAACGTGGCAATATTTAAAAGGCTAAATGGGATGACCCAGATAATGACAGGCCTTATAAATGAGGACTCATCATCAAATGTGTGTGTTTCAAGTGGGGTCCCACAGGAATGTGTTCTTGGCCCTACACTATTTAACATTTTTTCAATTACCTAGAAGAAAACACAAAATCATCCCTGATAAGTTTTCAGATGACACAAAAATTGGAGGAGTAGTAAATAATGAAAAGGACAGGTCACTGATAGTTTTAATGTAAATATGTACAGCTAGAAACAAAGAATGTTGCCCATACTTACGGGATGGAGAAACTCTATTTTGGGAAGCAGTGACTCTGAAAAAGAATTGAGCGTCATGGTGGATATTTGGGGGAACATGAGCTCCCAGTGCAATGCTGTGGCCAAAAGGCCTAATGTAGCCCTACAATGTATAAACAGGGGGAATCATGAAGGATGATGATAAATTGAGAGGGTTCAGAGAACAGACACAAGAATGATTAAAGGATTAGAAAACCTGCCTTCTAGTGATAGACTCAATGACGTTAATCTATTTAGTTTAACAAAGAGAAGCTTAAGGGGTGACTTGATTAGTCTATAAATCTCTACATGGGGAACAAATATTTAATAATGGGTTCTTCAATCTCGCAGAGAAAGGTATTACATAATCCAATGGCTGGAAATTCAAGCTAAACAAATTCAGACTGGAAATAAAGCATACGTTTTTAATGTTGAGAATAATTAACCATTAGAACACTGCACCAGGGGATTGGATGTTTTTATACAAGATCTGCTCTAGGAATAATTTGAGGGACATTCTTTGGCCCATGTTATGTAGGAGCTCAGACTACGTGAGCACAGTGGTCCCTTCTGGTCTTGGAAACTAAGAATCTATCATACTTGTTGGATTTTTTTATGCCACAGGGTGGAATTTACATCCTCACACTACTGGACACATTTGCAGCTGGGACTTCAATCCTGTTTGCTGTTTTAATGGAGGCAATTGGAGTTTCCTGGTTTTATGGTAAGTTCTTTTCTCTTGTTTTTTGTGATGACAAAAAGCCTTGTAAAATGTTGGCTGTCCCCATGATACCGTGGCCCACAGCTGTAAGTAATAATGGAAGCGTGCTGTATAGCAGAAATCAGAGAAGCAGTAGTTTTAATGCAGTGATCTTCATCTGATTTACAAATAGTGACACGAATTCATATGTTCTATGGCCAAATTTTGGAGCCTTGCACAAAGCCAAAATAAACTGCTTTGGGCTGAGGATCACGGTAGGGAGAGACTCCTCCCACTCTTCCCAAGGTGTTACAGCTGTAAATACAGCCTGTGGGTTGCAATTGTGCCTCTAAACCATGCAGAATTTGAGGCCAGTGGATTAGCCTAGTTGCAGAGACATGGACACTGCCTCTACCTCCCCCAGAACCTCTCTGCTACCCACGGGGAGCGTGGAATCTTTGTGGTCTCTCCATGACCTACACAATGAACACATGGTGGCTTGACCCTATAGGCTTGTATTAATTTCTTCCTGGGCAGTTCTTGTCTGATTTAGTAATATAGTGCATGATGAAATACTCCTGTAGCACTGAATTTTGTTTTGTTATATGCTTCAGCGTATGATGCCTAGTGTATGAGCGTATCCATCAATGAACTGGTGAACACTAGAAATAGGACATATATATTAACATGAAATATTGTGTAGCAGTTTAGTCTCTAATGGCAGTTAGGCACCTAACTGTCCTTTGCGCCTTTAAAAATCTCCCTCTGTAAGCATCAATTACATGTATTAACAAGGATATGATGAGCCAGGCTTGGGAGCTTTCCATAGACACTAAAGTCTGTGTGAGACTGTTCTGTAAATCCAAACAGCAATCTTTCCCAATTGACACACATTGGTAATTCTGGGAGATTTTCAAAGGTGCAAAAGGAAGTTAGGTGCCCAACTTCTACTAAAAGTCGATGACAGCTGGGCACCTAACACCTAATTGCATGTCCTCCAAAAGGGATGCATACTAGGGGTCTGGAGGGGTATAAGGAGCCTTCCATAAGGGCAAGGCACAGTGGGAATTTAGGGACAACTGTGTTCATATTATCTCGGGGGTACACAGCACACTCCCTTGCAGGCCAGGCTTCAGGAGATATTCTGATGGCCACCTGGAACTCCATTCATGCCAGAGTGGCTTTGCACCAACCCCAGTACGACGATATGCCAGTGTACCCTAAAGAAGAATAATGCTCATACAAAATATGGGTTCAATTCTGCTCTCAGATGCATGCATGGCTTCCATTCACCTCCTTGGCAGTTGCACAAACAATATCTGAAAGCAGAATTTGGCCATTCATATTTTCTGCTCCCTCAAGTATTATAAATGCAGAATGGGGCATTAAAAATACAGGACAGTTATATAAGGAAGAAGAAACAGAAATTGATTTTTGCTTTCCCAGTGCAAAAATAACCAAATATTGGCAGCCAGCCACTGCTCATTCTCCTCCAAACCAATATGAATGCATTTAGGTGACCTTAGCTAGAAGCAGAGCAACTGTATTTAGTTTACTAATATAATGGGACACTAAATCTGGATAACCCAGTACTTAAATGACAGAAATTTTAAAACTGATGTAATCTTGTGGAAAATGTCCTGTGTTGTATATGTCTGCCAAGAAACAGGTGTATCAGTGATTAAACTGTTGGAAAGCCACTTGAAATCTAAGATAACCCTGAATGCTAATTGGATTGTAGCATCTACTATTTCTAAATGTACAACTCTTCCATCTTGTTCACTGCTTTGCTGTATACACGTGATGAGTTGTATCAAATCGTCCTTATGCAGAGAATTTACATTACATAAATTGATTTTTTTCTGACATATTTTGCTTTGGAAAATGAATTTTTTTCTTTAGTGGACTGGGTTTCAGATGCATAAAAGCTTCTTCCAGCTTAAACTTCTCAAGTGGTGCTTGCCACTTTTTGGTTTCAAGTGCAGGGTGTCAGTATTTTTGCCTTAGAACTTTAGACTTTGTTTCATTCTGATTTGAGAAGACACAAGGAATTATCTGTCTTAGAAAGGGCCTGAACTCCTTTTTATATTGTTGGTATGCTTTTCTATTGCTAAAATGAGAGTTTTGATTGCCTCTTGTCTGTGAGGCAGCTAGGTTGCTCCACTGTGTATCAACAATAAAATGTCATTTTTTACTGTATACTAATATGATTGTGTTTATATATGCAGCATAATGATCCTGTACGATTAAGTGATAACAGAGTAAACTATATTTTTGTTCCTGAAGAGTGCAAATGAAAACTTAAACTGTATGTTACTTGGACTAATAGGATCCTATGTACACGGGCCTCAGTTTTGCCAAATATTTGATAGCAATGGGACTACTTGATAGTAAGATAATAAATGTGAGTGAAAGTGGCAGAATCAGGACTATATTTCTTCTGTTCAGCATGTGATGATCAATGGGTTTTTTAACTCTCACTAGCCATTGTTCCTGAAGCGTCTCATGTCTTTTCAACCCAAAGGACTAAATTTGGGGGGCTGTTAAAGAGCTGGAGTCTTAAAATTCCACCTCTTCTGTAGGAGATTGTTTCTTTTTTTAAAAAACCCTGAAACTCAATGTTTGTCCAATGCAAGGAAGAACACCAGCTGAGAAATGGAGGGAACTTTAAAGCTCTATTGCTCACTGAACTATGCTGAACACCAGGCAGAATTTGGTCTGTATTAGACATATCGTACTCTACAAATGTAATGGAAATGATACTCATTCTCTTGGGAGGGACTGTAACATGTCTTGAACTTGTCCCTATCAAAGCTGATGAAATTATAACAACTTCCTTCTCTGAATAGCCAAATGTACAAAGAAATTCTGGATTCTCCCTGGGGATTCCATAATGTAACTTGAAATGAGTATGGGAAACTATATTATGTTATAAACCTCTGGCATGTTTTTGTCCTTAAATGATCTGCTAATGTATATTTTCACAACTATACATTAGGCAGTGTAATTCATAATACAGTTGTAATGGCCTGTTTTTATTCCCAACCACCTATTCCCAAATCATTTGGTGTATTATTGTTGTTGCGAGTTTTTCAAGATTCTCCAGCAAATAACTAATGCTCCAACTGTGGATCAAAGCTCTGACTACAACTAAAGTTTGCCATGATTTTTGTAACATCATCTGTCATATTTCTGGCCGACTTTTCAGACAGCATAAATGTTGAAAACATGCTTCCAAATTACTTCCCCAATGATTAGTCTGTAAATAAATGCAGCTCAGTATTGAGCTCAGATACAAGGTGCATGTAACAATTCCACTTTTCCTCTTTCAAAATACAATGCACCATCCAGATTCCTCCTTTAATGAGTTTGAGGTTACTTTGCTTATTTTTAATTTCTGTTCTGCTTTCAAGCCAGTTGTGTCCCAGTTATTGAGGACACCATCTAGGAAGACTTTTTTTCAGTTCTGTCAAAGGCAGTCTAAATATTTTGGCAATTCAGTAGACCACTCAAACGATAATTGAACAATGTGATATTAATAGTAAGCCTATCTCTTTGCTCCGCCACACACTTTAGGAATATATTGAATGTCCTAAGGGTCCCATAATAATAAATTGTACTTGGGTAAATAGTTCTTACTCATGGCAAATAGTCCTGTTTTGACCGCATCAATTCAAACCATCTATCATACCTTAAGATAGTTGCCATTAAAAAAGTCAATAACATTAATCAGCCTACAGACTTTATGGGACTCATCCAAGTATATACTGAGCTAGCTGTCCTGATTACTGGTTAAATGATTCTTCTTTTCCTGACAGTCATCTTATTTTCTTTTTTAGAGACAGTGCTTTATAGCTGTCATTGTGTGCTTTATAAAGTCCTCAGGTACCCTTGCTCTACTGCCATTTACCTCCCTCGCCAACATCTCATCCCAGCTGCTCACATCACTTTATTTTTCTAGTTAAACTCCCAAATGGAAACTTTTGGCAAGCAAGTGATCTGAAGGGCGATGTCCACAATTGCTGCATCTAAGGAAAGCAAAGAATGTCAAACACACAATCTTCACAATGGTAATTCTGTCCATCAGAGGTAGCGTAAATCTCACAGGTTATAATCCTGCTTTCTTACAAAACAATTACAGGCCCTAGATTTTAGAGGAAACTGCTTTTTAAGAGAGGTAAATGTGTCAAAGAGAGGGATGCTCGTACTCCAGTTTGGCAGCTGAGGCATAAAAATAGCATTGTTTCTTTAGTGATGAAGGGTTATCTTCCATTATTAAAATGAGATTTACTGTGCTTCACAATAGCTAGGCTTGGATGAAGTCCACAAAGTAATCATCCGAGCTCAGTCAGAATTCACTTACTTGTTAGAACTTCTCCCTTTGCTCATCACCTCTTTCCCTCCCCCCCCATAATTGGGGAAATGGCTATTAATTTGTCTCAAGCAGCTGATAAATGTTTTTACTGACACAGTAAAACCTGCTACTCTATAAAGAACAACTTATTGCAGCCCCAGGTGCTATTTAAATCATTGATTAAATCTGGCATGGTCCTGACCACCTCTTGTTTTCTGATACTCCCCAGTTGCCTTAGTGACCCAGCAGGAACATTAGCTTAGCCCAAAGGCAAACTTGACATTTTGGCACAGACCAGAAATGTGGAAATATTTAGTTCAAATAATACCTACGTTCATTAACTGTGAAGCTTTTGTTCCAAAGATTTTTTTTATGAGTGAGGGGGAATTGGTTTGTTTTAGCAAGTAACGATACTTTAGTTGGCATTCAGTTTTTCCTCTGTTAACATAAAGGTATGCTTTGCTTGATACACATTCTGGGAACAGCCCCTCCCACCCCAAATTAAAATCTGTTCATTAGCATCACTGCCAGGAAAAGCTCCATGTAGGGTTTACAAGTCACAATCCCGGTCACAGCATGTTTCTGTGAAGGAATAAGCTTAATATTTGTGAAAAATGAATTCCTGCTTTCATTCCTGCCTTGTATTTTCAGTTGCTTAGAATCTTCTCCAAAAAAAAAAAAGAAAAAAAAAGAAAAAAATTCTTTTGGGCTGAAGCTTTCCATACTTGGGCTCAACCCACAGGTGAGTTTGTTTGGAATGTTTGAGTTAAATGGGCTGAGCCATCTGGATGATAGGGAGACAAATATTAGCTAGGAACTGACTTTCTACATTATACTTTTGTTCATGTACTCATCCTTTCACACATAGATACAGGAGTGCCACTGAACAGACTGCAAAAGAGGGAGGGGAAGCAATCATAGAATCATAGACTTTAAGGTCAGAAGGGACCATTATGATCATCTAGTCTGACCTCCTGCACAATGCAGGCCACAGAATCTCACCCATCCACTCCTGTAACAAACCCCTAACCTATGGTCTGAGGTTATGGAAGGTCTCAAATCGTGGGTTTAAAGACCCCAAGGTGCAGAGAATCCTCCAGCAAGTGACCGTTGCCCATGCTGCAGAGGAAGGTGAAAACCTCCAGGGCCTTCTTGCCAATTGCCCTGGAGGAAATTTCTTCCCACCCCAAATCGGCGATCAGCTACCCTGAGCATGTGGCCCAGTCTCACCAGCCAGACACCCAGGAAGAATTCTCGGGTAGTAACTGTGAGATCCCCACCCATTAACATCCATTGCACAAGCCACTGGGCACATTTACCGCTAATAGTCAAAGACCAATCTCATTATACCATCGCCTCCATAAGCTTATCAAGCTTAGTCTTGAAGCCAGATATGTCTTTTGCCCCCACTACTCCCCTTGGAAGGCTGTTCCAGAACTTCACTCCTCTCATGGTTAGAAAATTTCATCTAATTTTAAGTCTAAACTTTCTGATGGCCAGTTTATATCCATTTTGTGATGGCAGTAGAAATTTTGGGGTCTGGCATTAAGCTTTAGCTAACTTTTCACTGAAAAATTAAAACCTACCTAAGTCTATTGTTTCTGCAATTAAATCCCCCCGTCACTTAAGTAACTTTATGAATTTATACTCGCATGGGTAGCCCCACAGGACTAGGTATTCAAAAGACATACTAGCAGGATCATGCCCCAAATTGGTGTAATAGTGACAAAGCGCTGATTCTCCTTTGCCCTGCACATTGTGCAGTCATTTACATTAGTGCAAAGAGGTGTAAAATTCTACCACAGCAGCATGATATGCTCATTTTGTACTGGTGCACTTGACGACGCTAGGGGCATGGCAATGGGGAATCAGACCCACAGAGTCAGTGGTTCTCAAACTTTCTGTATTGGTGACCCTTTTCACACAGAAAGTCCCTGAGTAAGAAATGCCCTCCCCCCCAAATTAAAAACAAGAGGGTTAATTCAAATTTAATTTAATGTGGGCTCAAGGCTGACAGCTCATGACCTCCCCAGAACCACCTCACAACCCCGAGGGGTCATGACCCCCAGTTTGAGAACTCCTCATCTATTCGATATTGTACCTCAAAGACAGGAATAAAATCCAGGTGAGCATTTTTTAAGGCATTTAAATGACGAATTTAAATGCATCGCAAGGAAAACTAAGGGAGAAGGCAAAATTTTACGTTCATTGTGTGTCAGGTAGCACTGTAGTTGAAGTCAGAGAGATATTTTCTCATTGTAGGTTGCACTGTGTATACTGGAAACAAAATCAGGGAGCACTATTAAGGCTTGAAAACACGATATTATTTATCTTTTGCTGAATTTTTTTTATAATTTAAAACAATGACAATTCAACATTTGCAGACGACGCTTTCCTTGCTGACATGTACAATAGACGTGCATGAGTGAAGCAATGAAACAACTGTGTTTCAAAGTGCAGCACACTTTTGTAGTTCAGGTTTCAGAGTAGCAGCCGTGTTAGTCTGTATCCGCAAAAAGAACAGGAGTACTTGTGGCACCTTAGAGACTAACAAATGAGCTTTCGTGAGTTACAGCTCACTTCTTTGGATGCAGAGAATGGAACACACTTCCACTTTTCTGTCTCATGAGTGGTATGACAGCGGGCAGGATTTAGAACTTTTCTGGGGTGCTTGAATCTTAGATATTGTTCTTCCTCACTCAAGAAGTTTCCTAAGATGTGATGGTGCAGTTTTTTGTTTCAATTTTCTCTAACTCATTGAATATTAATTGACTACGGCCTAGTGTTTCAAGCTGGGGTTTGGGCCTCTGAAATGGACACAAAATGAATCAAAATGGGCCAAATGTAAGTGGCATTTTAATCCCGTATGCCAGGTCACACTGCCACTCACTCAAATTTGGCCCAGCCACCACTCCATCATACCAGCAGTGAAGGGAATCTGCCATTACACCACCCAGCTCCAGTCAGAGACTAGGAGGATGTTGACCTCAGCTGGGCCCCTGGTGAGTTCAGATTCTGGTGAGTTCAGGCCCCTGGTGACCTCAGCTGGGCCCCTGGTGAGTTTAAAAAGTGATGGGGGACAGTGACTCTCCTTCCCCACCTCTGGCACCCATCTATAGATACCAGTACAACCATGAATGAAATACCTCTACAGACATTCATGTGAACAAAAACAGTCACAGAAATAACAGGAGTACTTGTGGCACCTTAGAGACTAACAAATTTATTTCAACATGAGTTTTCGTGAGCTACAGCTCACTTCTTCAGATGCATAGAATGGAACACACAGACAGGAGATATTTGTACATACTGAGAACATGAAAAGGTGGAAGTATGCATGCCAACAGGAAGAGTCTAATCAATTGAGATGAGCTATCATCAGCAGGAGAAACAAAACTTTTCAAGTGATAATTAAGATGACCCATAGAAGGTGTGAGGAGAACTTAACATAGGGAAATAGATTCAATTAGTGTAATGACCCAACCATTCCCAGTCTCTGTTTAAGCCTGAGTTAATTGTATCTAATTTGCATATTAATTTGAGTTCAGCAGTCTCTCTCTGGAGGTCTGTTGGTTGAAGTTTGTTTTGTTGCAAAATTGCACCTTCAAGTTGTCACTGAGTGCGTTAGAGAGGTTGAAGTGTTGTCCACTGGTTTTGGAATGTTATGATTCCTGGTGTCAGATTTTGTCCATTTATTCTTTTGCGTTAGAGACTGTCCAGTTTGGCCAGTACATTGGCAGAGGAGCATTGCTGGCCACATGATGTGCAGTATATCACGTTTGGTAGATCTGCGTGATGAACGAGCCCTGGATGGCTAGGTGATTAGGTCCTTCAATTGATGTGTCACTTGAATAGATATGTGGACAGAGCTGGCATTGGGCTTTGTTGCAAGGATAGGTTCCTGGGTTAGTGTTTATGTTGTATGGTGTGTGGTTGCTGGTGAGTATTTGCTTCAGGTTGGGAGGCTGTCTATAAGCGAGGACTGGTCTGTCTCCCAAGATCTCAGAGAGTGAAAGATCATCTTTAAGGATAGATTGTAAATCTTTGATGATGCGCTGACGAGGTTTTAGTTGGGGGCTGTAGGTGATGGCTAGTGGCGTTCTGTTATTTTCTTTGTTGGGCCTGTCCTGTAGTTGGTGCCTTCTGGGTACTCTTCTGGCTCTGTCAATCTGTTTTTTTACTTCAGCAGCTGGGTACTGTAGTTTTAAGAATGCTTGATAGAGATCTTGTAGGTGTTTATCTCTTTCTGAGGGATTGGAGAAAATATGGTTGTATCTTAGAGCTTGGCTGTAGACAATGGATCGTGTGGTGTGTCCTGGATGGAAGCTGGAGGCATGTAAGTAAGTATAGCGATCAGTGGATTTCCGGTATAGGGTGGTGTTTATGTGACCATCGCTTATTAGCACAGTAGTGTCTAGGAAATGGACTGCTTGTGTGGATTGGTCTAGGCTGAGGTTGATGGTGGGATGGAAATTGTTAAAATCACGGTGGAATTCCTCGAGGGCTTCTTTTCCATGAGTCCAGATGATGAAGATGTTATCAATGTAGCGCAAGTAGAGTAGGGGCGTTAGGGAACAAGAGCTAAGGAAGCATTGTTCTAAGTCAGTCATAAAGATGTTGGCATACTGTGGGGCCACGCAGGTACCCATAGCAGTGCCGCTGACTTGAAGGTATATATTGTCCCCAAATGTGAAATAGTTGTGGGTGAGGACAAAGTCACAAAGTTCAGCCACCAGGTTAGCCGTGATATTATCGGGGATACTATTCCTGATGGCTTGTAGTCCATCTTTGTATGGAATGTTGGTGTAGAGGGCTTCCACATCCATAGTGGCCAGGATGGAGTTTTCTGGAAGGTCACCAACGGATTGTAGTTTCCTCAGGAAGTCAGTGGTGTCTCGAAGATAGCTGGGAGTGCTGGTAGCATAGCATTGTCCACATATCCAGACAATCCTGCTGTTAAGGTGCCAATGCTTGAAAAGATGGGTCGTCCAGGATTTCCACGTTTATGGATCTTGGGTAGCAAATAGAATACACCTGGTCAGAGTTCTAGGCATGTGTCTGTACAGATCTGTTCCTGTGCTTTCTCAGGGAGTTTTTTGAGCAGATGCTGTAGTTTCTTTTGGTAATCATCATGGGATCAGAGAGTAATGGCCTGTAGAATGTGGAGTTAGAGAGCTGCCTAGCAGCCTCTTGTTCATATTCTGACCTATTCAGGATGGTGACAGCACCTCCTTTGTCAGCCTTTTTGATTATGATGTCAGAGTTGTTCTTGAGGCTGTTGACAGCATTGTGTTCAGCACAGCCTAGGTTATGGGGCAAGTGATGCTGCTTTTCCACAATTTCAGCCCGTGCACGTTGACGGAAGCAATCTATGTAGTCACAGAAATAGTCATAGAAAAGCAAACACAAATGGTGCAAATGTGGTTGGAATGAATAGAAATTTAGAATTCATGAATAAATTGGGGAAAATGTTCTCCACTCTTCTCCTAGCTCTAACAGAAGTGTCAATTGTGGTGGCCTCCAAACCTCCCTACACTGGCTATGCATGCACCCTACTGCTCCTTGCGCACCTCATGAGGGTACCTCCTAACCACAGCAGTCCTTCCGTGTTGGGTGACCACATGGCTGCAGCACCCAGCACTGTGCAGAGTTGGTTCCATAGGGCAATTTTAAAGAGAGCTTCTGTAGCACCCCCCTCCATCCTCCTTCCCTCATTGCTGCTCATGTCAAGTGGTGGCTCAACTGTCTGATTGAAAAATTGCTACATCTCTCTTCGTGCTTCCTAACACCTTGCTCCCAAAGGCCTGTATATGTGACAATCAAGTGCTTCCAACATGCAAACACAAATGTCCTCCCGATGCTGTCCATATCTACACAAATAAAACCTCACCTAATATTTATCCAAACAAAACCTATGAATACACATTCATGGGAAAATGCACAAAGAAGGTAAACACGGTTGAATTAAATCAAGACCCAATTTTAAAGATTAAGTTTGCCTGCCATTCTTTGATCAGATATGCCATTTAAATTGTGATTGACGTATATCTTCTTTTCAATTCAAAAATAACTTTAATTTGTATAAAACATAAGGTTAAAAGGGTATGGATCATGACATATTCAACATAGCAAAATGAAATAGAAGATAAGTGATTGAGATATATGTATGTATAACTTTAGGATTCCAGATACTGAGAACTGATCATCATGTTTTGGACACCTACCTCTTTCAGGTAAGAAAAAACAGTTTATCTCCAGGGCCAATGGACTACACAGGGATTTATGGAGGACTTGAGTGGTCTCTGGGCCTCATGCTGGCCCTCAGCACTGGAGTGATTTACTCCCTAAATCCATAATGAAGCCATAAGCAAGTCACACAGCAGAGCATTGTGCAGGGGCATCTGCAGTGTATGAAATTTCATCCTGACTAAATACAGTGGTCTTTATGCAGCTGAGATGAAAGCACAATGCTATGTTAAAGGATAATTTTCAGTTACAGCTGGGATCTATTTGTCATATTTTTTACTAAGCTGTTCTTTTATGCCTATTAATTTGATTGCCATGTCCAGAACAATTATTTATGCAAGAACCATGCCAATGGTCGTAAGTGGAGTAACAAAACATTAGTGTGGACACACTGATAAAACAGCTTTGCTGTTTATGTATTTCACAGAAATTCATGTATTACACTGAAATTCTCTTTAGCACTAATGTATTTATTTAGAGTCTTTGGTCATAAAACTTAAGTTCATCATAACTGCTTTCCCAGTGAGAAACAGAGATGAAGTTCACACTGGCAGTCATATGTTAAAAGTGATACAGATTCTCTCAACTAGTGATTAAATCAAATGTTGGGTTTATAATACCAAATCCTGCTCATGATTGCAACAGCCATTACTATGTAGGGTTCTCCCCCTCCCCCATGTGCCACAGTATAGAAGCACAAATGAAATTGGGTGAGTGGCTTTCAAGAAACCTGAAGAAAGCGAGCAATATATATTGATAAATATAGATAGATATACACGTCTGCTATGGAGGCCCCTTTTCAGAGCTGTTACTTGAAAACAAAAATACAGCATTAAAAAGAAGCATATTGTTTGAAAGCTACTTTTAGAGGACTTAAATGATTTAATTCAGTAGAAATGGAATTCTGTGTTCTTTGCTTTGCAAAGGGAAGTTCTTTAAGACCAGGGTAAACTTGGAGGTATTTTTAATATTATTTCTGAAGGATTTTTAACCAAAGTATCTTGGTCACATACTTTATGCTTGAACTGGGGGGCTAGTGGAAGACAGAGTCCACACATACTCTTTTGAATTCAATTTGAATGTATTTGTGATGCTTTCTGTGAACTTTAAAGCACCAGAATTTTACTCTAAGGGTGCAATTCATCCCGTTGCAGAGAGCCTGTCATGATAGTGTGCTTTGTTTTGGGTGATTTTCACCCTGTCTCTGTATTATGATTAGGGAAATGTGAAACTCAAAGCAGTTCAGGGGGTCTGTTCAGATAAGCAGCCAAAAATTCAAATGCTTCTGACCATCTTGGATCTGCAAGACTGGGTGATAATCTCACAAGTATTGGCACTCCCATTAGATTCCCTGAACTTTCCACTTGCTGGACCAAAAGTACCATGTCAGTAGCACCTTTCTCCATTTCGTGTGGCTCTCTCTCTCACTTTGGCTCCAGTCTTGTCCCTGGAAACAAGGAGGTCATGTACAAAACTGAAATGTAATTTTTAAAATCGAGAACCAAAATTTTCTGTGTCCAAAAAATACTGTGGATATTCAGTTCAAGTTTTGAGCAAGAACAGGACTATGGGGAGAAGCTGGCAAAGAGAAACAGACGAGAAATAAAGGAGAAAGAAGGGTGTTTAGTGGGAGGGTGCCCCTTTCAACCCATGGTTTTATAAGGCCGAGTCCCTGTAAAGACTTCCTTGGCTTCAGGAGGATTTAGATGGGATCCATAATGCTTCTGCTGTATTTATATTCACATGCCACTGCAAACATAGCTATACCTATCCCATATCATAACTGTCCTGGCTTGTGCCCTTTGTTCTACAATTCCACCTCCATTTTCACTGTCTCTACTGGTGCCAGATTACATAGCCTCCAGAAGGACGCCCAGTTGTAACAGTCTAGGATATGTTTTCTCCCTACATGATTGCAGTGCTGCTTTTTCATTTGTCCTGCTATTATTGTCACTAGCTGTTGAGTTGCCTGTGCCAAGTGTGAACAAACCATATCACTGAGTACCTAAGGCATCTGCATGTCCTAGCATGGCTCGGTACTGCTTCAGAAGGCACTTTCACTCTTGTATGAATATTGTGCCTATAGTGTGTGGTGTATTCTTTCCCTTTGGTGGCCTGCCACAGGCTAACAATTTGATACAGTTAAAAAACTAAATTAATTTAAATTAAATGAATATTAAATTTCCTTCAAAAAAAAAAGAAAATCCAATTAAATGAATAAATAGTTCTCAGAACTCAGTTTTACACACAATCCAAACCATACCCTGGTTCTTCCAGCACTATTGGGTAATAACTTTTTTCTGATAAATGACATGTGTATGCCATGGTTTACACTGTCTATTCCAATCTCCAGATGGGCCAAAACCTAATTAGTGGGAGTTTTGTCACTGATGCCAGAGAGAGCAGAGTTTGATTCTAAAAGACAAGGCAACTAACTGCAGCATGTATCATCAGCTCTTACATTGAAAGCATATGACTCTTTTTACTTCCAAAGATTTCAGAAGCACTTCATAAACTTTACTAACTTATACTTATAGAACCTACATGCTTTGTTGTCAGGGTTGCAAAAGGTTGTTGAGGTGTATACGTCACCCATAGTAACATACAGCTGTTTTGGTGGCATGCAGCCACTGATCAACAGTACAAATCAAGATTCAAAGAATTTAGGATAGGAAGCTGGGAAGAATACTTTACCTAACTGAATTGGGCAGAATTAGGAATGTCAAATGTTAAAGTCACATGATTAAAATGGGTGAGAAGAGTTTATATTTGACAATTTAAAATGTTAAAAATAAAAGCAAACTTTACAGAGCGGATAGTCAGCACAGGTTTGCAGAGTTAGTTTGAGACTGTCAGAGTATGAACAGAAATAAAAGAACAAAGATGTATGTATTGTAACTTCACTAAAGTGGCTAGAGTGTTTTGCTGAAAAGGAATGGATTACTCCTGAGCTTAAAGTTAAGCACATGCTCAAGTATTTTGCTGAACTGGGGCCTTTAAACTGCACATTTCTAAAGCACTAAGCAGCAGTATTGTCTAATGGACTCTGAGCCTGATTCTCCATCGCTCTTCTGACAATGTAAAGAGACACTGATGTAAATGAGAATCAGCTCCTACAAAATTTTAAAGCCAGCATATCAGTTAAACAAGTTTAATAAAATATGAGAAACAGTGCAAACAGGTGGGTTGAATCCTGTACACAGAAACATATCATAGAAAAAAAGTCCTTCTATAGGTTAAGAATTGTAGGTTAAGAATATCATGGATTTGGTATGTTCTTCATATTGACAGTGATGGAGCAGAGCTGGGCTGCTATATTGAATCTGCAGTGGGGGATGTGGGGAACAAAATTCCTTTATTTTCAGAGTTGCATAGTCATATACACCATGATCAAAAAGACTTTAGATACAAAATGCTATGCTAATCTAACCATTCTGGGAGGAAAGAATGAGTTAAATGTGGGTACTGAAGCAAAGTTATGCAAGTCAACTGGTTCCATTTGAATTGTTCCCTAAGAATAGGCATTAGTCCTGTAGTAACACCTTTCAACTCTTGTAAACAAGTTCCTATGAGAAAAGCCTTCAAACTTATGGCTCTTTGCCCATTAGTTTGGGGATGAAAACAAACCTGCAAGCTGCAACATACAGTACTTCTCCAGTATATTAATACTTGGAGGTTCAGTATGTCTACATGAGCGTGTGACACTGGTCAAAGAGAAATATTGAGCACTGAACCAAGAGCCCTTTTTTCTCTTGGAGATTTCTCTAATTACTTTGTCTTGTCTCTAGGCTTATAAGCAAGAAATCTTTTTTATTTATGTGTTTGGTTTTTTATGGTGGTTATGCCCAGGAAATTTTTTCCAAGCTATCACAGCAGTAGTGGTCATGTAATTATAAACTGATGTGGGAAAATAGTCTTGGCACAGATTAAACTTTTGCAAAGTGATACCTCCTATTGGGAAATGCTACCAGGAGAAATTCAATTCAAGGATTTCAACAACAGATACAAAGCCAGGGCTTGGGGGAGTAATTTCCATTCTAATCATATGGAAGGTAGACATTTAACAATTATTTTGCATAACATATTTAAGCTGCCAGTTAATACATAAATTTATGTTCTAATAAAATATTATGGGTGGAAAGTAAGTATTTCCAGTCAGGAATGAAGTTCAAGAATGGTCCAATGAATATGAGTTAGCATGATTTTTATAATTTTTTGTCCACATACTGTGCTTTCTACAATTAGACATGTCTTTATCAGTTTGAGACTAGTTGCAATACGTTTGACCCCTGTAGACTCTCAGAACCTTCAGCTACTGCAGACTTGAGTAGCCTACTGCAGACTGTCACAGGAAGGACCTCATGCCTACACACTGGCTCCCAACTTGTTCAGCGGTGAAATTCATGGTGTTGGTTTAGAAGCCCTATGGAGCTCTTTAGGGTTTAAGTCCTGCCTACTTGGAAAAAAAAACCATATCCCTTTCCTCATGCAATGCCACAGAATATGATATGTGCATAGGTACTCACACTAACAGACCTCTAGTTTAAATGAGCAGTGGCTGGAGGAAGGATGTTTCCTATGAGAGGTTCTCGTCTCTGGAACAAATGTCCATCCTTGGTCCCATGGAGCCTGACACCCTTCACTTAAAGAACATGCTACAAAAATGTTTATTTTCCCAGGCTTCGGAGAAAGGGACAAGTTGAGGATGGTGTAAGTGAGGTAAACGATGGGTGCTTGCCTAGATAGGTTAGGTGGCTCCAGAAATTTTTATTTTTATGGCTTCCATTGCTGCTTATGTCTACATATCAAATATATATACACGAGAATTTAGGTGCATTACCTAAAAGGAAATATATGAAAATAATCACATTTCATCCTTGGCTTTATGTTCCTGGTGAGATATGGCCTGATTCTCCTCTCACAACAGTTTCACACTGGCACTAATTAACAACCATGATGCTATTTCAACAGAGATTCCAGAGACTGAGTCACAATGGAAGCTGAACTATACTCTGATCTTGAAGTCCCAGCCCAAATAACACCTTTTCATAGGTGCCTTAGAAAGACCTTAGGTGGACAGACATGGGGGCTTCTGCCAGTTCACTGATAGGACAGTGGGAAGAAATTTGTACTGCCACTGTGTATACTGTGTCTGGTCACAGAGGGGGTTCTAGCTTTTAGTGCTGTAAACATGACACCTCTGACACGTAAACTATGCACACACACACACGAAGAAGAAGAAACGAATGCAGTATTGAGAACCTCATCTATCTGATGGTTTAGTGGACACCTTCAGTGATAGTTTGGTTAATTTGAGAAAATCTGTCTGCTACTCTTCCCTCCTCTCTAGTCAATGTCAGTTGCATATAAGTCTTCACATTTTCATGCATCCCTCTTTCCACAGAGCACAGTAACCACCATTGGATGTAGCGAACTTTCAGCTACAGTTTTTAAGTGGTGTTTGGTTATATAAGGTTTGACTCACAATGAAAGTAATAGGCTCATGTATTTACAACTGCTAATACAAATTTATAAATGCTAATGAAGTGATCAAGGTGAGTCTACCATGTTTATAAACACATGTTCTATGTCATTCATTTAACATAGCAAGTTTGATTATAATTATTTAGAGTCTGATCTAGCAGTCTCATCAAGCAAACCCTGTGCCCCCAGCTGCCCAATGATTTCAACAATCAAAACTCGCAACAGTTTCCTATAATTGCTGCTTTTTACTTTTTTACACATGTGAACATGTCATTTATTTTCTAATGTATCTTCTGTGTCAGCAGTATTAAATTAGGAGATATTGACAATGTGTACAGAGATAGTAGTTTTTAGAAAAAATATTTGGTATTCTTGAGTAGTTTCCAGCAATGCTTTGGGAAATCTAAACCAGGGCATTGTAGCCTTACTGTTATGTTGTTATGCTCATTAATGACCTGGAAAAGAGGGTGAACAGTGAAGTTTGCAGATGCTACAAAGTTATTCAAGCTATTTAAGTCCAAAGCAGACAGCAAAGAATTGCACAGGGATCTCACAAAACTGGGTGACTGGGCAACAAGAGGGAAGATGAAATTCAACACTGATATGCACAAATTAATGCACAGTGGAAACAATAATCCTAACTATACACATACAGTGATGGATTCTAAATTAGCTGTTATCACCGAGGAAAGAGATCTTGGCATTGCCATGGATAGTTCTCTGAAAACATCAGCTCAATGTGCAGCAGCACTCAAAAAGGCCAATCGTATATTAGGAGCTAGGAGGAAATGGATAGAAAATAAGACAGAAAATATCATAATGCCACTATATAACTCTATGATGTGTCCCAACTTGAATACTGGTGGACAGTTCTGGTTGCCCCATCTAAAAAAATTATAGTGGAACTGGAAAAGGTTCAGAGAAGGGCAACAAAGATTAGCAAGGGTATGGAAAGGCTTCCATAGGAAGATGCACTAAAAAGCTTAGGGCTGGGCAGCTTAGAAAAGAGATGACCAAGGGTGATATGATAGAGGTCTATAAAATCATGAATGGTGTGGAAAAAGTGAAGAGAGAAGTGTTTTTAGCCCTTCTCATAATACAACAACCAGGGGTCACCTGATAAAATTAATAGGCAGCAAGTTTAATAGAAACAAGAGAAAGAACTTTTTCACATAATGCACAACTCAGCTGTGGAAGAGATTGCCATGGAATGTCGTGATGGCCAAAAGTATAACTGGTTTCAAAAAAGAACTGGATAAATTCATAGGTGATAGGTCCAGCAATGGCTATTAGCTAAATTGGTGAAGGAAACACCACCATGCTCAGGGAAACCCTAAACTAGAGCCCTGCGCAGGACTATTCTTTAATCCTGCTCCCACTTGCCCCTGCTATTATGGCAGTGGGTCCTGTGGAACCCACAGGATCCTGTGGAACCCATGGGATCCCAGTCTCACTGCAGGGTTCTACACTAGTCCTGCGTAGGTCTCTACCCTAAACCTCTGACTATCAGAAGCTGGGAGTGGAAGACAGGAGTGGATCACTCCATAATTGCCCTGGTCTGTACAATCCCCCTGAACCTCTAGCATGGAGACAAGATATTGGGCAAGATGGACCATGGCGTGACCCAGTATGGTGGCTTATATTCTTATGCTATTGCACACATCTAAACTGAAAGATAAGCACCTAGGCAGATTCTAGCGAAGGTTACTGAAAGATGAAATGGCATGCATTACAAAGACAATGGGTATTTCTTCACACTGCGCTGAAAAAAAGTGGAACTTGTAGCTCCTCTGAAGACTTACAAAATATGTGGATTTACTTTACAATCAGCGCCTTATTTGTTTGTGGGTTTTTGTATGAGTGAGTTGTGTAATTTGACTACAAAGTAGAATAGCCCACAGCCATAATAAAAAAAAAATCTGTATTCATTTTGCCGCTTCAATGTTTGAAATGCGTTGTGGCTTAACTGAAAATGAAGCTCAACATGTCTTTCTCAGGTTTCAGAGTGGTAGCCGTGTTAGTCTGTATCAGCAAAAAGAATGAGGAGTACTTGTGGCACCTTAGAGACTAACAAATTTATCCGGGCATAAGCTTTCGTGGGCTAAAACCCACTTCATCAGTTGCATGCAGTGAAAAATACAGTAGAAAGATATATATATAGAGAGAGAGAGAGAACATGGGGAAAAAATGGGGATTGCCATACTAACTCTAACAATTATAACATTCAAAAACCAGTTGGAGAACACTTCAGCCTCCCTGGACACTCAATTACAGACCTAAAAGTCACAATTCTTCAACAAAAAAACCTTCAAAAACAGACTCCAACGAGAAACTGCAGAACTGGAATTAATTTGCAAACTGGACACCATTAAATTAGGCTTGAATAAAGACTAGGAGTGGATGGGTCATTACACAAACTAAAAACTATTTCCTCATGCTTATTTCCCCCTACTGTTACTCACACCTTTTTATTAACTGTTTGCAATGGGCCCTCCTGATTATCACTACGAAAGTTTTTTTTCTCCTGCTGATAATAGCCCACTTTAATTGATTAGTCTCATTAGAGCTAGTATGGCAACTCCCATTTTTTCATGTTGTCTGTGTGTGTGTATATATATATACACACCTTCCTACTGTATTTTCCACTGCATGCATCTGATGAAGTGGGTTTTAACCCACGAAAGCTTATGCCCAAATAAATTTGTTATGTCTTTCTCAGTAGTCATGTAATTTACAATTAGAGTATCATGTGAATAGACGATTAGGGAGAAACCCTGGCCCCTTTGAACTCAATTGCAAAATTCCTGTTAGCTAAAATGGGGTCAGGATTTCATCCTTACATTATTTCTGCTTTGAAAGTAACTCATTTATATTTTTTCTGAGACTACAAATAACAAATATGTTTGGTTTTTTGCCACCGTCTAATCATTTTTGCCAACTTGAAGTCCGTGTGTCTTCTGTTTGTGTTTAACTTGCAGGTGTGGACAGATTCAGTGAAGACATCCAGCAAATGATGGGCTTCAAACCGGGCCTCTACTGGCGACTGTGTTGGAAATTTGTTAGCCCTGCTTTTTTATTGGTAAGAGGTGATTGATTGATTGATTTTGTCCTGGAAAGAACACTATGAGGATGCTTCCTACCAGTTTATTCATACTAAAAGCAAGATAGTAAGTGGATTCATAACATTACTTGTCAGGGCCTACGCTACATGTTTTGTTGCCCAGGGCAATATAGATTTTCAGTGCTCCCCAAACAGCTGATCAGAACAAAACAAATTCTCTGCCCACCCAATTTTGATGCAGACACACACCCTGGATGTTAAATTTGGCATCCCCAGAACCAGGTGTCCAGAGCAACTGCCCTGATTTCTGGACCCTAAGGCTGGCCCTGTTACTCGCTGTTATCCCAATGTTGTCAGTCAGGATAGCAGAAGCCATTTTGACTCATTTTCATATTTGGAGAGGCTGCATTTTGGGTGAAATTTGTTAGACAGGAAAAAAAAAGGTTAGTGGTCAAGACCACCTAATGCACTTGTGGGTTTTACTTGTAGCCCCTTCTCCCCAAACTGGTTTAGGAGATAGTGGCTCTGCTTGGTAATCTTGATGGTGGGAATTCTTTCCCTATCCAAGACACTGTGCATGTGCGTGTATTGAAGGAAGGAGAGGTACTGTCCTCAGATTCTTTTTTGCAGAAAGTGAACACCAGGTAGGAGATAGAAGTTAACTGTATGGGATTTAAAGCCCATTTGGCCTGGAAGGGTTCTCAGCAGGTTCAGCTAAACATTTTAATCTTTTGAGGTTTCTCCAATATCAGATCTGTATGTAGATCTATTGGCTATATTGAAGTTGGCTTGGAGAACTTGTATGTGTGTGATGGTATGTGTTTATATTAATGCTGAGGTTTACACATTTTCTCATTTTATTCTCCTCTGATCACTGTACAGACTATAAGGCTGATGAATGCTTGGTGTCTTATTGGGTTATAGGTCAAGTTTATGTTCTGTCTTACCAAAAATAGCCATTATGCCCCCAGCTTCAAATTCACTTCCTGCATTTCAGCTGCCATGAATTCCATTTTAAAAATCACACCCCTCTTGGACCGACTTCCTTCTTGGGAACATGAATTGGGGGAAAGGGGGGTAGAGAAATCTAAAGTGTCAGGACCTGTGCTCCTGAAGAGAACTTCACTGGAAATGAAATAGAGGCCTAGATTACCCAGTTACCTGCATTATCTGACACAGAATATCAGCCGATGACTGTACTGCAGGCAGATCATCCTCTTGTACAGTACAACTAAAGTTCCTGGTTGTTCAAGTCCTCAACTCCTCAGTCCTATAGAGTCAGAAATTCCACTGCAACAGGATATGGGCTCCTACCTATTTCCACTTACTTACAGCTTAATGCAAACAAGCGTATATACATAAATGAGTTTCAGTCTATGATTCAAAAAGTGACAGAGCTGTAGTAATCTGTCAAACCAAAGTGTCTTTCAAGGCTACCCCACACCAAGCATGGGGATCTCAATACTTATATTTAAGAATCCTTGTCCCTCAGAATCCAGACAGAGTAAAAGGAATTCAGGCTATGTTTAAACTATAAATTACTGAGGTATAATTTATGTCACTCATGGGATGTGAATAATCCACACCCTTGAGCAGCATAAGTTTATACCAACCTAAATGCTGGCATAGACAGCACTATGTCAGCAGGAGAGCTACCACCTCTCACAGAGGCAGGAGTTATTAAGCCAGCGGGAAAGCTCTTCACCAATCGGCTTAAAGCATCTTCACCAGAAGTGGTGCAGCTGCACTGGTGCAGCTGTGCTGCTGTAAATGATGTGCTGTAGACATAGCCTCGGTTTCCCCTTGTCAGGGGTTTTTATCCCCTCCACTCCAGAGTCCAAAACTGATGGGATGAGTTCATGGGTAGGTATCTCCTTCCTGGAGGGAGTGAGGAATGCAGTCAACACAGCCTCTGTCCTTCATTTGCCTTCAGTGGGCCATCTGATTATATTCAGGATGAGCACTTTCTCTAATTAATGCTTCTTTTCCTGTTCAGTGAGTTACACGATTATAGAGGTTTACAATGCAAACACTCAATATAACTTTATACCATGGGCTATAGAGGTTATAAGTGAGATCAATAATGCAGCGTCCTACAAGCATTATATAAAGTCTAACACTAAATGCATTCTTATCAACTTAACATCTAATATCTATTCTGATAATGCTAACACACAGGTAAGCTAGGCTGGTTTCCAGCTATGCATTTGTAAGTGTTCAGTAAAGTCTGGGATGTTGGCATGAGCCGCACCTGGTCTGCCTTCATCACACCATGGTATACTTCCACCTCCTTTTGACCAGTTGTGCCTCTGGAAACATGTTTGATATGAGGGTGAGAGAGGGCTTTTTCCCTCCCTATCTCCTCTCCATAAGCCCAAGATGGTAGTTGTCCTAGTACTTTTGTACAAAATTTTGAATGTCTAAAATGACAGCTTCAGTTTGCAGATAATACTAACAAATTTGATCTGTATTATGTTTTGGGCATTTGCAGTTTCAGAGAAGTTCAATTCCAAGGACTTAAAAGCTACATAAAATGAGTAGTTAAAACCAGAGAGAGTAACTGCCTGGAAAAAATGTCACCAGTTTTGCCCAATTTTGATCAAAACCATTAGCTGCAATAATACTTTGTACATATTGTGCATCACTTTCCATCCAAGAATCTCAGTGTTCTTTACACAAAACTAAATAAAGGTCCCACAACGTCCTGGACACAAGTACATATTATCTTTGTTATCTAGATAGAGAGATGGAGGCAGCGAGTGTTTATATCACATCCTCTGGATCTCAGAGAATGTCTGCAATAAAGCTGGGAAGTAACCAAAATCTCCTGACTCTCATTCCCTGATTTTTAACTACAATATCTTTCACTTAAAGGTGAAATTGAGATTGAAACTAATGTTACCAAAGTCATCGGAGATATTACCAAACAAAACAAAAAAACAAAAATAACTAAAAAGCCAAAGCTAACTATACCCAGTTATTGGATATTAAAGAAAATGCTGCAGGTACTGTCTGGAAGGAATTATAGGATTATAGATGGAAACTGAATCGGATCTACCTTTGTGTATTCCGTATCCTCTGCCCATCCCAGGTTGTGATTCTGTGCTTCCACTTCAAGAATATAAAATGTGTCTCATTATGACTACAGTGATGCCCAGCAGATGTCAAACAAATTGGTTTAAAAATAACCGAAAGAACAACCCTTTCCTCCCCACAAAGAAACCTATATGGTAATAGGTACATGATTCCAGCTGTTGCCAGAGTTATACAGAACTGCAGGTTGCCCTGCATAAGGAATGAAACATAGGAATTGAGTCAAACCAAATCTAGCATCTAGTCCAATATTCTCTCTCTAACAACAGTCAATATCAGATGCTTCAGTGGAAGATGTAAAGCCCCTGAAATACAATTTTGCGATAACTTGGCCAAGGGGAGAAATGTTTTTCTTGTAGCTATTGGGGCTTTGGTGTTTATCTTTCGATGAGTAACACCATTGACTGTAATTGAGTTTAGCTTTTGATAGGCAAATGCTTGGTGCAAAAATGTGAAACATAACTGGTAAAAGCAGTATCCAGTATGTTTCCTATTGATACTTCATTGATGGAGTTCAAAAGTGTAATACACACAGTACAAAGTGAAACTATTTAATGATTATACCACTGAAACTATCATGTTTGTAACATTCAGAGCAAAATGTACAAATGCTGTCTTCCAATCAACTTAATCTCAACACAAATAACATGCTGCCAATTCAGGTCCAGCCCCAAAATGTAAGATAAATAACTCCATATGGAGTGGTGATGTTTATACCTAATGTTTTAGGCAAATCAAAATATTGGGGGGGGCGTTATTCTGTGCTAAATTTCACTCAGCCATCATTAAACAAATGTGTGTCAACTAAGCACATAACATCTTGAGGCGTTACCATTTATGTATGTGCTTGTTTTTGAATAGTAAAATCAACAATATACACAAGAATGTGACTACATATAAAATTTTACAACTATGTTATAAATGTACTAAAGAATATAATTCAGTTATTAGTGTATTTTTTAGTTGGAGGGTATGAAAATCACAAATGTGGACTAATGCATTAGAATATGTAGGGTGCAATTACTCCAAATGGTTAGCTGTGTGACATAGAGAGGAAAGAGACACATTAAATATAGCTTGTGAGCCTTCTGACATGTATTAAGGAAAATAAACAGATGTTTCATTACATTTTAGAATTTTTTTCCTCCCTGAAATGTGAAGGTAGCATTTGGTAGTTTTATGTAAAGGTTAAAGTTGGAACTAAACTGCAGTTTTATATTAGGTATTTATACATTCACTCCAGGTTATTTGTAGATCAAAAGGTCATGCTGAATATATGGAGATTTTGACATCATTGTGACCTAGGATATTTTCCATTGCATTAAAGTTTATGCTTTCAATATAAAATTGAAAGCAATAGCGATCTGCCAAATAGCTATATCAAATCTGGATCAGATATCGTCTCAAAGTTCAAAATTAGCTATCAAACAGTTAATGACACAAGGCATTCCTATCAAGACATATTTATGATGGGATACACCAATACATTTTTAAAAGGGAAAACATTTTAATAGCATACTTAGCATCTGATATCATCCATTAAGTAATGAGCCAATGAAGCATACACTGAAGTCAGTCAGTCATATTTTATATTAATGTTCCATTTCTAAGTGTTTTATACAAGGTTAATAAATGATCAGAAGATGTTATAAATGTTACAGACATGAGGACTGTATGTTGAAGATAATTATAACCACATCAGTAGAAGGTATATAGAGATGGTTATAAATCATTGTTACATAAACAACCTATTGACTTGTTAAATGCTCTAACAATAGATTAACCATTTAGTAGCCCTTTAAACACTAGTTATAACTATAAACTTAGTATAAATTGTGACCCTCAGGGGTAGATCCTGCAACCAAATCCACACACATTTTTGGATCCAGATCCCAATCTACAATAGTTCGAATGAAAATGCTGGATCTAACTTTCTTGCATACCACACTCCCTCCAACCCAACTTTTGAGAATGGGAAGCCCAGTTCTGGATTCAATTTTACAGCATGAACCTAGCTGTAGGGAAGTAAATGAAAGATGTTCCAATGGTGTTTTCCTGGCTACCAGGCTTCATGTCAATTTTGGGTATTTGGTATGTAACCTCAGCTCTATTTTCCATCACACAATTGCTCACAGATGTCTGTGTGTAGGATGTGGGATGCAGCATAGTAGTCACTGTCTTTCCAAATAAGCTTATTCTAGTATAAATATGTTACCAATTGTTCTCTAAATTATTTAGTGATGAACTGCATGGTCAGGGTTAGATAACTACCCACCTTCAGTGTAGACAGGTGATAATTGGAAAGCGAATTAAAAAAGAATTGCTAATCTCTCTAAAGTATATGCTTTAATATCTACTGTAAACATGAAAATATGTACCTTTCTGGATCAGTAGATGCTGCATCCTCTAGCCATGCATATAGTCCTAGAAGACTTCCAGAATTAAAGTCCAATATTGTCAATCATTGACTGAGTGTAACTACTATATATAGATACTTTCTAATACCTGTGGGGAGAGTACACATATTTTAGAGAACATTGAGTAGCTTGATTCTAATGGTCTGGGGTTTTTCAGATGTCTTAAAAGGTTATATGGACACTGTAAGCATGATATATTAGGGGAAAAACATAGTCCATACAATTTTTTATTACCTATATTTTGTTTCCATTATAAATTGTGAAAATAAAGCAATGGAAATGCTTTTTTGTTGTTGTTTGTTTTAAACCAGAGGGAAAATCTGAATTGAAAAGATGTAGCAGAATTAGAGGGGGCTCAGAGATAGTGAGAAAAGAGTGGAATTGTTTAATTTACAGGATATTAATAAGAGGAGCTATAAATTTTATATGGTATAATGAATGGCATAGAGAAGGTAGATCAGGAACTTCTGTTAACTGTCTCTTATAATGAAAGAACAAGACAACAAATACAAAGCTGATTAAGGTAATAGTTTTTAATACAATGTACCCTGTGGAACTCATTGTCACATGAGATCAATGAATCTAAGAACTTTACAGGATTCAAAAAACAATTGGTCAAAAAAGATAATAAAAATAATGAATTAGAATAGTTAAATATTTAAAAGTATTTTGGAAGGGATGTAAACCTGAATGCTTCACAACATAAATCAGCCTCTAACAAGTGGTTTTTAAGAGGAAATTTTACTTGGGGGTAGGTTACCCCATAATTGCCTAGTTCAGGGGTCCTTCACTTTCCTCAGAAGCATTTGGTACTGACCACTGTCCAGGATAATGGATTAAAAGGCTACCTGTTCTAATTTAGTATAGCAATTCCTATGTTCCTAAATATAAACAGTCTTTCCATAGGATACTAGATCAAACATTTATCTTAGGAGTTTTAGATATCCACATATCTATGTTAGCATTAGGAAATGTCTTGTTGAAACATTATCCCCACATTTCTCACAGCTATTGAATGCCAGCCAAAAATATCATGAGGTGAACCAACATTTGTGAGTATATAGCATTTCTAGCATTCTTGCTGATTTGAAAAAGCTATCTCAGTAGCTTTTGACATTCTAGGCCCGGTCTACACTAGAAAATTACGTTGGCTTAACTACACACCCCTGAATGGCATAGTTAAACTGACCTTAGTCCCTGTGTAGACAGCATTAAGTTGACAGAAGATTTCTTCTGTTGACCTAGCTATGAACTTTTGGAGAGGTGGATTACCTATGCTAGTGGGAGAACCCTGCCCATCAGCATAGGTAGTGTCTACACTAAAGTGCTTCTGTAGCCCTTCAAGTGTAGAGAAGCCCTCAGTTTCTGAACATTTTAATCTGAAGTAGTTGCATGGCCCAAGGGTGAATAGCCCAGGGGACAAAAAGAAATTACCAATGTACTTTGCACATTGAGATTATACACACATACTGATAGTCATCCAATTTATTTTCTGACAAATACAACATTTAAAGACATTTCTGGTGAGTGATTCTATTGACATTGTACTACAATATCTCTAACAAAACTCAGACATATTATACTGAATCAATAAGTGCTTCAGAATGTTCCTAGCCTGCACTGTATTATAATTCTAACTTTCTTTCAATAGGACACAGAATCCAAGGAAGATACATTTTGATGGGCATAACAGTGGCTGAGTTTGTCAATTTTCAGTAGCTCATGTCCAACATGGAGCAGGAGCTAGAAAAAAAATACCCTCAAGCATCTTATTTGTTTAAGTGGGATAGAAAGTGCTGCTGTATATTGAGAGAATGGGACATCTGGCCAAGCTGTCCCAAAAATCTTTAGACAGAAGAGCTTTTTTCCCCAGAGCTGGGCAAGTAATGGTTTTCCTCACCCACAAACACTTTCAAAATTTCAAAAACTGCCCCACTCCAAATCCCCATCAGGATGAAACTAGAAACCTTTCAATTTTTGTCACAAAATAAAACCAACGCACATAGAATCAAGTCTGAGACTAGTCAATAATAGCAAATAGCCTGGTGGTGAGAGCACTCACATGCAGTGTGGGAGGCCCAAGCTCAAGTTCCTGCTCTGCCTGATTTGGAGCAGAGACTTGAATCTGTGTTTCCCACATCTTTGCTGTAACCACTGGGCTAATGGCAATTCTGGGGACAGGTGGACACACACACTTGAGAAAATTTTCTAATGATATAAACTGAACATGGCACACATTAAATGAAATAAAAACTGGCTAACTGATAGGTCTCACAATGTAATTGTAAATGGGAAATTATTGAGTGGCTGTGTTTCCAGTGGGTTCCCGCAGGGATTAGCTCTTGACCCACTGTTGTTTAACATTTTTATCAATGTCCAGTAAGAAAACATAAAATCATCACAGATAAAGTTTGCAGATGACACACAAAAATGGGGGAAATGGTAAATAATGAAGAGGACAGGTCACTGTGTCAGAGAGATCTGAATTACTTGGTAAACTGGGCGCAAGCAAACAATATGCATTTTAATATGAGTGAATGTACATCTAGAAACAAAGAATGTAGGTCATACTTATAGGATACAGGATTCTATCTGAAAAATATTGGTGGCTCATGGTGTCTGAGAGCTCCCAATGAGACACTGTGGCCAAAAGAGCTAATGCAGTCCTTGGATGAACAAACAGAAGAATCTCAAATAGGAGCAGAAAGATTATTTTACCTCTATATTTGACAGTGGTGCAACTACTGCTGGAATAGCATGCCCAGTTCTGATGCCCACAATTTTAAGAAAAATGTTGATAAATTAGAGAGGGTTCAGAGAAGAGCCACATGAATGATTAGAAAACTTGCCTCATGGTAATAGACTAAAAGAGCTTAATCTGTTTATTTTAACAAAGAGAAGCTTAAGAGGTGACTTGATTACAGTTTGTAAGTATCTACATGGAGAACAAATATTTAATAACAGGCTCTTCAGTCTAGCAGAGAAAAGTAAATTTGGACAGTTCCATCCTTATGAAGCATTGCTAGAACCCCTGAGGAAAAGGACAGAGGGATCTTGAGGAGTCCTCAGGGACCCTTTGAAAATTTCTGTGCATAATCCTGTCCTGGACCCATGACTTCAGCCTTGAGACCTTCCCCATCTCTAACTCTAGTCTAAACTACAGAATAACAAGTCAGCCTCCCCTGTCTGCTTCAGAAGTAGGAGAGGAAATCCCCCTTTCACAGCAGCATGTAGTCTGCCAGTGATGCTCACTAGTACACAGGGCAGATACAAATAGGCTGGCTGGAATTTTATGATTTTTCTGACCATTAACATTATTCGTGAGTGCCCTAAGTGGTTCCACACTGTCATCTAAAAGGGACACATTGTAAATAGGCTGAAGATAGGGCCTATTGCACAGGTCTAGGTATCCCCTTTGCACTGGGCAGCCTGCCTAATCTAACAGATGGGCTTCTTTTCCAGTTGGAGTTTTTCCAAAGGGCTAAAATTGTGGTTCTTTCTATTTTTTCTTCCTTAGTTTGTGGTGATAGTCAGTATTATAAACTTCAAACCTCTGACCTATGACGACTACACCTTCCCTCTCTGGGCAAATCGCATTGGCTGGGGAATTGCATTATCTTCAATGATCCTCGTGCCTGCCTATATTATCTATAAATTTCTGAACGTGCGTGGGACCTTTAAAGAAGTAAGTGGAGTGCTAATAAAATGTCATGAAATGTTATTATGAAATGAATGTGCTGGATTTGCGTTAACAGTTTGCTTCTCTAGCTCCCCAGACACATTACTCGTTGTGTGACCTTTCAGTTCCAGCTTTCTAACTGGCTGGAATTACACGCTGGATTTAATACACCCTATTCCAGTTTCTAGACAGAAATTAGTCTGCCAGAATGCTCCACTGTAGTTCATAGAAGTATTTTTAATGCACGTTTTAAAGTTGAATTAGTAGATTTTTCTCAACTGTAGAAATATATATAAATGGATGCCTTCAAATACAGCATCCAGAATAAAGAGTGGACCCAGTCCAGATGCTTTCCTTAGACAGCAATTTGGTCCATGATTCTCAACAGGAGTGCTGTGCCTCTCTGAAAATCTGGGCACTTCATTGAGGTGCTTAAAATAGATTAGGCCACTCATCTGAAAATATGGTTCCAAATGTTTATTGTATAGTTGATATTAAAAAAAAGTTGGAGGGTGGGTAATTATAGAACTAGTGACATTATCTATTGTGAACGTTGCTTGACAGTTCCCATTCATAGACCCTGTTTTCAGTTGCTTATAATTTCTTACTGCGCGGAATCAGGCTGAATATTCTTGGAAAACTTTAGCCGAAATAGAAGAGTCATTACCAGAAATGAAGCTGTGAAAAATAAGTTCTATTTCCCATATTAAAAAATTCTGGGGAAAATTTGAATTGCTCTAGAGTCCCTATGCTTTGGAGCGGGGACTTGGAATTTGGAAGGGTGTAGACTTTGTGTCAGGAATGTGCCTTTTGCTAGTCCTATGGAAATCTGCCGAAACGTGGGCAAGTGATAAGCTTTGAAAAATGGCCATTCATATGTGCTCAGTAAAGATTTCTTAAGGCTTGTCTACAGCTATTCAGGAATAGTGATTAAACTTTAAATTAACACCATATCTTTATCCAAATTAACTTTCAAGTAGATTTTTTGCAGCTAGATTCCCCAAAGATTCAGTCCACACTGGGTTGGAGCATATTGTTTCCTGCAATTGCAGCTCTGGGCTCCTACAGGCTCTGCGGGGGCACCTGAACTGAGAACAGGGAGACTCTCTCTCCTGTACTCTCAATGACACCCCATGCTGGACCCAGGCAGCTGCCTGATTTGAATGCAGAGTGGCAAGAATAGGACCTGTGAAAGAGGAAAGGGGAATAGATTGGGAAAAAGACAAGAGGGTGGGGCAAGACTGAGTCTGGAGGGAGGGGGATAGGGAAGGGAAACTGGGAATGGGACTTAGGTTGGGGTGGAGACTGGGAGTGGCTAGGGACAGAAATGGGGAGATACCAGAGCCAGTAGGTGAGTAAAGAGTGGACAATGAGTTGGGCTGGAGGACACTAAGATTGGATGAGGACCCTTGGGAGGCAGATTGGGACTGAGATTCTGTGGGGATGGGAAACATGTGCAAGTGTGTGTTTGGGAGAGGACTAGGAATTGCTGGGCAAAGGGATTGGTCCAGGGAGTCCAGAGGGGTGAGACTAGGACTTGCTGGGCACAGAGACTGGCACTTGGATAAGACTCCTGAGGAGTGGAGACTGAGATGAGAAACCAGAGATGCAGAATACACGGGGCTGAGACAGGCAGGTTGGAGGGGATGGGACAAAAGGAATTCAAGCTTTGGTGGAAAGGCACAGAGGAGTCTGTGCCCACTAGACAACTCCCCTCCGCAGCCTTGAACAGAACCCAAGATTCCCTTGTCTCACCATTCCTTTGCTAATTTCCTAACTTCTGAGTGCTTGACTTTGCTACCCTAAAAATGTTCTTTTAACATAGTGTTATTGTGTGTAATGTTAATCTAGTGTGTTATTGTTCTGCTTAAGAGGAACCTGGTTTCTATGGTGAAAAAAATACATCTAATTATTTTTCATTACAATCTCACTGCTCTATACGTGCCTCAAATTACTATTTCAAAATGACACAAGTTTAAGATTCACTGATCATATTAATTTTCTCATCACTGTCACTGGAAATTCTTATCCATGCTCCAAAGGAATCCACAAATAGGGTTTAGAAAGTAAAGCCACCTTTAGATCTGTTTTCAACCCTTTAAAAATACCAAACATACTCCTAAAACATTGAAATTTTGATTGTTTTATGTTCATTATAGCCCAGTATTTTAAAACTCGGGCAAGCACAGTTTGAATATCATCTGGTTTATTGCTAACAGTTGGATTTCAATCATAGTATCTATCCATAATCTGAAAAGATGCCCCTAGGTTTGTCAAAATTCAGACTGCCACAAAGAAGCATTTTATGGTTTCTCAGAAACAATTGACATAGCCAACAATTGCAACAATTTTTCCTTTCTTCTCCCGAGCAAATGACATGAATCCTTCACATTTTTCATGTGTTCTGCACTCAGACATTCTATTGACCTCAGCAGAAGATCTGTGTGTGGAACAAGTGCAGAAAATGCACTCTGGGTCTGATGCAAAACCTGCTGAAGCCAATGGAAATGTGTCAATTGACTTCAAAAGGTTTTGGATCAGGTCCTTTAATTCCAGTGGAATTTAATTATCTTTTAAACCTATTATTCAAATAGAGTTGTGAGGTAACCAGGCATATTATTATAGTTCAGTCTTCTATTTCTGAGCCTCAAATTCAAATAGTCTCCTACTTTGTTAGGACAAGAGAAAGGTAAGAAAGACAATTCCATAGGCTCAACTGGGAGCCTTCTTGCATGCACAGGGGAGTAAGAGGGAGTCTGATCCTTCTTATATCGGTGGGCAGGCTAGCTAGAGTGCAAGCATGGGGAAGACAGCGGCCACTGCTGGTCAGCTATTCCTTCTCCTGCTCAAATGGATAAGAGTACACAGGGAGCAGATGAAGACTTTACTCCACCCCCCAACACATCAGGTTAATTAGCAAAACCAGTGTAGACAGGGAGCCAGGAACCTGACTGAGGTCCTCTGAGTTACAATCTGATTCCTGCACTGCCCTTTACTCCTGCCTGCTGGTTTGTAGGGTTACGATCCAGCCCTGTGCAATCAATGTTCTGCAAAACCTTTGGCTTCCTTTTCACTGGGGTTTGTGCAAACCCTTTATTTTGTTCAGTTTCTCTTTGCAAATCCCTTTCAAGCAACACCAAAACCTCACAGCAGAATTCACTTTAGTCCACTGAGTTTCACCTGCTTGCAGAAGCTGATGACACAAAATTATAGGGCAAGCTCAGGTTTGCTCGCAAAGCTTGAACCTTAGCAATACCCAAAAATAAAAGGGCTGCAGATAAAGGGGAAGCCATGCCCAAAATTCTTAGTATAAGATATCAAGGGCTAAATTATGGCTATTCAGCTTGCAATAGAGGGAGAGAGGACGGAACCTCTCTAGTAGGAGCTCCAAGAGGCATACACACTGCCCATTGAAGTGCATGCCAGAGCAATGTTTGTGTGTGCTCCCAAATGACGCTACAACCTAGGCTTTGTGGACAATGTGGAGGGGTACCCTCCCATGCGCCTTTCTTCACCTGTTTGCATTGTTACTAGCCTCCAGCAATCCTTGCAGTCAGGAAGTTCAAGGGCTGTGGTGCCAAGTAGCTCCTGGAGCCCTTTTCCCATGATGGGGGGACGGGGGTGGGGGAGAACCAGCTAAAATTTATCATAAACATTCAGTTGTTGCTGTGAGATTAGGACTACCATCAAGAAGCTCAAACTATAATACACTTTGGTGTCTCAATGATTACGTCCTCTCTCTGGGCTCAGTGATATTAAAAATTAAGTCACACACTATTTCCCTGTAAACTCAGGGATAATATCCTCTATCTGCAGATCTAACCCATTTAACATGGCTAACTTTCTTTCCTGTGTGCCTCCACTCTTGTTTAGAGACTAGCTTACTGCATCACACCTGAGAACGAACACCATCTTGTGGCACAAGGGAACGTGAGGCAGTTTAAGGTGTGTATTCCTTCTCCCTACCTCCCTGCCCACTCCCTTATCCTTTGCACCCTTAGCAAGTTTGACTGGCAAATGAAAGTGGATTTGTTTCCTTTCTGCCTTTTGCCAGTATGTGGCTTTTGTGGGTGGGAAAATGCCATGTGCATCGGCCTTGTAGGACTTTTGGTGCCTTTTACCATTTTAACAATATGACCCTATAGAGTCCCTGAGGTTATCCCACAGCAGATCTAGTTCCAAGCATTTTTGTTCATATGCAGTCATGGTGAGATCTCATCAAAGAACATCTTGGCAATGATCAATTCCAGACCATCATGCAGTTTTGGGAAAAAAAAGTATTATGAGATGCTTCTCGCATAAGTTATTTCATAGGGATCTGGATTGATGGTTTCTACCTCAAACTCCAAATATATGCCACCAGTCATGACAAAGAGGCAAGCAAATATCCTGTGACAAGAACTCACTTACAAAGTGGTTATGCTGAGATGACCCAATACGGAGATGTAATAGGTCTTCCCCATATGCTTACAGGTTGAACACGTTCTTTGTTTTGCATGGGTGGTCTTTAAGCAACCATGACAAAGATGCTATAAGTTTCCAATGAGGCCTTCGACTTAGCAAATAAAATGAGCCTGTTGAAAAACTCTTTCCTAAAAGTGAAAAGGGATACAAAATCCCATTCTGCTCTGTTATCAACATTCATACTGTATTGTTTTTTGCCTCCATTGTTAAAAGTAACTAATAATTATGTACAATAGTTCAAAACTTGCTAATTCAGATTCAGGTACTGGTCATGAAAAATAAGGTGAAAATTTGGCTCTTTATATTTAGTTTGAAACAAAAGCAAGAAACTGAATAGGCAAAATACTTGCTATATATGAAGGAGAATTATTTCTATATATTTTAGAGTGATATAGTAGATATTTTCCCTTATATTTTAATACCTCAAATGTAAGTGATTACGGCTCAAGATTTCAAATGTGTGTTTCCATATTTTCTCTGTAATTACTGCACATGAACATGCACACATGGGCTATATGCACATATTTCTGCACAATTCTGAACATTTGAACCCAAATACATAATGGTATAACATATCTTTTCAGCAGTTTTGGATTTAAATTATGGAGGTTGGGAAAATATACAAAAAGTAGAAAGGCATAATTTGAAAAAAGCAGGAGTGGGGCTCTGACAATAGAATTCCTGGATGATGTGTCAATCACTTAGGCCTGTTTATTGACTTAAATTACTGTTTCCAAATAGCCATCATCAGTAGCAGAAAAACTTCATGATTATTGGACATTGTTTAAGCAGTTTAACAAAACATTAAGCAGTGTGCCTATCTCATGATGTAACTAGTATCTTAGTTATGTTTCCCTAATGACCAATTGTTGTGCATTTTAAAACTGTCCGATTATTAAATTATTGCTATATCAGACAAGCTGGTTGTTAATAGAAACTGGGATTCATTCTGAAAATACTGGTAGTCAATTTTTCCTGCTTTTCTGTAATTCAAGATTTGTCATCTCCCTTATTTCATACTTACTCTCATCACTATCATTTAAATCAATAATATATTATCAAATAAATAATGGCTTCTGTTTCCTTTCAGCTTCAACACTGGCTATCAATATGACAACTTGACAGGTTGAGGAAAAAGCCAATACATTAAACTAAACTGGGATTAAATGAAAAGTCAAGTTCAAAGCTCTCTTGATTGTGCTTGGACCTGGCTGGCTCAGAGCTCATCTACTGATTCCTTTGAGGGAAGACAGCTTCTGCTCCCTGTTTTCTCTATTACTTGGTTTCAAATGAACTTACAGACTGGTTTTCCATTTCCTTATATCTTTCAGTGCCATGAGATCCATTCTTGAGCAAATTTGTGAGCTTTGATAGAGATAGAAGTGGAGGAGGGAGCAGAAAATCATCATTAATTAAAGAAACTCTTGTCTTGGAGAAATAAATAAAAAAACATAATTCCTTTAATAATTCCTGCCACAACATTGTTTAGAGACCAACTATATACTCAGAGATGGATGCATCTCAATTATGAGACAAGAGTGACTTTAAGTGAACATTCATGCCATTTGCTTTCTTTCAAGACTATCCTTTGGATATAATTTTGCATCCTTCTGAAGTAAAGACTCAGTGCTTCACTTTCAGTGGTTTATTAGTCTCTTCTTTCGGTGAAGAAGGCTGTCTTTGCTGTATATGTCTGTGCCATTTTCTGTGCAGTTGAACTATACACACGGAAAAGTAACAGGGATGGAATTAAATTCCTATTGTTGTGGCTATTGAGTACAGAAAGTAGTTTAAACAATACACTGTACTTAACAATGCAAACATATTCCTTTATGTCAGCTATTAAAATGGCTTTATGTATCACATGATCCATATTCTACAGACTTTGAGTTAAGCACCAAAAATATTTACAAGTAGTCAGATTTTCCTTCTACATTCTGTTATATTGTGTGACAAAGAATGTACAGTATATATAAATATATAGGAACAAAGGCAATGATCTTTAGAATAAGCCACGCTATCCAGTGGCACCAAAATATCAAATGTTGGCTTTGTGCAAGTGCACTATTATTCTAAATGTCCTCTAGGTTCAACTGCCAGAACGTTTTAAGAGTTGTGTAGAACATCTTGGATGGAGGGGTCTTCTAGACATAACTGCATTATCTAGGCCTACTCCCTCTTTTGTATATTGCAAGCAGCTTTATGCTAGCTAGAAAATACAGAGCAATCTTAGTGTGATTGGGTGCTGTTCTGTATGGTCACTGTTTTAAAGTCATATCTTCCCAGTGATCACTAGATTGCAGTAACTGGGATCTACTTATTACAAGAAATATTCTAAATTTTAGAAACAGCAGGTTCTCAGTTGAATCTAGTCTGGAGTTAGAGCCTTAATGCTGAATTTCTTTGCCTTTATATGTTCAATTCAGTTTCCTAATGTTTTTTAAAATATATGTAGCGTCTCCTTTTTTAATGGTTATTTATATTTTTTTTAATTCTTCATTTTTTATATCATCCTGGAAGTCTGAAAATAAAAGTTTTCCTTATTGATTTTGTCCTTTTCCATTTAACAACCATTGACTTCCTTCCAACCCCTGATGTTTCTAATAGAATTGAAATATATCTGCTTCTCTTTTTTACTTTATTCTTTATGCCTCAGCATGATTGAAAAGCCAGAAATATTTAACAGTTCTTAAAAATAGCTTCTCTTCTATTTTCAGTGTCTAAGTGACAAAGTATTGTCATTGTCTTGTTTTCTTCTTCAAAACACAGTGTTTTAAACCCAAAGGGCATTGTCAGTTTTTTACCCAAGCTAATGGACAGTAACCTGGCAGGACAGCTATGGTAATTTATATACAAAAATCAAGGAGTTTAAAATGTTAAAATTAAAGTACTGTATTTACCTAAGAGTCCAAACAACATCTTCTATAAAGAGGAAAGTAAGTTTATGATTCTTTTTTAAGAGGTCATTATATCGTCACTCTAATCAGCATTGCTTCTTAAAATTATGCTGGGGTCCTTATTTTGTAGATGTAAATCTTACTTGGAGAATGGCATAGCTTGCACAGTCAGTGTTCTGGGGTGACAGAAAAGCGTCTCAGAATGGTTATGGTGATCAAACTGAGAAATAGCAGAGGACTGCTAAATGTGCAAATCATCACGTCTCATCACATCATATTCCTTTAGCTCTGCACATCAATGGTAAACTTACAGGCTAATAAGCTACGGCAATGTTTACTTGTGAAAATCTGCCAATATACAGTGAAATGGCCGCCAATGTAATGCTCTTACATCCTAAAGTCTGTGTGGTTTTTCCTTCTTCTATCTAACGGCTTGTCTGCACTGGCACTTTACAGCACTGCAACTTCCTTGCTCAGGGGTGTGAAAAACACACACGCCCCAGTGCAGCAAGTTTCAGCACTGTAAAGCGCCAGTGTAAACAGTGCACCAGTGCTGGGAGCCGTGCTACCTGTGCTGGAAGCTACGCCTCTTGTGGAGGTGGGTTTTTTTGAGCGCTGGGAAAACTCTCTCCCAGTGCTCTGCTGTGAGTACACAAGCCACATTCAAGTGCTGCCGCAGCAGTGCTTTGCGTTGCCAGTGTAGACTAGCCCTAAAGGACATTGGAGTTTGCTCCAACCAGCATGTTAGGGGCCTGGTCCTGCAAGTACTTACTCTGGTAGTAATAATAATTCTTACTACTGTGAATAGTTTCCACAGGTGGCTATGCCCAGGGCTAGGGTGATTCCTCATTAAATTATTGTTGGTTTGTATTGTGGTAGCACATTAGGACCCCACTTATGGGGCAGGACCCAATTGTGCTAGGCACTGTACAAACACAGAACAAGAAAATGGTCCCTGTCCAAAGAGATTACAAACAATCTAAGGGCTCGTCTACACTTGAAATGTTACAGTGGCACAACTGCATCACTTCAGTGTAGACATTCCCTATGCTGACATGAGGGTTTTCCCCTCGGCGTAGGTACTCTACCTCCTGGAGGCAGTAGCTAGGTCCTAGCGCTGTCTACACTGGGAGTTAGGTCAGCTTGCACAGGGGTGTGGATTTTTCACACCTCTGAGTAACATACCTGGGTAAACCTAACTTTTTAGTATAGACCAGGCCTAGGTATAAGACAAGAGATAATAGGTGGAGGTGAAACACAGAGGAATTCTGTTGTCAATGGAACTACTCAGGATAGGAAGTGCTTGCATGATTGGTCCTTATTTCAGAGTGTCAGCCAGAAGGAGTCTCTCACAGTTATTACGAGGCATGTCTTCTGCCCCAGAGATGGAAAATGTTGTCTCTGATTCTCCATTAAATGAGGGAGCAAGATGAGTCACTTTATCACATCTCCTGGATGACAGAAAAGTGTGTTGCTGTTAGATGCGACCTCAGGGCCTGCTGAGTAATGAAATACTTTCAAGGAAGCCATGACTGATTATGTGAACAAGGTGCTAAAGACTTACTCTGTACTTTGTAAGGCAATATGGACAATATGTCCATCAAAGAAGCCATCAAAGTCCATCAAAAATGTCCATCAGTCAGGAATTAGAGAGATTTGGTGCCACACCCTACTTCTTTCAGGTACCATCTCCCCAGTGTGTTCCTGTGTTTCACTAAGGAAAGTAGAAAATGCCTCGCACAGAGTCAGCTTCTTTAGGCTTCAACCACAGCAGTTATGGAAGATTGCTCAGGCAAAGCAGGCTCACCACCTCTGTGAGGTGGCTGAGCTAAACCAATGCTATAACAGAACCAATGTGTCTGACACATCCAGCCAAGCAGCAACTCACTATTTCCCACACAGACACACCTGCCTGAGAGAGCAGAAACTCCCCATGGCTTGGAGCAGTTCTGTGAGACCCATTTCTGAGGGCACTGGACACTGGAGAGAAAGAGTCCATCCAACTCCAGTACATGCTTATTTAGGGAGAGGCAGAGTCTCATAAATCTCAGGATAGCAAAGCCTAAAGTCTCTTAAACGAATGCCCCTCTTACACCATTCCTTGTCACAGCTCAGTAATTCCTGGGACCTCTTTGCAGCCTCTGCAGAGGAATAAAAATTCCTCCCCCTCCTATCGCCTAGAAACAGACTCCCTCAGAAGAGGACTATGACTCCAAGCTCAAACTTCTGTCACTTCACTTCACTGCCCCCACCCCATATATTCCCCCACAAATCCCAAACTCTGATGATACCTCACCACACACACAATCCGTAGTAGAGTAAGAGGTGGAATGGTAACCCATTTTCTGATAGAGGAAGGCCCTGTTCATCTGCACCCTCAGATGCAGTATTATCTCTCCCTTAAAATGTGCTTGTAATGTGCTTGCTAGTTCTGTAGATTGGTGAGCCAGTGCGGATGCTCACCTTGGTCTGAGGGAAAGGGTGAAGTGACTATTGTAGGGAGCATAGTGTAGGGCTAAGCAGATTTATTTGACAGCTTTGGAAGTCATTGTATGGCTACTCTGCAAAACCAGCGAGTTCTTAACTCAGGTTGGCATTACTGCATCAGCTAAGGTTAAAATAGCAGTGAAGGCACTGCAGCTCAACTTTTAAGTCAGCCCAAATTCAACCCCATCCTTCCATATAACCTTTAATTCAAGCAGCTAACATGAGTTACAAACCAATTTCCTGTGTCTTTGTTGCTATTTTAACCCAAGGTAGCAAACACGTGTTAGCTAATCCAAGGTAAAATCACACCTCTTTTTTTTTTTTTTTAACTTGTGCTGTATGACTTGTTTCAGAGCCAGCAAGAAGGGGGGCTCCATGCCATGTCTCCTGCTCCTGGGCAGTCCTTCACTGTCTGCCTGACACTGAAATTAGAGCCAGGCAAAAATTTTCATGCAAAACTTTTTCTGAAAAAAAACAGAGGTTTGCTGACACCAAAACATGTTGCAAATTCATCTCTTGTTTCCCTGAAATATTTTCATTGGAGAAAAAAATTCTGAAATTCAGTCTTTTATGAAACAAAATATTTCAATTTTTTGGTTCAAAACTACTTTTCATTTTAAAATTTCCCTTAATTTTATTTAAAAACAATAAAAAATATTTGAAAATGATCAAAATCAACAAGAAACATTTATCTTTGTTGAAAATAAACACTTCATTTGACTCTAAACTCTTTTTTCCCAATTTTTTGGAATTGCCATCAACCAAAAAAAATCCATTATTTGCCCAGCTCTAACTGAAATTTAGGACCCAGCCATTATCCACACTGTCTCACCAAGCCACAGAAAACTAACTAGCAGGTAAGAAGAGAACTTGCTTTCCCTTCATATTCTTCTACTGCAGCTCAGCAGTAATGCTGTGAGTTTTCCAAGTATCTGCAGCTTTCCATCACTCCATGGTTAAAGCCCTTGAGACCTAGATTTCTAATGGAAATATAGTGAGCCGTTTAAATCAGTAATCCAAAAAGTACCAGTATGATTTAATGCTTGGCCTCAGTTTGAACCACTGCAGGGCTCTATCTTGCCTTCTGCCATGTCCTGAAGCATACACGTTGGCAACACTTGAAAGGTATTTTACCATAGTGAGCGATTTGGCAGGAAATCTAGGATAAAGTAAAGGGGGAGAAACACTTGGCTGTTCTATTGTATGTGTACAGCAATTGCCCATAAGATGCATGTTGTATGTAATTTTCCCAGAGGAAGCTCCCTGTAGTTGACCTTTTTCCACAGTAAGATGAAACATTGATAAAACAGCCACATTCAAACATCTAGTATATACATCTCTCCTCTTACATTATTGTTTAGAAGTGAGTTTAATTTATTTTCCCCTCAACCTAATAAGAGTAATGTCACGTAAAAAACAATCTCATTTTTCAAACAGTTTTCATAATCCAAAAAAGTTGTTCATTTAACATTAATTTGGATTCAGAAGGAATGCATCAGACAAGCACAAAAACAACATTTGTTTTTCCTGGGTGTTTTGAATGTTGTCTTACTGTATATCTTGAAGCTGTGTCAAACATTTCCTTAAACACAGGGAACAGATTTAGTGAATCAACTCAAAAACATAGACCAAGAATTTCTGACGTGACTAGTGATTATTTGCTGTCTCATTTGAGTTGAGACATTTAAAAAACTGGGCCTCCAAAATCATTGATTTTCTTTTAGACTCTTGGCTACAACACAGGAAGAGGCAGATTTTATAATAAAAATCCTTGGAGATTTTCATCCAAAGGGAAAAGTCTTTGTATTCTGTATTGATTAGTATGACTCATACTATAACCTATAACAGCTATTCAGTTAGAAGTCAAGCTACTGTGGACTGTAGAATGAAGTTACTGGGGTAAACGTGATCTACAGCTCCTGGAGCTGCCTCTGCAGGGCTGGCCCCTCCGCATTAAGGGCTGCATCAACAGCATGAGGGCTTTTCTAAATAACAGTGGCTAACAGCCCCAAGGAGCTGAGTCTGAAGCACAGGATCAGTGCAGTGCTTGGGCATCCAGGCCATTGCCCCCTTTCCTCTGCCACTCTGGCAATAAAAAGGGTTCCTAAGAATGGTATAAAAATTCCTACCTATCTGTGCTCTGTGTCAACGGATCACCCTTATACTGAGATCATAGAAGATTAGGGTTGGAAGAGACATCAGGAGGTCATCTAGTCCAACCCCCTACTCAAAGCATTGATGAGTATCCAAGCATTGGCTGCACCAGATTATGTCAGGAAAGCAGTGCAAAGTGGTTGCAGAATCTGGTTCTTTGGCATTCAATTTATAGCAAATAAAAAAACCCTAGAGTTAAACTCAAGGCAGGTGTGCACTACCATATGTATGTTCTGAGTATGTATGCTCTGAGGTCGATCCACCAGTGGTCAATTTAGTGGGTCTAGTAAAGACCCGCCAAATCAACTGCAGATCACTCTCTAGGTGACCCTTGTACTCTACCCCTGACGAGAAGAGTAAGGTAAGTCGACAGGAGATTTTCTCCTGGCAACCCCCCACGGTGTAAATCCCGTGGTAACTCAACCTAAAGTATGTTGATTCCAGCTACATAGCTATAGTTGCGTAGCATAGGTCAACTTACTGCAGTAGTGAAGACATAGCCTCAGTTAGTCCTTTATCCCTCCGCCCCCCTCCCCTACCAAATTATTCCTTTTGTTTGGCAAAGGAGCATATTCTAATGAAAAGCTTCTACCTAGAAGGAATCAAAAAAAGGCCATAGGGGTGGGGGGTGGGGGATTTCTGTGTTATAGAATTGAGTCCGCGATATATTTTTGCAGTCACATTTTTTAATTCCAATCTAGGCATTGGAACCCAGTGCTTTGTACTGCACTACAATAAGTTGTTGTTTTGGTTTGTTTTTTCCTAACCAATATGCTTGGGAGGCAAGGTTTTGCTGAGGTAGGGATAACGTTAGTCAATGAGACCAACCAAGCGAGTACATGTTCGTTAGCTTTGATGAAAAATGCAATTAACATGTTTCTGCAATGCCCTGAAAGGCCTATTCTGAGAGGGACCTTACCCCATGTATAACTGCTTTTTTTTTTAATTATTATTATTTAGACAAAAAATGTTTCTGAACCTGATTCTCCCATTCACAGTGCATGAAGGTCACATGATGGGGGTAGAACACCTAGGACTTCTGATCTTTGCATCACAAGTGATTCAGTGTGTTGATCTGAAAGGGAATGGGGAAAAAAGACAAAAATATCCGGATAAAAGTAGAAGCAAGAACAGGCACTTCCTTCATCTAACCCTCCAAACTTTTGTGAACAGAAGTTGTCGACTTGCTTTTTACATTGGCACTAAAACCAAGTTGATGTGATTTAGGAAATGTGTGGATGTCAACATTAATAAGGGTAGATTATTATTGAGCAACTTTTCAATGTATTAGTCATAAAGAATACTATCTTTAATTTCAGTGTCAATATTTTCTAGCAAAACTTGTTTTCTTGAATAGAAAAAAATACTATGGCAAATACAAGGGAAAAAAATGAATAAGAATTATAAGAAACTATTCATTTTCACTTCCAAGGACATCACTGGTGAGGAGGAATATTCTTATATCTATTGTCTGACAAAATATTCCAGAAGAGAGGCATGGTCTGCATCACACTAGCAAAGAGAGGGCACTTTATCAACTCTGCTGATGTGCAAAGTTTGTCTAAACTATGTCAAAGAAGTGGTGTAGTTCTATTTTAAAACTAGGCAGTGCCATTTGGCAGCAGTACTGGAGACACTGGTAGCATTTTGTGTGAGACAAAGAAGCTAACAGGATACTTGTATTTGCAAGAATCCTGTCCACTCTGGTGCTGCATGTGGTCACTTGTTTTTCAGTGCCACTAAGCTGGGGCCTCTCTTCTACACCAGTAACCCAACTTTTGCATATTGACATGGATTTTTCTTACCTTAGCATCTGATGGACTAGAATGTCCCCTTTAGTCCCCTCATCACACAGTATCGTGTAGTGACACCAACAAGAGGTGGAGTAGCAGTAACTAACTAGGTTGATGAGCAGCAACACAGAGCATCTGTAGCAGTTTTTTAGTAAGTTCTTATGTTACCATGATTTGAAATGAACCAGTTCTTGCATGCTACACTCTTGTGAGTGTTACTTACTGCCTGTTGCATATCATGCACATGTTAAGATGATGTGGTTCCTTTTGCAGGACCAAAAATGTGAATACCCTCTGCTTATCTTTAAGCCTCTGCCCCAAATTTCATTCACTCCAGAAAACATTTCAAACGTGGATAACTATACGGCCCAATGTACATCTTTTGAGGCCTAGAAGTTTCTGCAGGAAAAGGCATCGTCGGTACAAACATGGGGAGTATGATCATTAGGGACAGAAGCTGTAGGTTTTATGCACTCAGGTCATTTTCAAATTATTCACCAAAGCACACTATAATTTTTAAGAATGGCAAGTTCACTTAAACGTAGGGCCATATCCTCAGTTGGCTGTAACTCTGCATAGCTGCATTGTTCATCTACTAAGAATCTGGACATACTATCACAATCAGAAGACCACCACCTCTGGATGCTTTCCATTGAAATTCTTTATCTATGTCCATCACACATTTATCATTTGGGCTACCAGAGAGAATTAGGCTACAGTTCAGCCTGCATAAGAATTTTCCTTGTGTTTTAGTTAAGTGACAACTTACAAAAGGTGGGTTTTTTTGTTTGTTCTCCACCTCTCCAGTACCAAAAGCAAACTGTATTTAGTCATATAGCAATCATTATTTGAAGAAATTGATGTAGTGGGGAGAAGCAGACAGAGAAATCCAGGAGAATAAAAGGACCAAATGTAGTGTAGAACAATGAATGTTTTCAATTATACTGATCTCCTTTGTAAAGTGCTTTCAGATCTACTGAAGAAAAATGCTGTGCCTGAGCTAGGTAATTTTAATAGGACTGATTCAAAGCCCAATGAATTAATTGGAAGCATTCCTGTGTACTTCAGAAGGTTTTGGATCGGCCCCTATGTGAAACATTTTTAACGTCTTTCAGTGCTACCCTGCAGTCTTCACACAGGTAAAATTTCTATTGCATCAGCTTTGACGTTGAGATCAACTAACCTCTTGCTTAAGTACCGATTGCAAGACTGTGCCACTTGTATATTTGTTTTCTTTTGTAAAAAGGTGCTTACTTTTCCTCTTTTACTGCAACTTTAAATGGCTCTTTGATTGCTAGATTTCTTTAACAGGGTAACATGCAAAAATGCAGTTAACTCAGAAAATCACTCAGCATTAAGTTGTCTCTGTTTAAATGTGTCATGTTGCTTCTTGATCACTGCCAAGACAGTGTTAAATTTGCAAATGACCTGCCTTCATCATTTATTATGTTGCACCCTCTCTATGAGCCTATTTGTGAGAGCTTAACATATGTGCACTTAGGGAAAATATTATTTACTAAGGGCGTTTTTCCAAATACTGCATTTTAAAAGTAACTGATCAAGGTTTGCCTTACAAATGAAAGCTTTATAGTGAGCATTTACTTGGTTTACACAAATGTTTTACTTAATTTGTAATGCCTTTTTATAGCAGTGATTAGAATTTACCTGAAATAAGGGTACCTCTGTATATGAATATTTTAATATTTTTACCTGTTTTTTTTTATTTTTAACAAAATGTAAATGTATATTGTAAGGCGAGAAATTGAGCTTTTGTGTTATCATATAGGACCTGTCTCTCCATTATAAATCTATGTAATCAGCCAGTCTAGTTCTACAGTATGTTGGCCTTTTGATTATAAATGTAAATGTGATAAAGGAGAATAAAGAATTGTTGTCTACAGCCAAAGTGCACTGTAGAACAATATTCTCCAACACTGCCTTAATTTCATAAAAGGAAGTCATGCATTTGTAGTCTATATTCTGAAGAACTAATTAGAGCATATTTTGCCTGTAATTTTGTTTTGTTATGGAGAACTCTACTTTAAATAAAACAAACTAGTGTCTAATATAGATCCCTATCCAAGTCAAGAAATAGTATTTAAGTTAAAAAAAAAATCATAGAAGTTGACAATTTACCAGTGATTGAACGTTCTGCAAAGTATCCCAGTGGCCACAAATGTTTGAATAATGCCACTAAACTTTCACATCCACTTCCATGGGTTTGTATGATCTGCAGAGCCCTTTATCAACCATTTCATTTCTGTAAATCATACATTAACACCTTTTGTTGTCTGGGAAGAAACAGCATTTCATTTTCATTTTTTTTTAAAAAAGAGGGACATAGCTACATACTTATGTAACCAGAAACAACTACATTTCTTATAAATATGGGTGTACATGTGATAGATGCTTTTTAATTATGTTAAAAATGTTGATAAAGTTGGTGAATGTAAAGTATTTGTCCTCATTCTTCGGTCCTTCTGTGATAAGTGTAAATAAGAACTGTTTTAAGCTGTGCACCATAAATATAATAGATTATTTCAATATTGTGTACAAAGTATTATTTAAATGAATAAACATCTGACAAATATGCACATACAAAAAGAGACTATAAACAATAAAGAGTATCTTCTGTATCTACAATTTAGTCATGGTAATGTTGCATGCAAAGTGTTGAAATTGTTAAAATGAAAATGGAATTGAGTTAAGACGTCCAAATTGTTCTGAATGGATAATCCTGAAATGATCTCCACCAGGTGGAAACTACGCCTTGATGTGAGTGGGGGTACAGAAACACCAGTCCTATTAAAAATATGCAAACTAGCCACTCTTATCGAACATTGTCTCCGGCTGATCCTCCAGGCTGGTAGCCAGTTAAAAATAGCAGGCAAAATGTAGAAACTGCATACAATTCTTATCTTTGCTCAGTTATAGCCCACATCCTTTTACCATTCAGCTAATCAAATGGATTAGCAAAAGTAAAGGGATTATTAATTCGTAGAGTGAGTGTAATCCAAGTAACTCTGTAAAGCTGTCAAACTAAACACACGGTAAGTGAAAATCAAACAATTTAAACCTCTCTCAAAATGCAAGAAGCAAGAACTCCCATTTCCCAAAGTACACATGGTTAACCTTGCTGTCGTTTATATTCTGCTTATAAAATATGCCATAACTATAGTAACAACTATAACAAAAAACAACCCTAATCGATGGATTAACCAGGAAGAAAAGATTTACTTCTGCTTTTCCCCTTAATTGATGTCACTTATTTTTTTAAAAAACGGGATAATTTGATTATTTTCCCCACAGCTGAAAGCATCAAATGTTCCATTGAAGAGTTTATTTTTTAATTTATAAAATAATTTAAAGCTACTCACAGTGGGTCCGATTTGAATGCTTTGAAATGTTTCACAACTCTTTTTGACCAGCTCTGCTGTTGAAGGAATACAGCAGAGGACATCCCCTCTCAGGTGCTGCTTAGACTATAGAGGACCAATCAAGCCTATTAGAGGGGTAATGGCTCAATAGGGGGATACATAATATCCACCTACTTTATCTATCTGGTTTTAAATGATGTGGTAGAATTATTTCTACAATATAAATATTGTCAGTAAAAAACTGTTCTTCTATTAAATCAGAATGTCAGATGTGTTCATCAAGTATATAAAGCTTGTGCGACTGCTGCCTCAGTTTGGAAACGGAGATAAATAACCCAAGGAAAGTCAGGGCCACTTCACACTGAAAATGGAGTCTGGGTGCCTGGCTACTGCTCACTCCTTGGCAGCTGGAGATTGGTTGTGGAAGGCACAAGCTAAACTTAAGAGATAAATATTGTTGCTGCCTTTCAGCATGTTCCCCCCCAGCCCATTACTCCCTAACATACACATGCCCTCAAGTCCCTGGAACATTCTAGCTGCCTTGTTTTCTGGAGGCAGAATGATGTTGCATCTGCACCTATTTGCTTCGACTCCCCCCCCTCCCCCCCCACAGCATGGACCCAGGGCCGGCTCCAGGCCCCAGCACGCCAAGTGCGTGCTTGGGGCGGCATGCCCCGGGGGACGCTCTGCTGGTTGCCAGGAGGGCGGCAGGCAGCTCCGGTGGACCTCCCATGCTCGAGGCGGCGAAATGGCTACAGCCGGCCCTGCATGGACCACCTTGTTCTCAAAGCCAAAACAGAGACCTTAGTTTGCAATTAACACTTCCAGGACCATCCTGAGCTACATGCTATGTAATTACTTCCCAAGAAGCTAAATGAGGATTAGACACACAAAAATACAGTTTCAGGATCAGGCCCTTTTAAATCTTCAAATACATAATGTACATCGAGAATGTCTCTGCCATAACTACAGATTGTGGTGTCCCATGGGAAGGAGGGTATAAGGAGCTTTCCCTCCTAGCCTCTGTAAGGTCCATACAGAGCTGAAGCCCCCGTGAACTGAGGAAGGCACCGACTTCACGTTTACGCCGCCAAAGTGTGTAGAACTAACGCAGGCCAAAGGAAGACTTTTATGGCAACTTTTGAGGGTTGTGTTCTGCACTGGAATGAAAATAAAACCTTTTGAACATTTTCACAAAAAGAATGAAATTGTGTTGAAATGTCTATTTTCAAATCAAAACCTTGTAGTTTGTGGGGCCAGGGCATCCGCCTAGGAGAACAAGGTTCAAGTCGCTGCTCTATCTTAATAGGAGCATAGTTTGTCATCCCAGATCCCTCTGAATCAGCCCAATCACCTGACCACTAGGCTATTAGAGCATGAGAGAATTTTTTTCTTGCTCTCTCGCTCTGGTCAGAAGTGACTGAAGAGCCCAAAGCACTTTTCCAATGAAAACTTAGTCAAAAGATGTACATATTGGCAAAAGAGCATATTTAAATGAAATTTAATTTAGTTGAAAATGTTCCAACCTGCTTCATATGGAATCCCCAAAAGGTCAGACAGGAGGTGGAGACATAAGTTGGCAGTCTGGTTTTACACAGGGAGAACAAATTGTACCCCATAAATGGCTCCCCCTACTCATCCAGGAGTCTAAAGGACCAGTCTGCTGTGTGAAGCAGGTTGCCTCCCTGTACTACCTCAGCTGCAGTGGGACAGGACACCAGCACTTACTCTGGAGTAACTAAAGACCCTATCACTCCATTCACAGATTTGCTGTGAGGCATGTAAAGCAAAAAGCTTGAACTGAGGCCCAGTGTATTTCAATAAGATATAATTAATTAGAAGTATATAGGATTCCAATATTAGTGCTCAAAAAAGGATACAAACATGGAGTAACCACATTGTATAAAAAAAAGTTAATTATATTTTTCAGAAGAGAAAAACCTGTTAGTCATTTTATTGCTTTAATTTTGACACTACAGTTTTTCCAATTTTCTCCCCTTTGTTTCTGTCCATGGCTTTGGCTATCATAACTGGCTGTGTGGATTAGTGTACATAATAAATATTTTCAGCAACATGTTGTGGATTCTATTTAATAAGTAAGTATAGTCAAAGGGCTCAGTCCAGAAGTTGTGAGATGTTTAGTGAAATATCCATGTTGAATGCCAAGAGATTTGCAAAAGCATCATAAAACTCCCACAGCTCTTAAAGTTTTAAACTTTCCCCTATTCATTGTTCCATCCAGATACAAAAAAAAAGAACATTTTGACTGCAGGAATGGTCCACACATTAATACAACTACATCCAGAGATGACATTAGAATTAGAGCTGGGTTCTCACATTTCCAACCCTTGGGTTATAGGAGCAACAACATATTACATTCAATAAAAGTGTACTGCTGTACACAAATGGACTTCAGGAGAGTGCAGTGGTACAGTGTATGTATGTATGTATATTTAGTATGTGACACATTACACAACACTCAGTCTACTGTCACTTATACCTCTCATGTTGTTATGGTGACTGCTCAGGAACAGAGTGACAAATAAATACAGCTAGACAGACACAGCATATATATACTACAAAAGTTCAAGATTGGGTGAAAGCATTAGGGAAAAGCAGCAAAGATTCCCTAAGGATTTTGCAAAGTTGAAGTTAGTTTAACCACTTCTTGGTGTATCAAGCCAAAAAGTTGCCGACTTCCAGATTACTATTTATTGAGAATGAATTTATTGTGCTTGGTGCTGTACAAAGGAGAAAACAGTTCCTTCTCCAAGAATCTTACAATCTAAATTACCAACAGATAGTCCAGTCCTGTCCAGCTCAATTCATGAAATGTTGGTTGAAGGCTGGATCTTCAAGTGGGCTGAATATTCATTTTGTTTTCAAAATCTGTGTGTATTTGGTAGAGGTGGTCAAGAAACAGAATTTGTCATATGAATGGTGCAGAAAGAAGTGCAGTGGCTTTGGACTATTTTTAATGTTGCATCTCATGTTTTTGTTTGTATAAACAGATGTAAAAGGGAAGGATGCCTAGAACTCTGGATGGATATCCTTTTGTCTGGAGTTTGTATAAGACCAACATCTCAAATAATAAAATAAATACAATATCTAGGGCCAGTCTGTAAAATCTTAGTTTTGAAAGCACTTAAATGCAGAAATGTAGATGTTTGAGGAGGTCTTTTAACTGATTTTAGCAAGTTATTCACTCTGGATGTACTATAGCGTTGCTTTAGATACTTGAGGTGTCACAGTGTACTAAAGTGTGAGAGAAGTTACACATAACAGTACACATCTGCAATGTAGGGATGTTTGAAGGCCAAAATATAGCATGATGCACAAGCAACTAGAAGGCTAAAATATCCTCAGGAAATACTTATTTGGTTTCCAGTACTGTATGAGTGGAAAAGTAAAGCAAGCCAGAAACTTTAAAGGTTTGACTGCTATATTTTAACAGCACTTTTTTTCAAATAAAATGTACTTTATCATAAATGAATCACCACAAATCCTGTAAGCTAGAGGCTTATTTTAACATAAGCTTGTTTTGTGAATTAAAACTTTCAGCAGTGTATCATCCCATCCTGCGTTCACTCACTGTGTTGTCAGCGGACCGCTGTGTTGTTATGAAATTCTTCATAATTCACCATCACTCATGTTCAAGATTGATAATGAGGCCTCAGAAAAGGCAAGCTTTTGGAGTCAAATGAAAACTAACTATGATGAGGGCAGCAGGTAGGAGAGAAATTGCATTTTCCCTAAGATGAGGGCATGTCAATACAGCTCGGTCAAAATTGTCCTGTGCTTATTGTTGGCGTTTCTCCTGTAAAATATACATTGACCTTGACAATCAATGCATTGATGTGGGGTAGGAATAACTAACTAACTATCTGACTCTCCTGGCTGGGTGCATTTATGCCGCAAGATGAGGATCACAGCCTAAAATGTAAACTGCCTGCGATGAGAGAATGCACTAGGTTTTTGAGATGTTTAACGTGCCCTGTCAAGAAGGTTCGAAATAATGTGGCAATAATTATAGAGAATATAAGCAGCTGGGTGTACACTCTGAACACTGGAGTAAGTTATTCTATACACTGTCTACGATCTTGTGTAAACTTGGATGATGAATGAAAGTGCTAAAGGAAAAGTTAAAAATAACTAACTGAGTTTGTTTTACATAAGTTAATATAAACACTGGCAAATCACACTCCATTAACTTGTATTCCTCACTAATTGGAATGATTGCCCATTACATTACATATCTTGCTGATCCGGGCCCTGCTTCAACAAAGCATTTAAACGCTAGTTTAGCTTTAAAATAAGCATTTGTTTAAATCCCATGGAACTTAATCACAACTGTAAGTGCTTTGTTTCATTTCTCAAACCTCAGCCTACTCCCAAACCATCAACCTCTCCTCTTCTGCTTCCACTACATGCTGAACCAGTACAGGAGTCTGCAGGGGGAATTAACCCACTGCTATATCTGGTGCAGTTAGTTTGCATTGCTCAGATCATCAGTATTCTGGTAGAAAAAGTGAACCATCTCATTCAGTCTGCAGATGAGGAAATTATTTTAACCAATAGCAAAGAGAACATGTCAAATGTTGGATGCCTTAACAACTGATTGTTTCGTTTCCTTCTGCAGTAGAAACATTCCAGACATTTTAAGTAAGGGAACCATCACTAGGGAGTTGACTTGTTCAGCAATAAAACAAAGACCAAAAAAAAATCTCTTATTTTTACCCTTTCCTGAATGTCTGTCTACTTCTAGAAGCATAACTGGTCTAAACTGTCTGATGATGGTGTTGTTTTAGCTTACAGGTCCAAATTCTACTATTGATCCGCCCACTGACCTTCTCCCAGTCAGTGAGGTGGCAGCAATGTAAGTGAGCCCAGAATTTATGGAACTTACTATGGAAACTTACAACAACCAGGGAAGAATATTTTGTCCCCTGTGGTGTGTTAAATCTAGCAGTTCAAAAGCTGACCCCATTCAGAAAAGTTGCTTTCCCTCTTTTGAATTTGATCAAAATGCTCAGAGCCAGAGCGATTATATCCCTTAAACCAAATACAGTGGCATCAAGTACTGCTCTGCCTAGCCAGGAAAAATACTCCCTTCTTCAGTGTTTTTTCAGTTAGACAGGTAGCAGAGTTGCAGGTATCAGTTATGGTTATTCCTTATTTCACTTTGTCAGTCTGTTTTCAGGCCACACTTCTCATTATTGTCTTAAATGTTGTCTATTTGCCATGTTATTTTTTGCATCAAACTTCTGTAAATTGTTTTCAAGTGTCTAAAAATCAGCATTATTAACAACTAGTACTACCAAAATGGTCCCATATAAGTCTTTGATTGGAGAAAGTCTAGTTTGTGTGTCCTCCTAAAAGTGTAATGGAAGTAACTATTTTCTTCTCTGCTTTTGGCCAATTACGTTGTGCGTCCTCTGTTAGAGAAGTTAAATCTAATATGAATTAATTAATTAAAATTGCATGTCCTTTCCAAGTTGAGGACTCTATAATGGCAACAATATATGGTGTTAATTGCATTTTCAAGTAGCAGTTTTATTACCCTTTGCCTTTTTTGGAATCTTACGAATAAATGTGAACCTTAATTTGACCCCTATCATTTACCTGAAGCATGAGTTATGTTCCATATTCAATGAAAGAATTTTTTTAAAAAAAAACAGCTTGGAATGGAGGGTAGGGAAAAAGAGGAAGCGTCTTATTCTTTTCTCAGAACAATGCAAATCGGGGATACCGCTGAGGAAGCTAGTGGAATTATACTGGTACAAAACAGGTGGTGAAATTGAAAGGAAAATCAGATGTGACGTGTTTAAGGATCGTCCCTGTGATAACACTAATCACATTTAAAATGGAAAAATTTCATTTTATCCAAAAAAAATTATATATATTTTTTTCAACCCTAGTGCCATAGCAGGGAGTAGGCAAGATGTGCTCTGTTGCATATTTGCATAGTCTGGCAGCCCAATCAGTAATTTCAGCAATAAAACAAAATTATCTCCTCACAGGAGGTGGAAAAGACCTCTCTAAAAATGGAGACAACACTGTACCTACCATTGCAAAACACTGCATGATCTTGAGCAGAAACTAACTAAAGTACACGTGCCAAATATCAGTATTATCGTCTTCTATTTCCATTAAAAAATGTACTAAAGCACAATAAATAGAAAATGTACTCTGAAAATGGTCTTTTTCTATAGTTTTCACAAAATTACCATAAGCTTCTTGGTATACTGTGGTAGTAGAAACAGAACAGGTTATCTATCCTGCCGAGAGCTAAAATCTGGAGAACGTTGGCCTACATTAAAGTGAATTAGAGAGCACACAGGCACATAAAAACATTAAAGGAGATTTGAAAGGTGATTTCAGTGTCATTGCCTTGGGGCAGTAGAAAAGCATGACCAGGCAATTTGTTTCTAGTGGCTGTATTGCGTTAATAAAAACTCTCACACTTGTAAACAAACAAGAAAGATTTGGATACAAGAACTTAACCTTATATAACAAACTTTTACAGCTGCCTCTCTCCAAATTCTCACTGTGTGCTGTGGATAGACTGTAGTATGTGATTTGAGGGTGGTCTCCTTTATCATCTCCTCTTATTATTCAAGGCCCAATGCCATTCGGCCACAATTGTCATACTCTCCCTCCCTGATTTTCACATAATCTCACATACAAGTATGTGAACTTGTTACTTATCATGAAAGTCCAGGGCCTGGTTCTCAGTTTATTTAAAGTTTACAGCCAACAAGAATGGTGGAAAAATGCATGTAATTGGATTTAGTGATCGAGTTACAACTCTTATTTATGCAATCCTCAGTTTCTCCTATTAACAAATCCTGATAGATACCTGATTTTTTGCCAGTACCATTCTCTTTCGACCTTTGACAGCAACAGATGTTTTATACAGTTTTGTGACAAGCACATTAGAATGCAATAGATGAACAATAGATCAACATCCACAACTAGAATCATGTAAAATCAAGCCATTCCTTATCAATGATTTTAAGTTTGGGGTTCTTTTTATTTGCCTTCTGCTATCTGAGCCTTTCGTTCATGTTTTCAAATTTTTCTCCATAACCAATAGGCATAGAAACTTTCATTTAATATAGACAGTAGAGATGCTCAGGTAATCATTTGATTGAGGTTTAAGAAAAATGCCAAATATTACTAGACCTGTAACAAAATCTCAAGAGTAAGCAACACTGCAATCAGCTTGATAATATTAATGCAGTATTTAAAAAGCCCTAGCATACTATTCTTCCCTTGCACAGAAGGCACAGAACTTTTCTAAAACTGGCGGAAACTTATATTGGAAAGGTAAAAATTTGAAACCTTTCCATCCATGTGAAAAATAACCATCACCCAAAGTTTTGCCACTGACATCAGAAGTATTGTTCAGGTGCTATCTTTGAGATCCATGAAAATACATACTCAAACACTAATAAAAAAAATCACTAAAGGTGACATTCTAGGAAGCTCTGACTATTGAAAAACCTAGTGCAACTTTTGAATTTCTTGTTATTCTATATTAGGCTTGAGTGTTGTGCTATATAGCTCCAATTTTTTTCAGAAAAACTATGATTTGCTAATCCTCACTTTGTTGAACTATACATGTTATAATCTGTATAGAAAATTAGTAGCCTTTCCTGACCTCTCAGCAAATAATTAAGAGCAGGTGCTATACATATGTTACTTAGATTTATATGTATATTACTTAGATTATATTTTTATACAAAATATACTAAATATGTATTTACATACAGTATTATAGAGTATAAATAATTAAAATGATGACTGGTAAAATACATGAACAAAGTACAATTTGTGATCAATTAATTCTGTATAAGAGCTCGGTATTATTATTAGGTTTGTATTCATTCATTTACTTGAAGGTTCAGAAAATTCAGCCATTCACAATGAGTTTCCCAGTCAGTCATGTGAATTAGCAAAGTTCTTGCCTACATATATGTATATATCTTTAAGCTGCACGCAGACCAGATGATAGTCCCTGCTATAGGACTATTCTTGAAACTGAGCAATCTATGGGGAGTTCTTGCAGCTAGTAGATCCCTTGAATTTAGTTTGGGCCACATTATTGAAGATGGTCTTTACTGTTACAACATCTTCAATAGTGTGGCCCAATCTAAATACAGATTTTTAATATGAAACGTACAATGATCTGTTGAACTTATGTTAGCAACTATATTGCCATCTTCAGGTCAATAATAATAATAATAATAAACAAATATCTGGGTTAAACAATTGCTTTAAATCCTCCATGAAATGGACCCCTACAACCGCTAGATTAGAACTGGGTAGTCTGGTGGCAAGCTGGGGCTTCTCTTCTGCAAAGCTCTGTTTCTTTTATTGTTACCTCAGCTTCCCAACCTATGCTCGCCCCTTCATCCATTTTGTCCACCCATTGCATCTGGTTGAACAACTAGACCCCAATCCTGCAAACACTTATGCACATGCTCACTTTTATGTTCATCAGTAGCTCTATCAAAGCCAAAGAATTTATAGGAATGGGGTCATAAAATGTGAGGTCTGCAGGGCAGGGGCTGTATTTTTTGTTACATGTCTACACAACACCTTGCAAAACAGGGCCAACTTTTTATGATGATGCCTAGGCAATACTGTTACATACATACACAACAAATACCTGTTTTTAATCATATTGGGAAATACCATAGCGGTGTAGCGGGAAACAAATATATTTTAAAATAATAATTAATGTTGGTTGTATTAAATAATTAATGATGGCAGAAAATGCGAATTGCAATTTTACCTTAAAAAATAAAAAAGGAAAAGTCATGCCAAATCATACTTTAATATTTATTACGCTCCTTCTACGTGATGCAAATGTTTTAAATTGCAGTCCTCAACGGTTTAAAAGCAGGTGACGATAGCACACCACCAAAAAACAAAGCAAAATGTGTAGGCAATCATGGACAAATCTCACTAGGTGGAGGACAGGTCAAGGTGAGAAAAGGCAAACAATTTTTGTGACAAAAGAACCTATGGTGTGACTTTTGTTGAGGAAATCATGGCTGTGACAAACATACAGCTTTACTCATACTTCAATGATATATTTAGCATGTGGTATAACTGTTTGGAAATCTCCTTTCATGTTAGATCTTTGTATATTTCATCTCCGCAGCCAGATGGAGTTATGTTGGGGGTGTTTTTGTTGTTGTTGTTTTTAAAGGCCCCCAGAAAGCTCTTGGAAGCCCTTCCTGCAGAGAAATGACCCATCCCAGCTCTCACAGTATGCTTGTTGGCTACCATAAACATTACTTCTGATCATATGGAAACATTGTTGTCTAATGGCTGGGGGGCACTACATAGAGGTTTAGTAGTTTTTTTTTTTTTTATTATTTTTTACCAACTTTCTGGTAATGGCCTATGTGGGTAGATAGAAAATGTTTGTGTGCACACACTCATGCGTGTGTGTGCATGGATGTATGTGGGAGAGAAATCCTTCTCTAATCTATAGAAGCGGTATTATCTTTTTTTTTTTTTTTTTTTAATAACCGGTTTTTTTTTTTTTTTTTTTTAATAACCGGTGAGGCACAGAAAGACAGAGAGACTTGCCCAACGATGGTTGTGATGGAGCAGAGAATGCATCTATGTCTTCAAAGTCCCAGGGTAGGATCCTAACAACTGAGCCACTGTAATCACATCTCACCATATAATAAGAACCAAGAGAATACTGGCCAGACAGTCACAGCTCTTCTTTTACGGTACTTCGCACACAGCTACCAACTTCTACTCTGCTCTTGACAAAACAAGTGAAAATTCCTTTCTTTTCCGTATTTTCTTCAGTTTGATAGAGATTGGCAACTTTTGTATTTCCTGGTATGGGAAGAGCAGTGGATGGTTTTTTAAAAAGATTATTTTTTTAAAAAAGGGATGATTTTGGTTATTTTTCATTTTCCTGCATCTTTCCATGCACTAGAACCAGAAGTGCTGAGCTATTATAAGCAAGCCTCCACCGTGACGTCAATTACTAGGCAATAAGTAACTGCTCATCATCCCACAAGGTAAAAGGAGATAGAGAAGTTTATCTCCTGTTGTTAACAAGATGCAAACCAACAACAACAAAAAAACTAGTAACAGACCACAAATAATGCGAAGGAATCCAAGGTGAGGAATGAAGACATTATTGATGAAAATCTACATACCAGATGGGAATGCAAAAGCTAGGAGCATTGTAAGAGTTAGAAAGACACAAGTCTGTCTAAGGGCCTGATTCAAAGTCCATTAAAGTCACCAAGAACAACCAGACACACCAGCAGTTGAACAATGCATTATTGCAGTCACTGTTTGATAGAAGCAGCACGATGCCAGTGTAGAACCCAATGCAGCAAGGTGTCTCCCATGACTGTGTGGAATTAATTTGTACCATATTCAATCACAGAAGGAGGGTTGTTAAGAACCTTTTAGTGAAGCTGCCACTTTTCCCTGAGGAGATGTAGGAATGTTCTTCCTCTTTCTATAAATGACAGCTAGCAAAGAGCAAACAGTTCACCAAGCACATCTCTCCACAGGAAAACAAGTATTCCATAACTATAGGGAGACACAGTTTTTATTGAATCTATTCTTAGTTGTCTGAATGTCATGCAAACACTTGCGTACTTATCCTAATCCTGATCCCAATAAAATCCTAGAAAAGCAATGTACATATGGATTAGAGAAATTAAACACAATGCTATAGAGAAAATGAATGTGCAGTAAGTCATTAGCCCTACAAAAACCATACATCTGCATTCAAGAAATGTTAATGTTGATTGTTAATGTTGATGCTGACCCCGCAAGAGGGAGATCTGTAACATACACTCATCCATGGGCACTGGCACTTTCTGTTATGATCTTAGTGGCAAATGAAAAGATGTGCAAAACGGAATGAAACTTCCACATATACCTACATACCCATCATCCTTACCGTAACATTCTGGAACCTTCAAACAACAGATTCAGTTGAATTTGAATCTGTAAATGGACAAAGACTTGAGGATGTGTTTGTCTCATTTTTTCTGAACCTGCTTGCCAATTTCCTAGTTTATTTCAGATATAACCACCATATTGCTTACATGTTTTTCCAAAAACTCATCTTTGTGCTGTCAAGTTGCTATGACATTAATTCTTTGGTTTGACAACAGCAGAAAGTGTCCATTTATTTTGTTCTTATACTACTTGAAAAGCTAATGGAACACCATATCTGAACATTATAAACTCACTTTCAGTTAAAGCTAATGTGTGCATCCACATGCTGAGTACTTCTGGCTGTAGGCGTCTCTGGAATACATCAGATTATATTGTGCATTAGAATCCTGATGGACAGTACACTCAAGGACGGTGGCCAGGTTACAGTGACAGAAGGCAGGGAACTGACCTTTCAGTCTCACAAAAAAGAGCATTATACTAAAGCACCAATCTCAGCCAGCGCTTGAAATCTGGATTAAACATGGGTCCCACAACAGGAACAATATCATAGGAATAAATATGCATGAAAAAGAATTGCTAAAGGGGAAAATCATCATATCTTTCATTTGCAGATTCAGAACAAATTGACACATTCTAGAGCTGCATAAAGTTGATATATACACCCACCAAAACACTAGGGATGAATCTGCTCATCTGCTTTTAACTAAAATTGGAAGACACAAGCTGTGGGCAGATATACAAACAGAATGTGATGAGATGTGGCAGAAATGTATATGCCTTTCATGACTAAATAAAAAGTATTACATTAAATATATATTTATTTTCAAAATCACAAAGAATGTGGTTGTTTTCCATTGGTGAACATAACCTAACTTCTTTTTCTTAGCACATTTCATTTCTTTCTCACTTAAACACTAGAAGTTTTACATGCTTTTCTTACATCTGAATTGATAATATTCATACATTGCCAAGCAACCTGTCTAAAGACTTGAAACTGTTGGGATTTTGTGGTTCCCAGTGAGTTTGATGCTGGGTAGAATCAAGGGATTTCGATTCGATGTGATGAGATTCAATGCAATTCGATTCAATTCAATAAGGCTTTATTTAATATGTACAAAAAGAGAGCCCCTGGTACAAAAATCAGGCAGAGTCCCTCCAGCAAGAAGCCTTTCCCCTTGGCCTTCTCTAGAATATTCCTAGGGTGGTGAGCCGCAGCATGCTTCCCTATGCATAAGCACCCTGCAAACCACATTTTATCCAAAATGAACATAAGCATACCCTTCAAAGCATATAATATTTAATAAAAACTTATTTTTAGGCTAAGACATGTTCCATCTTTAGAGACTAATGTACACATTGCTGACTTCAAAATGTCTCTCACTGAAAAACAAAAAGGCCACAGTTCACACCACCTATTTCTCAGAAGAGATGAAAAAATATTTGCAAAATTTGAACATATACAAATCAGTGCAAATATGGCTGAAATTTTTCATTTGAAATTTTATTTTTAAATTGAAGAATGGCCTGTTACAAAAATCAAAATTCTCTGTTTTTATTTAAGTTTTCCTATTTTTCTTTTTTTGGTCCCCCCCTTTCATTAAAAAAAAAATAGAAGAAGAAATACAAAGGAAGGGCAAAAGAAGGAAAATAAGGGAGAATAAAAAAAACAAAAACTGAACCACGAAAAAACAACACATTTATATTTTTGGTTCAAAACCTGAAAAGTGCTTTGTTTTTTCCCTTTATTTCATAAAAAAATTCAGATTTTTTTAAAAATTGCAAATAAAATCGAGAAGAGACATTTTTTTGCCTTTCCCCTGATGGTGATTTGTGGAGTACGAAGAGTAATTTAGGCAGGTGAGCGCTGGTAGAGTATGTTAGTTTTGCTGATGTTGAGAGAGAAAGACCCAGAATGGCATCTGCAAAAAGATTTAGGGTACGTTGCAGGTCAGCCTCTGTGTGTGCAAGAATGATGCAGTCATCTGCATACTGAAGGTCAGTGGTGCCAATTCTTTGTCATCTTAGATTTTGTTTGGAGACATCGGAGATTGAGGAGTTGACCACCCATATGATACTCAATCCCAATTCCATCAGGAAGGTGTTCATGGATGAGAATCAGGATTATGGCAAGGTAAATGGAGACGAATGTTGGAGTAATGACACAATCCTGCTTGACACCAGTGTGAGTTGTGAATGGTTCAATCTCTGAGCCATTGCACAGAATGGTGGCAGTCATCCCACCATGGAGTAGTCTGATGATGGAAATGAATTTCTGTGGACAGCCAAACCTACACAGCACCTTCCATAGGACATCACAATTGAGTCAAAGACCTTGATTAGGTCGAAGAATGCCACGAACAGTTCCCGGTGTTGCTCTCTGCACTTCTTCTGCCACAAAGATCATGTCAGTTGTGCCTCGGGATGGCCTGAAGCCACACTGTGATTTGGGGAGGAGTTCCTCGGCAAGGGGGAGAAGGTGGTTTTGTAGGATCTGGGCAAAGATCTTCCCTGTGATTGAGAGGAGGATAATACCTCTGTAGATCCCACACAAAGATTTGTCCCCTTTCTTGAAGTTTGTAACAATCTTAGTGTTCTTAAAGTCAGGTGAAATTTCTTTGCAGGTCCAGATTTAGTCAAGGAGTTGGCAAAGTTTGTGCTGTAGCATTGTTCCACCAACTTTAAAAACCTTAGTTTGGATGTCGGCTGGGCGTGGTGCCTTGTGATTTTTTGGGGGGTGATGGCATGCCGGACTTCCTCAGAAGATGAGGGATCAGCAAGGTGTTCCATTGGTGAGCATTGTGGAATAGACTTGATGGTGTCTTCAGAGACAGTGGATTTACAGTTTAGTAGGCTCTTAAAGAGCACTGTTTAATGGTTGCATTGTCCTTGAGGAGGGTAGAGCCATCCTGAGAATGTAAAGGGGTTGGGCTTTTGGATCTTGGCCCATATACGGTTTTTGTTTCTTGAAAGAAGCTTCTCATGTCATCCTGATCTACGAAATCCTAGATCTCAGAGGCCTTCTCTTGCCATCACTTATTTTTATGTCATGTAGCCTCCTTTGGATTTTGGCTTTGAGCAGGTGATAAGCCTCATGTTTTGTGGGTTAGAGAAATCATTTTGCAGTTCTTTTCTACTGAATTAATGCTAGGATTTCCTCATTATTTTCGTCAAATCAATCTTGGTGCCAATGAATGGAATATCCTAGAGTTTCAGCACATGCACGGTGAATGGTATTTTTAAGTTGATCCCAGTGCTCTTGAATGTCAATGATGTTATCAGGCAAGTTAGAGAGTTTCTCAGACTAGTGTTGCTGGAACTTCTTGCACTGGCTTGGTCTTGAAGTGCTTTGATGTTGTACCTCTTTTGCTTAGTCCTTGGATGTTTGCTGTGTGGTGAAGCAAGCTGCAGATACAGGACTGATCCTACTAATCAATGGCCTGTCCAAAAGTCATCTGTAACTCTCATGGCTCATGTTATACGGACACTGGAGTAATCTTGGGCTCTGACTATAACATAGTCATGGAGGTGCCGGTGTTTGGACTGAGGATGTTTCCAAGTGGTCTTAAATTTGTTACTCTGCCTAAAGAGGGTATTTGTGATGAGCAGGTCATGCTCCACACATTTGCTGAGGAGGAGAATACCATTGGGTTTACATTTCCCACCCCTTCTTTGCCTATTGTGCCACTCCAGAATTGGGAATCCCATTCGACTCTGGAATTGAAATCTCCCAGGAGGATGAGTTTGTCTGCCTTAGGTGTGGCTGTGAGGACTGCATCAAGGGTTCTATAAAACTGCTCCTTATTGTCTTCCTCATCATCGAGTGTTGGGGTGTATGTGCTGATGACTGTGACATATTGATTGTTGCTGAGCTTGAGCATCATGAGACGCTCGTTGATCCTGACAGGATGCTCCAAAAGCTGACTGTGGTCTTACTTTTGATGGCAAAGCCAATCCCAAGACTGCGTCTCTCTTCGGTGGTTTCACTTTCCAAAAGAAGGTATAGGCACCTCCATCCGCTTTTACTTGGCCCTCATCGGCCCGGCGATCTCACTAAGAGCTGCAATGTCAATGCTGAGTCTTGCCATTCTCTGGGTATTCTTTCTAGGCATTCACGGCTCTGAGAGTCCATAAGGGTGTGGACATTCCAGGTGACAAAATTCATTGTCTTCTATCTCTTGTTTTGGCCACGGAGTTGAATCCCATTGGATACGGCCATCCAGTCAGAAAAGTGAGAGAGATCCTATGTTTGGGGCACCTTTTCTAGCCCTCTCCCCATTTGGGGTGAACAGAGGGGGGATCCTAAAAAGGCCTGTTCAATCACAGCCATTGCTGCCAAAATGCACTTCTGTCTCATCCAAGCACAAAAAGACCATCACATGGCTGCCGCCTGCATGCAGATTTGTGACTAATGACTCCCAGAGATCACTGCTCCTGTCTTCCCTACCACTCATCCATTGCTGCAGGACTTTGCGTGGGTGTGAACCCTTTGGCAGAGGCCTGCACGTGAAATCTTTTAACGTGGGGAAACTGGTGTGCAGGCGGTGACCACATGAGACGTCACAGGAGGAAAACCCTGACCCAGTGGCAAGGAGATCCAAGACAACCAAGGGCCTCTCTTCTGCTGCAGCCCCCATCCGCCTTTACAGCCACAGTGTACTAGAAGGTGCTCTGTGTGCACCTGCTCCACCATTGGGGTCTTGTGAAGTTTGGACTATGGTTAGTCAGCAGCCTCACCTCAGACCTGCTTGCCAAGGGGGACCCTACCAGGAGTATAAAAGCTCCAGCTGATGTAGCTCTGAGGGTCTTTAGCCCATGCAAGCCTCTCCACCCTGACAAGGTTGTGGTCTATCAGAGTACAGAACTGCTTGATGCTCTGGCTTTTTATTATCTGAGGCCTAAAGACCAAAAAGGGAAATTTCCCTCTTTCATGCTGTGAATTTATGATTTCCAAAGAAAGAGATTTCAGATCAGCACCTCCTCTTAAGGACCCATCATTCACAGCTCTTTTCAGTGACAGAGAGATCCATGATGGTAGTCAAACTCTGACCTAACAAGCTAAAACAGTGGAGAAGCTGAATTTACAGGAAGCAGCAATCTCATCATGGCATCCTCTGCCCATAATATAGAAGCATTGCAGAATGACACATTCACCATTATGCTGCTTTTAGCTCACTTTAGCAGAGCAAATCCATGAGGCACTGAATTTGTTTGTCATGCTGTGTAAGCATAACTGTGTGTTCCCATCAGAGTGCTGTGAGCTTGGACTGTTTACTTGATCCATCCCAGAGTAAAGTTCTCCTTTATTCTGAACCATTTCACATTGTGAGGTGATTGACTAGACTTAGAACCTATCTTAAATATTGTTTCCTCCCCCTCCCGTACAGGGGTGGATAAAGACAGTGGGCTTGATCCTTCACCACTTACTTACAAAAAGAGTCAATTGAGGTCAATGGGACTTTTTGCATAAATAAGTATTACCCATGAGAGTAAGGGGTGTAGGTTTGTGCTTTCTTTTATGCCTGGACACACCACACCTTTGCTGCCCCTACCCCCAAACACACACACACACAAAATCCTTCTAGTAGTGTATGCTGGATGAATGAGTCATTTATTGCCATTCACTGCCTGCCCACCCTCTCCTGATGTCACATAGTAACACGATGTGAGTGGCTGAGGAATTGTTACACCAGAATCAATCAGGTATTTGCCACAGCACCTGCTGACTGACTCACAACAATATTGCAGCCCCTCCAACTTGCAGCATCCAAATCCCAAGGATCTTACCTTTACTTACCTATTCTCTTGCTACTACAATTGCCAATAAAGTCATAATGGCAAGAGAAGGCAAAGCACAGCAACAGAAAATTTGCAGCCTACTAACAATTCCTCTGAGGTCCTTCACCTGAAGTTGTCATGGAGATGTGTGTCTCATACACAGAAATAACGACTTATAGTAAGAGAGAACCAAGAAGAGTAAAAGAACTCCAGGGAGGAAAGATCTTATTTTCACGCAGAGGTGACGAGTAGTAAAGAACCAAGGGTACACAATACAGAAAACAGGCTGTTGAGAAGTCAACTAGAATGTTTTTCAAAGATTTCTATTTGATCTCAGTGGGTGTTTTACAGATTTTTCCTACAGAAGTAATAATTAAGAAAAAAGAATTTCACATAAACACTGGTGTCCTCTTGAGATGAGTACTTAACATATTGATGTCTAAATCTAACTGTGATATAGCACTGATAAGAGCTGATCTACTGTAAGTTTTCAAACTGGAGAGTTTATTTTCACAGCAGGTAATGATATAGTATTGGACACTATAATTTAATACATCTTAGATGTGCTTATTAACACAACATACACATGTTCCTGGCGCATGACTGCATAAAAGATTAGACTGTATTAAAGCGTATCTGTTAAGTAACAAGGCAGAGCTAAGATATCTTCAAACTCATAGCAAAGTAGCACCTGATTTTCCAATGTGATTACGTCTGATAAGGATTGAAATAATTCAGTCTGTAAGTAGACTGTGATTTTCCCAAATTTATTTTAAGCTATTTCACTGAATAATTTCTGCAGTTTATTGAGAATATTCAATATTTAAAATTTGCAATTGCTTTGATTGGACACAAAAGTCACTTGGCATAGTTCTGTCCTCTGATTAGATGAGCCTAACTTCACAGTGTTCCAGGGGGAATAGTGATGAATTCAAAGTTTGCTTTCTGTGAATGTTCTCCATCTTTCACTTAAGAGTTGCAGCTCTTGCAGACTATCCTGCCATTACAATCATTCTCCAGGACATGGGTGGAAAGCAAACACAAAAGGCCTGCCTCAATCAAGTCAAAGTAAATGTGTTTTAATATTTTACCTGATGTTGGAAATTTTTGTGACAATATTTACCCATCACAAGTCAGAGATCAGTCCACTAGAGAACTTTATAATGGGTGAAATGGCTAAGCAGACTGATCAAGTAATCACAAAAAAAATGCATTGTATGGGAGAGAGAGACAGCTGCTTATCTACTAACGTCTAGCTTCTATGAAAGATTGACTAGCCAATTAGTAGGCCCACTTGAACTCTTCCAAACAGATGGGCGTAAGTATAAACACCCGAGAAGATACAGTTGGTACAGTTTTTTTTGTTTGAACACACAATTGCCATGCACCAGAGACAAACATGAAAAACTTAACACATTCTTTCAGCAGCTCATGGAGTGAGGGAAGACATCAAGTGGGCCTACTCATGGGCTAGGCAATCTTTCCTAGATGCCAGACATTAGTAGACAAGCAGCTGCCTATCTCTTCCATACAACGCATTTCCTCTGTGACTACCATATTAGCTAGCATCATATTTTGCCAAGTCTTCTGATCACTAGGCACTTTAAACCTGATGACATATTTGACTTTAAAAATGTGAGAGTCAATTAGATGAAGATGAAAACCAGGTTACAATATTATTGGCTCAAGAAATTAAGCTCATGAAAAAACATTAGTCCTGACAACAAACACTATCCTCACCATTCCAGGCCTGGGCTCCTCCCAGTCTTACTTCCATTAATTACTGTGCATTGTACCAAGCTGTGTGGCAACTTTATCTCATGCATGATCTGCAACTGGATGAGACCACCAAAACCAACCCAACCATATTTTTAATTATGACTTACTCCAATTTGACTCAAGTGTCTCCATCTGAAAGACTAGTGCTCCAACAATGGCCTCCCATCCTCTCTTAAACCTATGCCACCAGGCCACACAATCTCCATGAGAAGTATATCTGGCTGGAGAGGGTGGAAGACATGCAGCATGAGACTGCAAACAATACACTCAATCCAAAACACACATACCTGAAATATAGAGGCTAGTGATGAATCTTTAGCACCCCATGTCCATCTCTACCTAGGACTGATTTCAAGGAAAGCATGTGTCTACCCACACAAATGCCATCTCAGCTTTATATTTCCTTTGGTTTAAGACTATGGTAAATGACAAAGTCAAACAAACTATTTAAGGTCAAAAATAATCTAATCCCTGTCAATCATTTTGATATTAAAAATCAAATTCAGATTAATTACTGCATATATAATTTTTAATGCCAGAAGCTGTCAGAGGTGGGCACTGGTATTTTACATAAGGGTAAAACAGATTAGAAATGATTTGCGTTGCTCAGGAATACAGTAGGTTAGCATAAAGAACCACCAAAGCCCTGAAAGGAAAAAGAATTTGCAGCTGCCTCTTAGAATTTTGCTTTATGAGTTACTGTAAGATGGGTAGTTTAGTCATCTATAAATTCATATCTGTCTAATGTCTTGGCTTAGAAGAGTTATAAAATCCATTTTTTCTTGAGGCCACATATATCTCTTGAGAATTGATTTTCATTTAAATAAATACTTAGTTTCATAACTGCGTGGGGAAAAAAATCAGTTCTAATCAAGATATCGGATGTTGTGTACATTTTGAGTGGGTGCCAGTATTTGACTTCACATTACTGATTGAGCAATGGAGAAAGGACAAGAAACCTAATTTAAAAGGTACAGTATGTAAACAAAAACATTAAAAGAAAAACTGACTGTTATTAACATTAAAACTGAAATAAACGTTTACAATCCACATTTCTTTTAATCATTTGTGTCATTTCTTTCCCTTTTACTAGAGCTGGACAAGTAATTATTCTGTCAATTTTTTATTCAATTAATTTCTGTTCTTTTCATTCCTATTCACAAATTGTCCTCACACTGCTGGCAAGTCAATACTTGAAATTCTTGGTAAATTTTGATTGCATCTATTGAGTACATGAGAGCAACTCTCAGAATCAGGGTTACAATATAAATTTTAATCTCAAAATGTGAGCATTCACATTTCTCAAATATTCACTTAACTCATTGCTTCTGCAGATATTTCTGCTGGTGACTGTGTTTGCTATAATATTAACAAATGTGAACATGAAGGCTTGGAAATACAGCCAAGTGAATTTGACATTTGGGTTCAAGTGAATATTCATGGACAGGTTTTTGAAGTGTTTGCTCAGCTGTACTTTTTGTAGTTCATTTAGTTGGAGTGTAAAACTAAACATATATCAGTTTTGCTGTCTGTTTTTATGGTTCATTTTTTTGGTCCTCATGCTCTAATGCACTGCTGGTGAGTTTGGATTTCCAACAATGCAGAGAAGTGTTCAATTAAAATGTTATCAAATGTTCCATGCTGATAAATTGGAGTGGGTTCAGAGAAGAGCCGGGAGAATGATTAAGGGATTAGAAAACATGCCTTGCAGTGATAGACTGAAGGAGCTCAATCTATTTAGATTAATAAATAGAAGGTTAAGAGGTGACTTGATTACAGTCTATAAGTACATGGGGAACAATTATTTAATAATGGGCTCTCCAATCTAGCAAAGAAAGGTATAACATGAGCCAATGGCTAGAAGCTTAAGCTAGATAAATCAGACTGGAAATAAGATGCACATTTTTTAATGGTGAAAGTCATTAACCACTGGAATAATTTATCAAGGCTTGTGGTAGATTCTCCATCAATTTTTAACTCAGGATTGGATGTTTTTCTAGAAGATCTGCTCTGGGAATTATTTTTGGGAAGTTCTATGGCCTGTGTTATATAGATCAGGCTAGATGATCACAATGGTCTCTTCTGGACTTGGAATTCATGAATCACCTTGGAAAACTGTTCCACTGAATGTTATTTGAAAAACATTGACGAAAACATTGCTTTTCAAATGACCCTTTTATTCTTCTACAGAAAACACATTTTAGGCCTAAACTTCTTGGGCAGATTCTGGAGACTACCTCCTTCCCCATTGCACATCTCAGGGCTGGAAGGAGTCAAGATAGCTGTAAAGCCACTTTTGTGATCCCCTGATCCTTGGACCACTGGGCACTGGACCGGTTCCAATGAGCACATTTAGAACAGCATGTGTTCTAAATTGTGTAAACTGCAGGGGCAGATCCAGCTACCAAGAATTATCGGTGCTTAACCACACATTTCTTCTCTTGGGCACCCCATTACATAGTGGATGGCATAGAGCTGGCTATGCTGGCCTATTCCACTTGGACTTTCCTTTATGCTGCTAGAAGAATCCCTAGCAGGCTGATTGAACTACCTTTCAATCTGGACTGCTGGAGTGGAGCAAAGAGGTGGAACTGGGGCCAGCTCTGACCTATTGACCCTATTTCTTCTCTTTGAAAAGTGAATCGTACTGCTGCTAAGGTCTTTGCAGGTATTTTTAGATGCAGGCTGTTCTTTTTAGTTCAAAATCATTCCTTCTGATCTTTGTTTCAACTGAGTGACAAAGGAATTATGACTTACTTTGAATGGAGGAAGAGAAAGACATTTAAAGAATGCATTCTGGAAATCAGCAATCAGTATATTCCAATTCAGTTCTTGAAAGTGTAGGTTTGAAAGTAATGGTTATACACTAAAGAAGATGGACTTTCACACAGGAATTTTCTTCAGGAAAAAAACCTGGCTGGCTATCTTCTGTTATCACAATAAACCCAAGAAATGAAGTAATGGGTTTGGTTAGTACAAAAACCGGCAAGGCAAAAAAGGGATGCTTTCAAATAATGGTTTGTAACAGTGTGTTTATTCCAGGAGATGTTTATTTACAGATTTCAATGAGGTGAACATAACAAATCATACTCTTACTACAAAAAGCATGTTACACCTAAGTACTCATTTTAGTGAGTGAATATGCTGTTGCTGCTAAAAAATCTCTGTTCTGACCATGTTTGTTGGCTGTTCATAATTGCTCATCTTATAGATTCCAGGAATAAATGGCTATTCATCGACCTATTCACTATTAGCCAATTTTGAGATCACAGTTATTAGAAACCATACATCATAATTTGTAGCTGCAAGAAATTCTTTTTAAAGCTATTGTGCTGCAGAAGATGCAATAAAAAAAGAAATCAACCATTTCCAAATGGATCTAATTCCAATTCAATTATAAAATATTTTCCAATTGAAAATACAATTTTTAAAATATTTTTTGTTCAACCCCCACAGGAGCCTGGATTCTCCTCATATATCCTATGGATCCTTTTCAATTTGAATAGGCAAACATATCTACAAAACAGGATAAAACTGTATGCTAACCCTACAGCATCCACAAGAACAAACGACCTGAAATGCTCAAACTTCAACCTGAAAGGAAAACAGTGAACCAAGATACCCCCTTCTCCCACTTTATGTTGTCTTTAGCACTGGACTAATTGGCAACCATAATTAGAAGTAATAATTTAATTAAGGAGATTGCCGGAATTAAGGGGACCAAGATAATAAAATCAGTGTGTAATGTCTCCCCGAGTTCATCCACAAAGACCCGACCCATTTAAGTCCTTCCTCGAAGATCCACTTCTGCTATACTGCTTACAGTGAACTGAGTTGACTTGTATGTAAATTGATTGCTGTTGTTCTCTTTCCCATAACTTGTGTCTGTTTGTTTCTCCACCCACAGAGTGAGAGCTCTTTGGAGCAAGGATTGTCCAGAAAGCACATTATGAACACTATTATAAATAAATCAATAATAGCATAGATGGCATTGTCTGGTGGTCACTTGTATCTCAGTTCCCGAAACATTACATACTCTAAAGGTGGCTGGGATGAAGCAACAGAGTTTTGTCCCCCAAACATCCCACCCTAGACTGAAGATCTGCTTTAATTAGCAAAGAATGTATATGTGCTAATCCAGTAAAAAAAAAAAAACAATAAGCTATGCAGGGAGTGGGGGGTATGGAGGCTTCATCAAGATACATGGTTCCTTCAACCATCTGAAACACTTGCCTGTAGCCTACTAGTGCACCCGCTGTAGGGGCCTCACTGCTATCAGACAATGGTTTAAGTTTACATTTTATTATATTTTTAATGGAGGGAGTTACACAATATCTCCTTCCACTGTCTTAGTAAAATAGTAAGAGAAAATATTATGAAGCAGGTTATAAATATCTTCAGCCCGCTATTCAGAATAAATTGATTGTTCATTTTTCTCTAAATCTCTATTTTTTGAAGGTTGTCCTGGACTCTTTAGACCACTTCCCTCTGAAAAGCCCAACTGCCCTTTTAGTCTCAGTTTGTGGTCCACCAGACATTTTCAGCTCTCTTTCTTTTAAAAAAATAAATGACCCTAAATTTGAAATATTGAGTAGCTTCCAGTGTAGCCTTCACCCTAGAAAATGGGTTAAAAGTGGCTAGAAGGGCCACGGAGAGAGACACTTCATCACTCCTATCCCTTGCTGTCTTTGTCTAGTACCATCAAAATTTCACATTCACTTAACACAATGGCACAGAAATTTTCCATAGCTGATTTAAGGTTTCTTCACAGCGGTTAGCTCAAGTTGTAACTCGAGCATTAACTCTGAACTCAACTCCTGTCCACACACAGAAATCTATACTGTAACTCAAATTAAGTGATGCTTTAATTGTTTGTTGGAAAATTTGCAACCAACTCTCCTTCTGCCTTCTAACAACAGCTAAGGGAAGTGATTGGTCCTTGCGCTCTTCCAGGACAGGGTTCCTCTCCCTAGCGAGTGCTGTTCAGTCTGAATCTCTTCTGTACAGACACCATTAGCTTCTTGGTCATTGTTTATTCAGGATGGGAAGAATGTTCCATTTATCCTGAGGGGGCCTAACTATATGGGAAATTCATGCTGCTGGATCTGCCCTGGTATTCTCAGGTTTTCTACTCACTCATACAGCTTTACACACACATCCCTTAGATCTCTTCTCTCCTACATGCCTGCTACTGACACCGGTCAGATTAAAGTTGTCAGACAGGAGCCTCATGCAAGATCAATTTCAAATGTACTCCTACTCCTACAGCCAAACTTTTACCTCTAAGCAGAACATCCATTAGAACCCTATTCAGTAGTATTCTAAACATATCAATTTAACTATAACTCCACAGGTTTCAGAGGGGTAGCCATGTTAGTCTGTATCAGAAAAAAAAACAAAAAAAGAGTCCTTGTGGCCCAAATAAATTTGTTAGTCTCTAAGGTGCCACAAGGACACCTCGTGGTTTTTTTTTAATAACTCCGCAGTCACTGACACTAGTACTGAGAATGCAATCTCATTCTATCAAGCCACAATTTTTCATACTGACAAAAGTGTGCTAGATGCTTACTAACGAGTGAATTTAACATGTTGCTACTGCAAAAGGAAATGTATTTTGCAATATAAAAAGACTCATAATATTATTTATCACTGATAAATATTCATTTTACTATGAACACTACTCTTAGCTTCAGTGCTGAAAGATATACTAATGTGAAAAGTGATGCAAATGCACATTAGGTGCTAGTCCAGAGAGATTAAAGCAACGTGTACAGTTTTTCTTCTGTTTTCCAGTGGTAGTGGTTGTTATAATTATTAAAGATATTCAGCCCACTAGTGTTCTATAAAATAATACATAATAACATTATTGCACTAGGTGCTAATACTTGTTGCAGAAAAGTCAGCTATTTCTCTTAGCTATTCCCACTAGTAGCCATCCTTTTCCCCCCAACCATGCATTATGGGTGCAATGTAAATGTTGATTTCCTTATGCATCTTCTTTGCCTTCAAAGAAGGTGAATGCTGGGGAAGTTTTATTAATAAAAAAGGCAAAACAAAACACACGTTGGCATTATCTTTACATAGGCCTGCAACAACTTAGCATCACGGGCAAAACTCTCTGTGTATTGCTGACCATCCTCATAAGACAAATTACCTGTTACTCACTGTTTATCTGCTTATGAAACCTCTCTGCTTGAACAACTGAAGCTTTTAATTTGCAGAGATTGATCTCAGTGCCCACAGTATTTTATGTTATTGCCAAATAGGTGTCTTTTCACAGTGGCAGTTGCAGTTTCCTACAGTGGTCACCTTAAAAACTTGCTTCTTTTGCCTTAGATGAATATAAAAAAATTCTGCCATTTTTAGAACATTTCTTAAGCTTATTGATACCATAGTATCATTGTCTAGTTATCAACATCAACCTGTTACATCCTGCCTGCTAAATAGATTGCAAAGGATTGCCTTCCACTCTATGGGTACGTCTACACTGCACGATTATTTTGAATTAGCTTAAACCGATATTACAAAACAGATCTAATAAAATCGGTTTCGCGCGTCCACAGTGGGATCACGAAATCGATTGTTTGCGTCCATGGTCCAAAGCTACCATCGATTTCAGGAGCGGTGCACTGTGAGTAGCTGTTCCTCAGCTATCCCATAGTTCCCACTTCCGGGTTGAGAGACACAGTGCCTGATGGGCAAAAACATTGCCCCGGGTGGTGCTGGGTACAGCTCACCCCCCCTTTGTGAAGGCAGCAGACAACCTTTGGCGCCTTTTTCCCGAGTGCATTGAGCAACGCCATAGCACAGCAATCATTGACCCTGAGAATCACAAACGGATCCTGACCGTTTCAACACCTCGCTACTCTCTGCCAGCAGCATTCAGTACACAGAGGTGACATTTACAGTATCAAGGAAATATTATTTTACTTCTCTTCACGTGTGGGGGGGAAGAGACTGACGAGCTGTTCCGTGAACCCAAGACACCGTGTATTAAGCTACAGACATTGGCGCTCAGCCAAGAATGCAAGTTTTCAGAGACTGCTGTGGAGACTGGTAGCTGTAGTCCTCATACCCCCTCTCCTCCATGAGCACCGTTTGAGTCTCTGGCTTCCATTACAGGTTGTCAACGCACGCTGTGTATCTGGAGTTTATTTTTCAACGTTTGGCATTTCCTGTTCTTTAATGGAGCTCTGATAAAACAGATTTGTCTCACCATACAGCGATCAGATCTAGTATCTCCCGAAGGCTTCAATGCAGGAGCTACTTTGCATTTGAACTGCATCGCCACCCGTGCTGATCAGAGCTGGACACGTGAAAGCAGGAATGTCATTCTAAAGGTCTCGGGCTTCCTGTTTACCGGCACTCCGCATCGAGTTCGGATTGCGGACCAGAGCGGTCAGTGGTGCACTGTGGGATACCTCTAGGAGGCCAAAATGTCGATTTCCGTCCACATGAACCCTAATCGAGTTATCACTTTCGAATTTAGCGCTACTCCTCTCGTCTGGAGGAGTTCCGAATCGATTGAAGGAGCCCGTTTAACTCGATATTAATGACGACGTCGTGTGAACGCGGTACAGCGTTAAATCGGTATATCGCCATTAAACCGATTTTTAAGTACAGTTGTAGACCTGGCCTATGTAGAGCATCAAGCTGATAAGTCTTGATCTGATGGAGAAGTGTCAAAGGCTACAATCATGACATGACTTTTTAAGGTAACCACTCTACTTTCTCTGTTTCCTAGTCTAAGTGCTTCACCCCTTGCAAAATGGTGGTTTTTTTATTTTGGAGGACAATGAAGAACCTCTTGCAGAAGGCATTCTAAGCCAATGGATGAAAGATGAAGATCCTGTAATAAATATAGCTGAGAACATACACTTCTCATTCTGTACACTTACATTTATACAGGAAAAACAAAAACGAACATGATTGCCAAAGGTGAAAAAGCATCAGTATGACCATTAATATTCCCAGGAGTCAGCTGTTGGCTTCAGGAAACTATTAGAGATCTGTAATGACACCTGACTCAAACGCAGGCTGACGAGTCAAGAAATCAGATGCTATGTCAACATAGCTGGCCCCTTAAACCTCTCAATCAACTTACCCATATTAGAGAAGATTTGAGCTGGTTTCATAGTATTCTGTCCCAATCTGAACCTTAGAGTCCAAAAAATGAGGTACTGGCATGAATTCCTCTAAGCTTAATTACCAGCTTAGATCTGATACGCTGCCACCAATCAGGACTTTGAGTGCCCTGATAAACTTGGTCTCCCCAAAACCTTCCTGGACCCCCAAGACCCAGACCCCCTGGATCTTCAATACAAGGAAAGTAACCTCTTCCCACTATGCCCTCTCCTAGCTTTCCTCCTGGGTTTACCGAAGATCACTGGGATTTCACTCTTGAATCTAAAACAGAGGCTTTCCACTCCACCCTCCCCTCTTTCCCTCACCCAGAGGCAATACATTCAATGCTCCGTGAATCTAAACAAAGGATTCCCCTGTTCCCCCTCCTTCTTTTCTCTCCCTGTCTCCCCCACTTCCCTGCCGTGAGTACAGACTCAATACCTAGCCTTAACCCAGAGGAAAAAATCAATTAAGTTTAAAAGAAAGTTTTTAACTTAAAGGAAAGAAAAAATAGAGAATCTCTGTAAATACAAGACTGTAGTTTACAGGGTCTTTCAGCTTATAGAAAATTGAGAAAAGTCCCTCCACAGAATACAATTAAAAAACTTTCAGCAAACTATCCATATTGCAAATAAGAAAGAAAAAAACATTAAGGACTATACCGCTTTCTCCTTTTGTACTTACACATTGGAATAGAAGATTAGAGAGCCTGTGGTAGTGTGGTCACTCTCAGAACGCGAGGAGAACAGCCGACAGAACAAAGAACACCACCCAAGCTTCCTCCACCCATATTTGAAAATATTTTGTCTTCGGATTGGTCCTCTGGTCAGGTGTGGCAGGTCACTATTTGTTAACCCTTTACAGGTGAAAGAGACATTAACCCTTAGCTATCTGTTTATGATGTGGATATTAATTGGTTTAACTGTCTGTGGACTGGCATCCAGCAACCAGAGATTTAGGAGAATCTGGCCTATTCTTGCAGGAGGGCTCTGAGAATCCACTCTTTAAAGGACCAAACCCTACTTCCCACTTCTGTCTCTACTAGTCATGAGGACATAGGCTGTGTGACAGACCCAGACCAGTGGGGTACAGGAGTCTGGTAAAGGGCAAATATACTGGTCACTGGATGAGTCGTTTTCTGTTCCCTGAGTGACCAGAGCAGGAGCTGCACTAGAGTAATCAGGAACCTGCTAGAACCAATTAAGGCAGACAGGCTGATTAGATCACCTGCAGCCAATCAAGGCAGGCTAATCAGGGCACCTGGATTTAAAAATGAGCTCACTCCAGTCAGGCGAGAAGGAGCCAGAGGAGAGGAAGTGTGTGTGAGGAGCTGGGAGCAAGAGGCACAAGAAGCTGAGAGTGAGAGGGTGTGCTTCTGGAGGACTAAGGAGTACAAGCGTTATCAGACACCAAGAGGAAGGTCCTGTGGTGAGGATAAAGAAAGTGTTTGGAGGAGGCCATGGGGAAGTAGCCCAGGGAGTTGTAGCTGTCACGCAGCTGTTACAAGAAGCACTATAGACAGCTGCAATCCACAGGGCCCTGGGCTGGAACCCAGAGTAGAGGGCGGGCCTGGGTTCCCCCCAAACCTCCCAACTCCTGACTGGACACAGGAGGAGTTGATCCAAACTGTGAGGAAGATCACTGAGGTGAGCAAATCTGCCAATAAGCACAGGACTCACCAAGGTAGAGGAGGAACTTTGTCACAACTGTTAGTCATGAATCTCCCATCTCCCTCAAAATTTTCACAGGTGGTGAATGCAGAAGACAGAATATTTAGAACAGTTCTAGGAATTAGATGATTCCTCCCTCCCATCCTATCCCTCCCTCCTTCCCCAAACACACACAGTAAAACACCTAATCTATGCAGCATTTCAATTACCAAGAAGAGCTAGTTAATCAGTTGGGTATTTTCATGAAAGTCCATGAGTAATTCACCAGACTGAGTATTTTAATTGCATCTGGCTTAATCATGCAGAAGATTTATCCATCTCCTCCAAGTATTCTATGAGGATGAAATAGAGAAGCTGTTGAGTAGCTAATTAGCTAAAGCTAATTCAGGAAAGTATCTAAGCACATGAGTAAGTCCATTAACATTGATGGAAGTTAAGCATGTCTATCCTGTCCTGAATCAGAGCCCAAAGCAGGTAGGAGCAACTTGCTAAAACCACTGCAAACTAAACGTATACACATGTAAACTATTTCCTGCACATATCTGATGAAAATCACAAAGATAGAAAGCCGAGCCTGTGGTGCGAAAGGAAAGGGATCATGTCACATTTTTAGTTCCTTATTGATTTTTGAGCTATACTGTGTCCTAATTACAAATTTTGTCATGAAAGTTTGAGAACTTTTGGGTTCTGCTAATGGGGCATTGACAACCCCTTAAGACTCCTGTTTTCAAACTTGGAGATTAACTAAACGTTATAGTGACCTGATAGTTGATTTAATTTTAATGCAGAATTTTAATTCTGCTGTAGCCAGGCTAAAGGAGACTAAGTCAGAGATACAGATGGGGGTGCATGTTCTGAGCCCTGAAAACAAGGACAAGAAGTATGAACTTAATACACACTGCAAATGAAACGACTTGGGGTGCCTATGGTGCAACATGGACAAAGCAAAAGGCCAAAAAAAGAAGAGCAAGATGATTTTAGAAGCAGCATTTTGGATAGACTGGGGTAAGATTAGTATCAAAAATACCTAAAAGGCAATCAAAGGAAGAAGACCAGGTTCTGTGTGATGGATTTGTGGGGTTGATTTGTAAAACATTATGAATGATATAAATTACCTGGGTTATTAGGATAGTTATTGAATGGCCATACTGGGTTACTGGAATGTTTACTGTGTGCATATATTTGCTTAGTTTAATAGCAGGGCTGAAGCAAATGGACCTTCCTAAGCTCCAGGAGATTGTAAGTAGAGCTCAGTGGGAACAGGATTTTACATTTTGTGGGAAAAAAAATTTTCCTAATCCAAAATGGAACAAAAACAAAAACACTTTCAACATTTCCTGAGAAACAAAATTCATTTTGAGTCAATAGAAAAAAAATTGTTTCAATGAAGTCAAAAACTTTTGTTCTTATTGCGAACATCCAGAACTTGTAAAGATGGCTCTTTATATGCAATTAATTTTATTCTGAAAAGTCATCTTGAAGTGAAAAATTAACATTCTATTCCAAAAATGTCAAAACCTGATCATGTCAAAAGTCATAATGCTTTGTTCCACTTTTTAAAACAAAATTTTATCAGAATCAACATTTTTTGAAACATTGATTTCAACAAATATGGCATTTTTCATCAAAAAAATTCTGACCAGCTCTAATGGTAAGACATAGGGAAGATAAATACACATATAGATTGTTTTCCTAATTTAAAATCCTATTTCCTTTTGCTGTGCTATATTCCTACTGTTAAGATTAAAAAATACTTTTCTTTATTAAAGTTGTCTAGTCACTATATTAACCACAGGTCCCAGGGCCCGAAAGGGAAGACTTTGCAAGTGTCAAACCCGGTCTGGCCTGTTGAGTAATCACTCTTGGGTCAAAGGGGCTATAGCCTTGGGACCCAGTCTAAGAGTGGGAGAATCATGGGGTTTCGCTCTAGAAAAGATAATGTCATGAGGTCTAACATCTGAGTGGGTGACCAGAAAAACACCTCAAAGTTCAGATGCTCATCTCACTGCCAGAGAAAGGGTCAAGAAGTGTAGCTAGTCCTGTAGCCATGAGGCTGTGAACCAGTGACTCAGCCACCAGGATGGAGAAGGAGGACTGACTGGATTTTCAAGATGTCGCAAAGGAAAAAGTGGCAGGATCTGAACACAGCCTGGATGCAGAATAGAAAGGAGAAGGTGAAGTCAGAGACAAACCGAACATTGTGTGTTTGGGTGACAGGGTGATGTTGCTCACAGCAAATGAGAAGAGACTAGAGGAGAGAGGTTGAGGAGTTTAGTTTTAGCCATGCTGAGATTTCAATTGCAGTGAGATTATCCAATACAAAAGGTCAGAAAGACAGTGAGAGATGAGAGACTAACACACACAGACAGATAGACCTGAGAGTCATCAGCATAGGGATGATAGGTGAACCCAAATAAATGGGGAATGTTATTCAGTGAGAAGACACAGATGGAAAAAAAGAAGACCAAGAACAGAGCCCTGAGGGACTGCCACAGAGAAGGAAATGTTAAACGAGCAGATAGGGAGGAGAAAGGGGAACTAGGTGTGGACAGTGCTGGGAAAAGACTATCAAGGAAGTGGGAGTATCAAAGGCAGCAGAAAGGACAAGGAGTTGAAGCAGAAATCATGAGACTTCACTAGATATTCTGAGGGCAGTTTCACTGGTGAATAATAAACAAAAAAATAATTCACTTGTGGTAGGAATATTAGTATGAATATGCATTCGTAGTAAAATTCATGAAGCTTTCAGAAATTAATATTTTCCCAAGGGGTTGCAATTGTTCAAATATGCACAATTCAAGAGTAACACAGCAGTGTGAATCAAGAACAGCACTGCTAGTTGTAAAAATATTGGTGACTTTTCACTATTAGTATTATTTTAAAACTATTGATCTAACTCTCAAGTGGTGATAGGTAAATTTTCAGATCTTTTTCTTCATGTGCATGCATAAAAATACATGGTGTCTGAGCTAGCAGGTGCAGGCATCTGTTCACACTCTTTATGCAGTTTATCACATATACTTATACCTGTCAAACCCATTGTAACACTGGCAGAGCCTGTAAGCTACCCAAATCGGTTACTTCTGGGTTTCTCACCCAACCCCGTTTTTTCCCTTCCATATAAGAGCCAAGGAACTATTTGATGGGATGTACCTGGCCTTTGCTAATCCCCACAGAAGGCCCTGAGGTCCTGCTACACCCTCCCCCAGGAAGCAGTGATATGGGAGGAACAGCGCAGTGAAGGTGGCTACAGAAGCCATTTTAGAAACTACAGAAATCTGGTCCCCCCACGGTTAGGGGGCTAGCTACAGCCAATCTGGGTCCTTTTGGCCCAGTTAAAAGGAGCTGAAGGGCCCTATTTAGTCAGTTCCTAACTGGGACCAGAGAAGTGAAGAAGGGCTCTCCTCTATGGCTGAAGGAGCCTGACAATCAAAAAGAGCTTATAGCTACCTGAAATTACATAGCTAGGATTGTGGAGAAAGAAGCACATGAGATAGGGCTGGAGATAAAAGGGTCCAGCATGATGAGGCCCAGGGGAAAGCAGCAAAGGATTGAAATGAACAGTATGTAGCTCCTGTGTAGAGGGTCTGTAGGCTGGAACCCGGAGTAGTGGGCAGACCCAGGTTCCCCAGGTAAAGTGGCATAAACCCCAAGATGAGGACAGTTCTTATTTGGGAGCCCGAACTAAAGGGCTGAGAGCCAGGGTGAAGGCCCTAGAGAGGGCAGACAGACTGTTTATTTGTTGGACTCTCAGATACCCAGGAAGGGGTTCATTTGGACTTTGTGATTTGGCTGGAGGGCCAAGCCACTGAAGACCTCTCCCCATGATCAGCCAGCAGCCTGCACGGGACACCAGAGCTGAGAAAAGAACTGTAATACCGCACCCCACCACGCAGAGGGTTCAAGAAATGAGTGCTCCTTTACAAACCAAAAAAGCAGAAAAGGTGGCATTAACAACAGTGCTAAGGTCAACACCTCTCATTGTAACAGGCTACATCGTAAAATACTCCAAAATCTAGTAAAGCTCAGATATGGATCTTCACTTCAAATCCCCATGTTTGGGAACTTTGCCTTCAGATCTGGGGTTTGGGCTCATGCCTTACAGAGCGTTCAATGTGGTAAAGTTAATGAGATAAAATCATGCCCTACCTTCTGGATTTTCTTGCATTTCAGTTGTTAGTTTCTCCAATTAAAGTGACAGGCACTTTATGGGGTAGGGGGCAGGAACTATACAGGTGCAGGAATCATATGGTAAAGAAATTGATGTACTAGATCCCTCCCCAACGGGGTAGGAGGGGAAGATGTGTAGCCATAGACATTATAATACACTGGCTCCTCAATACTCAAAAAGAGCAGACTGGATCTGGGTTTCGAATGTCTCATCCAAAAGACCTACAAGGGACACTAAACTGATTAGAAGTCAATGCATCTACTTCAGAAGGTTGAAAGCTCAATCAACCTTGCTAAAGTTTGGAATTAAGTTTAAAGTAAGTCTAGGAATTTATGCTTAAACAACTAAGCCATCCTCTCAAGCTATTTTGCTCTTTTTTCCTTGTTAAAGATGTTATGGAACAAATAATTAAATGTACCTACTGAAGTGACCCTGAATTCCTTGAACTGTTTTGTTCTTTGCTTTTTAACCTATTTATTTAAAAATCAAACCTGAAATATGAATGTTCCTGCCAGGCATGTATAGTGCAGTATTCTTTGTTATCTAGGAACAGAATAAGCTGTTTTCTATTCATTTGATTTGATGGCTTTTGTCCTCACAATATGCCAGTTCAGTAGTTCACATATTCCACTGGTTTTCAGTGCTTCCTGAAGCCCAGAATGACATTAGCGATTAAGTACACGAGTCTACTGCCATTAAGAAAGAAGTAGCACAAAAAAGTCACTGTACACTGCGCTAAGATATTTATTAGTTACCTAATTGTAACTGTGATCAACAAATTCTGCTCCCATTCTCTCTGTTTATTGACCCATATTGGAGAAACATATGGTCAGACATTCATAAGAATATGAATAGGGTAGCAGGACCAGTCAGGTCAGACAGAGTTCAATTCAGGCAGTATTTTGTTCTCTTCCAAAGAAATTTGAAAAAGTCCCTTGGTAACACTTATGCACAAAAAAACAAAACAAAAAACCCCACCTCTTGCAGCTGTGTTATTTGTAAGAAGTCCGTTTTAAAACTTCTTTTTAGCAATTCATCTAGGACCCAAGTCAGATACTTCAGTTTATCCATTTACTTCAGTGGTCTTTGGATCAGGTACTTATTGCATTTGTTTGTTTCTGAGGCAGAGCCCACAGCTGATCAAATCTAGATCATTTCTAACAGCAACAGAAAGAGACCTAGTGCTTTATTCCTCTTCTGCTCATCTGTCATTAAAATCAGCTTAATTTCCAGGAATATTGCAGACTCACAGGCAGATTCTATAGCTACACCAACAATAAGACCATACATTATTTTCTTATTTGAAACTTAACTTTGGTTTTTATTGGTGTCAATTATAGAGCTGGTCAAAAAAATGTTCGTAACTTTTTTTTGTCAAAATGGCTTTTCCTAAAAAAAAAAAATCATTTTAAAAAATCAATTTTCAATAAAAAAGTTCAGATTTTTCTTTACAAAGGCAAAGCTAACCAAATATTTCAGTTGTTGTTTGCCAGACAACGAGTGGGGTTTGGCTATGGGCTTTTCAATGAATTTTTTATATATATAGATTTTCATTTTCATCAAAACTATTTTGCCTGGAGAATAAAATCATTTTCTTGAACAGGTCCAAGTACAACTTCTCAACATTCTTGAGAGAAAAAAAATCCCTTGAAGTGGATCGAAGATATACTAAAAAGAGCTCATCTTGTTAGTTTGAAAGATGAAAAATGTAATGCTGTCGTGGCTTGTAGTTGTCAGTGGAATCACATGGTTTGTGTTATTTCATGATTTTTGCAGTATTGGGAGAGGAGGTTTTTACTTCACTTTTTTTTGTAAATTATTTAAATTACTTTTTATTAATACACGTTTCTTTGAACCATTTTCAACAACAAAAATAGCTTTTTACAGCAGACAAAAGGAAAACAGGCTAATAGTTGCACTAAAGGGCAGTTTTTATCTTTTATCTGCAAAAAGCGAAGATCTTTCAGAGAAATACTGACCATTTCTTACCAATTGTGATTAAATGTTTTTTTTAACAGTTTTTACAGCCACAAGAAGTTTTTGCACACATTTGTATTGACAGATACAGTAACAGTTATTCCACATTAATGCAGCTTAATCCGTCAGGGGCACAGGACTGCAAATCTTGCACCATAAATAGCACAAACTGAACTACAGAATCTAGCCTGTTATTCTATGGTACCTAAGGTGCTGATCCTCTGATACAAGTTCTGCACTGCTTCATTCCCTTCCTGGGGTGTTTATCTCAATGGAGTGTCAGAGCCATGTTTTTGACAGATGTCAAGGGATCGTATAGATAAAACAAAAATTGTCTCAGCTTTACCTGAAACTCAAACTGATCCCAAACTGATTCTCTCAGGTAGTCTGAAAAACACCTGGTCAACTCCCTCCCTCCCTTCACACCGATGCCCAGTCTTTTAACTTTTCCTAAGCTTCCAGTTGCTTCCAGTTCCTGTAGCACTCAGGATACATAGAGTATCTACCTACTATCTAGAACAGGGTTACTCTTCCTCTCATTCCTACACTAACTTAAAGCATCAAGTAGAAGAACTCTCCAAAGAAAGCCAAGGATTTGCAAAATTTCCAGATGAATTTTGCAAATTCAAGAAGTCTGGAGGGCAGTGAGATAAGCATCTGAACTTTGAGGTGTTTCTCCAGAATAAACCTAACCACAAAACCTTTTGAAGTTTCCCCATTCTCCAACCCATTCGCTGTCCCTGGAGATTCCATTCCCACCCTGCGCAAATGAAGTGATGTTTGAGGTGCTCTGTCAGCAAATCTGATTCTACACATTTGGCTCATTCTGGAAGCTCCTTTATTTTGCAATCTATTCAATGATCCAAGAATATCTAGGGAAAGCTTTCATAAAATGAAGAATTTGGGGGGCAAACATCAATTCCACAGTCTAATAGAACAATTGCAATGAGCTGCATAGCTCTTATAATCTTTGTCACTACCCTGGCCTAATGCATGTAGCAAGAGGGAAAAGTGTTGCTGCACACAGCGATGAGAGAAAGAGGGGATTCTACCAGAACAAAAGAGATTGTTATAAAGATATATGGAGTAACATCAAAAGTGACGCAAGATCATGGGAAAGGAGCATGGACATTAACAGCAGCATATCCAGGTATTCCACACATGCACAGTATGAAAACATTAACAGTGAGCAAGAAGAGCCTAAGAAAAACCAAAGAAACACTCACCCTACAGGATCCTTCTGAGCTTAAGTGAAATTCTGACATAAAAAAGGTTTCTATTACACTGGATGCGCATACTGTGCTGATGCAGATATGGACATAGGGTCATATAGCTATGACTACAAAATCTGAATGTCTACCACTGAAGCCAATGGCAATAGGCTTGGGGACTTAGGGATCCTGCTACTATTGAAGTCAGTTAGAGTTTTGTCTTTGACTCATTTGGGACCAGGTCTAGGCCCATTCTCAATAGTTAGATGTCCATGATAATAACTTAAAATCTCTCTGCATATGAGGTACACCTCTACCCCAATATAACATTGCCCTCGAAAGCCAAAAAATCTTACCGCGTTATAGGTGAAACCGCATTATATCGATCTTGCTTTGATCCGCCCACCCGGAGCACTGCTTTACCGCGTTATATCTGAATTCATGTTATATCGGATCACATTATATTGGGGTAGAGGTGTAATTGATGTGTTTCCATCATAAGTCATGATATGGTTAATATCTGTAATAGTGCCACATGTAGTCATACATTTATTTTCCATAAACTATTTGCATATTCCTTCTATAAGGCTATTTTTAGAGTACGCAGTTTAGGAATTAATTCTGTTTATACATAACCAGATGTTACCTTGTTAGAAGAGAGTCTGGTGGAGTAAAACATTTCAACTAATACCAATAATCCCAGTGAACAAAACTGATGTTAACTAAATACTTATTAGAAAAATAGTAAAATAGCCCGAAAATAATGACAAATACATCAAATATTTTTTAAAATCTTCTGTTTTTTTTAATAATCTGTTTTTATAGTCAATGCAAATATGCATGGGAGAGTCTGGCATTTCAGTATTTCCTTATCTTGCTGGTTTTCTTCCAACCTCCTGTTGCTATGTAATGATACAAAAGGTCAAACTCACAAAATTCCTTAAAATTTGTTTAAATAATAAAAGCAGCAAACTGGCTACAAACCACAGCGAAATTGCTGTGACTATAACAGTTTTAATCCAATTCAGGAGAAGAAAGGGTTTTTTTGATTTGCGGTCTGGTAGCAAAAACTCATTCAAACAATTTCAGCCCTCATCGGCAAAATATTAATCTGTCTAGTTCCTGATCTAAAAGCTACCATTCTCAAAAAAACTTGCATCTAATCCAATTTGAATATTTTAAGACTGTATAACAATCCCAAAACATGACCTCTGCTGAGAATAACTACAATTATCCACAGTACACATGTGCAAGTATATTCATACATACTAATATTTCCTATCTTGCACAGTTTCCATAGCAAATTCTATTTCTGATTCATAATTATTAGAAGCTTCAGGGTACAATATAAAATTGTAAGAGGAATCTCACCAGAGAATATTTACTCAAACTATGTTTTTTAAAGTATATTATAAATGTGAAATACAACAGAAGGCTTTGATGTAGAACATTACAATAAGCTACATTCTAGAAGAGTACTATACTCCACTTCTTGTCAGAAAATCTGCACAAAGCAAGGGGAACTTGCAGTGAAAGTTTTCCACTGGCTTTCTCCAAAACCCACAGAGAATATCATACTCCATCTTTTTGGTTATTATGAGTTGAATATGTTGAGTGCATGATTTTCTATTATTTGTTGTGGTTTGCATGATTTTAACCAGGTTAAAATACATTTATTGCAAGATAAATTGCTTATGTTAGGCACAACTATCGTAGACTGTAAATTCAAAACCAAAGAACATATTTCATGCAATCCCTGTGAATAGATTTCATTATTTTCTAAAACTTCCACAGCTGTAATACTCACAAAGCTTTTTCGTGGTGGAAACAAAATATCATTTTTTCAACTCAGAAGTGTACTCCGACACAGCTGTGTGAGCATACCAAAATCTGCCTAGTGGAAGAAATTCTCAGTTTGGTCATTCACTATATTGATAGTCTGCTTTGAAATATCTACACACACAAAACATAGAACTGATTGAATAGTGGAAAATGTCATCCATTTTACTGCCATCGTGAGTGCTCAAGTTGCCAATCTGTTCTCCTTCAAATTCCTCCTTACGACTGCCCTCTGTTGTGATGCTTAAGAAACCCTACAACTGGCTGGTTGATGAGTAGGTTGAGCATAAATCAGCAATAGTTGATATTATTTATTGTAAAAGGGGATAAGCAGAAAGAAATCTTTCATACAATTCAGAACCCCAAACTGTGCAGACATATAAACCATATAACTTTGCATGAAACTTTATGAGTATTATGTATACCTCTGTTTATCTGATTATGATATAGTCTTGCCATATGGTGACACAGAGATTAATTCCTGCAGAAGTCAAACAGATCATGTACCCAGGAAATGACTATAATGGCCAACCATCTACCAACACTTACAAGACAGTGACTGTATTGTTCTGTTTGATGGTCTACCTCTACCACTGGTGTGTTCACCAGATGAGCTTGGTAAGGGATGGGAGGCCCCAGCTTGGGGACCAGAACAATGGCAGCTGCCTGGTTTTAAAAAGAAACACTCCCAGAAGCTCAGGGAAGACAGGAGAAACAAAGGCAGTGCCTACTGGGAAGCAGACTGAAATGCAATCCCCAGAAGGGAAGCTATCTGAGATAAGGTGGGCCTGCCTAAGTTTTGAGAGAATGCTAAGCTTTAGGTACTACAATATGCATGCAGACCCTTTGTTACTTTAACCTTTTTCTCTCTGAATGTGATGTTCCTGTGGATGAATAAATAACACTTTATTCTGAAGCTGTTTTGAGTCCCTGTATTTACCTTTCTGGTCAGAGCTCCCAAAAGAAAGTCTCTTGCTGAGGAATCACAGTTGGTAACAAGGAGTGCTATTGCCCAGGGATCTGGGCTGTGAGTGGGAGAATTGTGGGATTCTACTCTAAGATGAGTGAAGGCACAGAGTTTGTCCCTTGAAAGGGTGCACTCATGAGTAGAGCTGGGCAGGAAACTGTTTTCCCATCCCGGGAAAAATTTCAGGATTTCAGAATTTTTCCCATTCCACACTGGCACAAAACTGAGACTTTTTAAAGCATTCTGCAAAAAAGAGAGAAAGACCCTACCCCAACAACCAGGTAGTTAAGGCACACTTCTGGGGTGTGGGACACCCAGATTCGAAGCCCAGACTGGAACCCAAGTATCTCATATCCCAAGTGAGTGTCCTAACCACTAGGCCATTGGCTCTGCTAGGGTGGGGGGTCAGTCTGTCTGTCTCTCCCACCCCGCACCGAGCTAAGAGGCCTTTCTTGATGAACATCAAGTCAAAACTGGCCCCTTCCCACAAAACCTTTCAGCTTCAAATCCATTTAATCCCACCAACCTCTACTTGTGAGATACTCCTGAGGGACCAATGGATGGGGTACCCTGTAACTGCAACATTTTGCAATATTGTTACCCTCAGCCTCTGTTCCTCCCTCCCACTTTGTTACCTTCACTTCCTGAGTCAGATTTGAGTTAAACTGTAATCTCTCCTAATGTGTTTGTACGGCACTGAGGATAATGGGACCCTGATGCTGTTTAGTACTTTGGGTGCTACTGCAGTATTATTAATAAATAATACCAGGGATACTTTCAACATGATTTTTTTTTAGCTTGGATTCTTGCAGGAAACAAGTACCCCCTACTGCTAGTTTGGATGGATGGGATCGCATCCCCCTACTGATTCACTAATATCACTCCCTAACGTGCACTGTTGACATCATGGTAGTAATGCCTGTGAGCAGAAAAACTAAAGCTGGATAGGTCAGCAGTCACCGTATCCTGACTGTTACTTTCATCATGCAACAAGAAAATATAAGCACAATGTAGTGACTAATAAACTGCACATTCTGAATATTTGCAATGAGGTATTTACAAAGGGATCTAGAGACAAAGAATTATTTGTTGAATAAATCTGTGAACAATTTCAAAACCAAAAATATATTCAAGGATTCATGATATGTTCAAGGACGATTTCTGAAGAGGAAAAGAGGCAAAATTCAACAAATAAATTTCATTTTATGAATCATTCTATCAGCTCTACAAGAAACTCTGATTTGAAGCTTTTGGGGATTGATTTAAAGCCTGGGAAGTATAGTATTTGTTAAAGCAAATAAGATCCAATAATCCATAGCTCCATCTAAACATAAATATACTTTTAAGGCAGTGGTCTTCTGCCAGACTAAATAAAAACAACCAAAATTAAACAAAATTATTTTGAAGTCTTCTTGGTAATAAATTATATATATTCCAAACAACTTCACTAGGAATACAACTTCACAATGCAAATGTTTAAATAAGTTCATTCTTGCACAGTTAGTTTTCATATTCTATCACTTTAGACTACGTGTGCCTATAATTCCTACTTCGTGGTGGTTTCAAATCTGTATTACAAACTTACATTGGTAGCTTGCCAGCTGAGGTACTAATATAATAGTTTGCTTCACGATGCAGTCATCTATAACATAGGTCCCTCTATAACTAGTATGTGAACAATCTTTAAAGAACCATGCAACTTTTCTTACCTTTTCTGAAGGAGACCTAACTTGCTCCTAATTTAGCTTGAGACGAAGGATTTATGGCTTCCATGATGACTTCTCAGATGAAGTGAAGAAAAACTGCATGTGGGCCCTCAAAGGGAATAATTAAATATTATACAACATGTGCACTAAATTATTGGGCTTTATGATGGAACCTGAAGAAAAAATTATGAGACTAAGTAGGAGAGGACAGGACATTCTCATCTACCAGTGGAACAACAGAACAAAGTTATCTGGAACGGTATCATTAAAGTTATTTAAAAAAAATTTTTCCCTTCTCCAACCTAAAATTAGATTAGATTAAGGTCTCCTGTTCTAGAAAAACCTCATCTATTTATAAACTATGTTTACAGTGGAGTGTACAATACACTCCCCATATTAGCACTTTGCTTGTCAAATACCAACCATATAATATTATCTAAACATTATTAATTGTCCTTAAGTCAGCAAATAAAAATGTAGATGTTTAAAAGGTTTAGAAATGCAGATAGAAGCTGTACCCCTACTATACATGGGCATATACTTACTGATCTTAAACACAAAAAAGGTGCTTACAAGAAGTGGAAGGTTGGACAAATGACCAGGGAGGAGTATAAAAATATTGCTCAGGCACGCAGGAGTGAAATCAGGAAGGCCAAATCACACTTGGAGTTGCAGCTAGCAAGAGTAACAAGAAGGGTTTCTTCCAGTATGTTAGCAACAAGAAGAAAGTCAAGGAAAGTGTGGGCCCCTTACTGAAAGAGGGAGGCAACCTAGTGACAGAGGATGTGGAAAAAGCTAATGTACTCAATGTTTTTTTTGCCTCTGTCTTCATGAACAAGGTCAGCTCCCAGACTACTGCACTGGGCAGCACAGCATGGGGGGTGGGGGCAGTGACCAACCCTCTGTGTAGAAAGAAGTGGTTCAGGACTATTTAGAAAAGCTGGACGAGCACAAGTCCATAGGGCTGGATGCACTAATGGAGTCGGCGGATGTGATTGCAGAGCCATTGGCCATTATCTTTGAAAACTCATTGTGATCGGGGGACATCCCAGATGACTGGAAAAAGGCTACTGTAGTGCCCATCTTTAAAAAAGGGAAGGAGGAGAATCTAGAGAACTATGGGCCAGTCATCCTCACCTCAGTCCCTGGAAAAATCATGGAGCAGGTCCTGAATGAATCAATTCTGAAGCACTTTGAGGAGAGGCAAGTGATCAGGAACAGTCAGCATGGATTCACCAAGGGCAAGTCATGCCTGAGTAACCTAATTGCCTTCTGTAACGAGATAAATGGTTCTGTGGATGAGGGGAAAGCAGTGGACATGTTATTCCTTGACTTTAGCAAAGCTTTTGATACCGTCTCCCACAATATTCTTGCAGGCAAATTAAAGAAGTATGGGCTGGACAAATGGACTATAAGGTGGGTAGAAAGCTGTCTAGATCATTGGGCTCTACAGGTAGTGATCAATGGCTCCATGTCTTGTTGGCAGCCGGTATCAAGCGGAGTGCCCCAAGGGTTAGTCCTGGGCCAGTTTTGTTCAATATCTTCATTAATGATCTGGAAGATGGTGTGGACTACACCCTCAGCAAGTTTGCAGATGACACTAAACTGGGAGGAGTGGTAGATATGCTGGACAGTAGGGACAGGATACAGAGGAACCTAGACAAATTAGAGGATTGGGCCAAAAGAAACCTGATGAGGTTCAACAAGGACAAGTGCAGAGTCCTGCACTTAGGACGGAAGAATC
>NC_133787.1:10903679-10928160 GCF_003597395.2 Chelonoidis abingdonii | reverse complement strand
GGTGGGCATGGGGGGGGGGGGAAGGGTTCAGTTAGAAATGAGCAGGATGTTAATATCTAAAAGCAGAAGAGACCTAGCTAACCTCAACAGATTATTTTATAGACCTCAGATGCCTCCAGGTAGCATGTCTTGTCTCAGCTACCCTCATTCTTTGGTGTCACTTAAGACCTTTTGAGCTGCTTAGCACTGTGAACCTTTTTTTTTTTTTCCAGTCTGAAATAAATGCTACAGTACAGTAGGTACAAGATGATACTGAGGGTTGGTTTACACTTAAAATGTATACTATCATAGTTGTGTTTGTCAGGGTGTAAAACCATTTATGCTTACAACAGAGCTATGCCAACAAACCCCCAGCACAGACACAGCTATGCCAACAGAAGAGCATTTAGGTAATGGTGTTCAGGGAATAGTGTTGCCAGACTGTTAGAAAAACTCCTGCCAGTGTAGGTTGCACCTACCCTATGGGGCTTTGTCACCACGGGCTCTGCAACATAGACACAGTCTGAGTTTTTATGTCACTGAGTCACATAGTGCTGTGTGCAGCTATCGTCTTGCTTATTGTGTGACTTTCAGTAACTATGTGATATTTCAGCCTGCTCCTGTACAAATCGATATAATCATATTTACCTGCTTCGTAGGACCAGGCTTATGAATGAACTTTTGGGGATCTCAGAGTTTTATAAATGAAAGGTAGGATTCCTGAAATGAATCTCAGTAATTATGCAACTATTCATATTCCCCCTCCCTTCATACTGCATGTTTAAATCCTAGTCTACTGTAGACAGCTGCTTTTCTATATTCATTTCCATTCCAGCCCATTACAAAGAAGACCCACGCCATCCTTTCTTCTAGAGACTTTACTTTTGTCTTTTCTTCGTTTATTCTTTTAAAGGCAATAATAAGGCCAAAATAAAAGGCATTAAAACTCATGACATTACCTAAATCACAGGACAAAAATGTGAATATATTCTGCAAAATCTGAAGCATTATAAATCATAATGAACTTGGTCAGTTAGATTTATCCTTGATGTAACTGAACTTAAATCAATGGGCTTAATTCTACTCTTAGATCCACTAGTGAAAATCCTAGGTAATTCCAGTGATTTCATTTGGGTTAACTCTGGATTACACCAGCAAAGTTGAGACCAGAATTTTGCCTATTGGATTTATAAATGAGATTAATTTGGTCCATAATTTCTATGTTTTTACATGTAGTGAGATTAATATAACTTTGATAATTACATGACCCACACATATATTCTATGAGAAAAACATACAATTCTGTATGTAGCGAAAACTTAAAGAGGTTCTTAACAATTCCATTCCAAAATTCATTCTATCAAAGTTGTTTATAAGCTATGTATAGCAACTTAAGAAAAAAATAACTGATTTGCCTCTAAAGGGTTTTTTAACTATGAAAAACTTTTAGTTTCAATATCTATGGAAAGTCTATGGGGCTGCATTTAAGAAATTCCATGTGTGAATGGTTCAAGCAAGACTTCAAAATAGCACCCCAAATTTCGCACACTGAAAAGCTGCAAAAAATATTTAGGGTTTGCAATTCATTATACCTATAAGTGCTCGGCAGAGGATGAGTGTAAATCACCCCAGGGCAGCTTTAACAAGTCCTATGGCACAACATTGCTTCCTCTCCTATCCATAGCACTGAATTACTTGATCAGTTAGGATTTATGCTTGGGTTCCTGGTGGGCCAGAGGACTGCATGGAATTTGATTTATTGAAAAGACTGCAGTAAATATTATGTTTGCACACATCTGGACATATCCCTTAAGTTATAAATGAGGTTCAAGATATATGTGTATACAAATAAATTGTTCTTATATTGAAAGTTGCCATAGAGACACTTCTTACTATTGACCAGAATGGCAGTTCCTAGAGAAGTAAACAGGGCTGAGAAGACAAGAAGATAATAGAGCTTGAGATGTAAAAACTAAGTCCCATTAATCTCTCTCTTCAATAAGCCTTGTTAGTTACACTGGGAATGAATTTGGCTCTGCCTGTTCTTAGGGGCTATTGTAAACCCATTAACTTCAGTGGAGTTACATCAGGGCTGAATTTGCCTTTTAGAGTATTACTGATGCTCTCCATTCCTGATAAAGCTTATCTGCAGTGCTGAGCTGAACAGCAGGCCTGGGTCAATAACAAGCTGTCTTCTAACTTATACTGTGGTAGTAACTTCCATGGCCCAAATATGACTCCCCATTACAACATGCCCAGTGAGACTTCTTATCAGAGCTGTTGAAAAATACTATTGTCAGAACTCAATGAATATAATACTGAATTGATTTTAAAAGCCCCTTGCAGTTCACCAGATAAATTTTAAAATATATGTTATTTCACCAGTCCTAGCCCCATCCAACTTTCAAACTCTTGTTGTGTCTCTTCTCAGCCAACTCTGCAGATTACCAAAGTATCTGTGTACACACCACAGTATTTTCCTATCTTATCAGCCCGTTCCTCCTGTTGGATTAATTCAGAGAGCTTTGACCTGCCCAGGATTTGTGACATGACCACACACCACTAGGAACATGAGGCATCTCTGTGAAAGTAAGATCGGCCCATGATCATCTTAGCTAAAGAAAAACCTTCCCTCCACAATGCAAGCCTGATACAAGAACACACAGTACCATGAATTCCTTTTTACCAAACTGTTCTAAGAGCAGAAAGGACCTGACCCAGAGCAGTTAAGAGCCCCTAGCCTAGAAAAGGAAAACAAAATGCTCCACCATCTAAGCTGTCATAGTAGGGGTGTAAGCATCAGAGAGGACAGACTGAGTAACTCTTGGAGCCAGAATTCTGAAAGCTGGTCAGGTGGTTTCATTCTTTCATAGTATATACATTGAGTACCAGATCTTCAGCTGGTATGAGTTGATATAATTCTGTCTGGCCAGAGTTCCATTCAGTTTACAGAGGGTGGGATTTGGACAGGACCTTGAAAGGTGAGATTTTGTCTGTCTGCTCCCTGTGAAGATAACATCTCATAGGACTTTTTTTCTGAGCAAGGGCTTGTCCTCCCAGGTTTCTTAGTCAAACTTCACTTCTGTATGCTTGTTGCACGCTTCTCAGTTGCCACAGAAGTAGCTGGTTTTCAGTTGTGCTGTATGTATAGAGTCTGGAAAGTACTTTGAGGAGGGGAATTCTAACCATGTGATTTTAGTAGATATTCATCATTGGACAGGTCAAGATCTTTGCTGCATGCTCACACCGGTGAGTAAAGGGGGCACGCAATGCCATGTTCCTTTCCTTTTCTTGCTACCTATATTATGTTGGTGCACAAGTAGCCCCCTTCATGCAGATAGGCAAGCAGTAAACAAACAAGATCCAAGAGTGGGCAGAGCTCCCGTGCCACCTCACTTCCTTTAAAAACCTCAGCTAGAGCCAAAGTTCTGCCCTCCTCAGTGCATGAGCCAGTGCAGAGGGGAAAATAGGCTGGGACCAAGAAAAGAGCTGGGAGCAAGAGAGAATCTGAGTCCTAGTGAGGTTTCTGCTCTGCTTTTGGGGCAACACTGCCTGTTACTCAGGAAAATGTATAAGAATACTGTCTAGCCCTACAGTGGTGGTGGGTTTTTTGTTTTGTTTTTATGATAATCTGACAACATTCAGTGAGTCTTATTTGGTGCAGCTGAGATAGGGAGTTTTTACCAAATGAGAAAACAGACCAGTCAAGAAGAAACTTAAGATCCCAAAAACCTTACCTCTTGAAATATCTCCTGAAGATTTCTCTGGTGTCTTGAAGCTGTTCTTAAACTATCAAGCTTAGTGAGCATGAAAAAAACCCAGCTTTCTTGTTCCACAGCCTCTATTACATAAATATGCTTTTAGTTTAAAACAAGAAAGAGAGGCAGATTTAAACCTAATGGTGCCCTAATTTAAAAAGTCAAGTCCATAAAACAGTGTCACAAAATGCATAGTGATGTTACAAGGTTTACGAGAGCCAGTAAAGTTTCATAATGTCAGATCACTGGAAAAGTGAATGTTCACATTATGTTAGAGATCTTTTATTTCAATCTTTGATCAACAAAGCATGTATTTAAGTTATGTCACCCTGCTTTTAATTTATGGGTGGTTGCAAGGTTATTATCAAAACTATACAAAATGCTGGATATAAAACCCATGTTTTTACGTACTTGAGAAATCAGTGAAATTTGACAGTTTGGAAACAAAACTTGCAAGGGATAAGAGATCTGAGACATTGGTTGAAATAGTAGAAATTTCCTGCATAGGTAACTGGAACTAGGGGTGCTCCCACATCTGGCTTGAAGTGGTTTCCATCATATACAGGGTTTATGGCTTGGTTCAATGGCTCTCAGCACCGTTACTAAACAAATTGTTCCAGCATCCCAACCTGTGAGGCAGCCTCAGTGTTTCCCATTATTTAGTCTTGCACCCCAAAATGATGAACCTACATGAGCGGAAACTGCTACATTCCACACAGTTTGAATTATTTTCAGTAACTGGTTACTTTACCTTTGTGAAACACTCAAAGTACCTAGCTGGAACATTGGTTAAGTTATGAGTCACACATGATCCTCCTGGGGAAAAATAACCTCAGAGAAAAGGGGAAAGGAGAGCAGAGAATTCTGCAAGTTTAGATTCATTACAGTTCTTCCCAATTCCTGACTCCAGGATAGAGGCTGCTGAGGGAGAAAACAATTTAGGCATTCCCATCACCCTCTCCAAAGTGGTAACTTCCAAATGAATTTCTGACAGGCATGTCATTAGTTAGCCAGATCCTAAAGAGGGTATTCTGCAAATCAAGGCTGTATGATGGAGAAGGGGGTGGATGACTGGGCTTGCCAGGAAGATACACATCATTGCCTCTACAGCAGTCACAGCCAGAATGGAAACCCTGGTAATGCAGCTCCAGTGGAATTATGCCAGCAAGCCAAGGGTGATTGCCAGGTACCAGGCTCCCTACAGATTGCTTAGAATCTGCCAGATTTGGAAATAGGTGCCATCATCTTTACTGCTTGGGGAGGGAGGAAGGCAAACTGTGTCCCTTTTCTTTCTCAACAGGGTGATATGGCAGGAGATCCTCATAGAGATTTTCTCCCCAGCTTTCACCTCCTGCTGGTTTTAGAGCGGGTGGGAGAGGATCTTGCCTTTAGCATTTATTAATGGCAATCTTTCCTATCAAAATCCCTTTATTGTCTCTCTCTTGTATTCTGTACCCACTTCACAAAATACAGCACCTGATCCTGAGCCCATTGAACTCAATAGCAAAGCTCCCATCAGCGGACACATGTTCAGGGCCACAACCCATGCAAAGATAAGGGATCTCAAACTTTTTCAGCATGGACTAAACTGAGGACCATTTACAATTGTGCAGACCAATACTCATGACCAATTTCATGACATCCTGTCATAACTACAGCAACAGTTTCTCTTGAAAAGCAACATCAAGCCAAGTATTTACTTTAAGCTGTCTATTAATGCAATTTGGCAGCTGAAAATATGGAATCAAGCAACACATGGCCAGCAATCCATTGCCAAAGTTGGGAACCACTGCTCTAACATATCATAGGCTACTATGTGAAAGAGTTAAAAGTATCAGCTTTTGTATGTGGTGTCTCTTAATGCTCTATAAAATGAGATTTGAGACTTCTGTTGTCCCTGAGATGTGCATATATCGCCCATTAATGTCAGTGGGAATTATACCTGGGTGTAGAGTATAGACAGACTTTTGAATGTCTCTTTAACCTTGAACTAAAATCATAAATATATACATATATATTTAATAAAACAGATTGAAAATCTGAACATGGTTATGTAAACAGAATAGGATAGCTGGGAATGAGATAATTCCAGAATATCATCGGATACACCCTCTCTTTGGGGACTGCAGCCTGCTTTGTCAGCGGAAAAGACTCAGTGATCTAATATGGGTTTGTTTTTTTTCCCCAGCTCTATCTTGTATACACAGAACAAGTTCAAAATCATTTTGTTTCTTTCTTTCCTGAGTCGTGTTGTGGTTACAACCAGACCTGAGTTAACACACGAAAGTCCGAGTTCTGTCGAACAAAAGATACAGGAAAAAAAACCTCTCAACTCCCCCCAAATCAACAAAGTGAGCTCCTTGCCTTATTTCACTGCTCCCTAACCCTTATCCTCCACTCTATATCCCTATTTTAGTATTATTTGGGAAATTTTAATTCCAGAATTGAGAATGCCAAGATGGATTTTTGGGTGAGCAGGACAGAATACTCACTTTCATTGCAGAAACAATATGTTCTGAAAAGAGTTATCCACCAGCTCAGAGAAGTTTATATCCTGCTCACTTTATGCAAGTAGTAATATATCTGACTAATAGAGCTGGTCGGAAAATTTTTGACGAAACAGTTTTCCATGAAAAAATTCAGTTTTATCAAAATTGAAATATTTCACAGGTCCATGTTAATTTCAATAACATTTTCAATTTATATTGACTCACTCATTTTGTTGAAGTCAAATCATTTTGATACAGCCACATTTCATTTTGACTTTATTACTTCAATTCATTGTCTTTCGACTTTAAGATTATATGAAAATAAAGTTGAAATGACATGTTTTTACCCTACCAAAATGAAACATTTCATTATTAACCAAACAAAATTATTTGAAGACCTTGAACTGAAATTTTTTGGAATTTGTGGTTCTTAGGAAATTTCAAAATTTCAGCTGTTTGTTACGATTTGGAAGATTTATTTTTTAAAATGTCAGAATTTCCTGCAGAATGGAATTCCGGTTTCCAAACTGCTCTATCAAGTCAGTTAGGCTAGCAGGATTTGGCTCATAGTGAGTTAACCATTACATGTTATACTGTCTCACTCCGAATAATTACATTTTTTATTGATTTTTTTTTTAATGAAGAAGTGACTAAGTTAAGATGAATTTCACTTTCATTGCAGCAGTTAAATTAACATCTCTGATCACTACTGTCTTCTCATTTTGATGCACAAAGTAGGTGCAGCACAGGCAGAGGTAGTGAAAGCTACTACCCTACCAATGACCCTGAAGTGGGAAATAACTACCTCTAAGTGGAAGAGAGTATTTCAATCTTTATGCCTATTGAAATCCCTGGCATCTCTTTGGAGATCTGCCATCTAACCTTGAGAGGCAGCTGTGGTAGTTGTTACACGGTATTTTCAAGCCTTAAAGAAATCTACACTGCTAGATTTGTTTTCTCCACATATTTGCTAATAATATGATAGTCCAATGCACTTTCAATAAATGACATGTTCTCCTCTAGATTGTTTCAAGTTCTCAATCAGTGTTGCAAGATGTTTGCATCCCCTTAAGATCTGAATATGCATGCCACTCTCATACCAAAATCTGACTAATATTAAGCCTCCAGTCTAGAGGAAAACCTCATCCCCTCCCTCTTTAAAACACTTCCAGTTTTGAAGATACCCATTGTTACAGCTTGGATCAGGGCCATTCTACATGGTCACCAGTATGTTGCAAAAACACAGGTCGAACTTGTTTCCAGGTCAACTGGGTCTGGTTAGAATCTAGTTTGTAGCTCTGGGACTCTAGGGCACAACCCCAGAATCAATCTCCTTCTCTAACACCGTTCTTTGGGATGCGGGACTCCATAGTCCAGCTGCCCAAAACCTCCCGAGTTACTTAATCCTGCTCCCCTGAAGTTCCACCTAGGCTGTGGACTTTCTGGGCTTTAATTTAACCCTTTTGGGGACAGTAGCAGGAAAACAAGGAACACAGGCTTAGCAAAGGAATTCCTTCACTGCCGTGCCTTTATCTTAAAGCACCCTAGAGTTACAGATCTCTGAAAACAACAAGAGTCCTGAGATGCATCCTCCCCTAGTCTGATCTCAACCCCTCTGTGAGTCCATAGGTCATCAGCGTTCCAAGCTAGGTAGAGCCCCACTACCCTTTCTGTCCTGCTATCTTTACATACGGTAATAGTTGCCACCCCCACCCATACAGCATCACCCCCTCTTAACTGGTATCTCTGTAATGCGTTCCACTGGGGCATTCCCACCTCTTCCCAGCCTCATGCCTGTGGGACCCTGTGTAGAAAAATCATTGGTCCATGGGAGTGGATCAGTAGCTGAGAGTCAAAGTCACAGGTCCAGATGGCTATCAGTGAGGTGTCAAGCACCTTTCCTGGGTAGGGCTATTGTCTGTACTGTAGTACAATAGATGTGCTTGAGCTTGCCGAAGCTTGCCCACTTTGCCACACCCATTTCCTACACCTACTAATGCTTTGACTTAAAACACGTTCCCACCCAATACGGAGGTCAAGGGGACTATTCCTGTGCCTAAGAGATCCTCAAGTGTTTAAGTACCTTGCTGAATCAGACTCCCACAGCACAGGATTTAAATTCAGTTTTTATATTCCTCTCATGCTGGAAAATAAATTTATTTAAAGTAATGACCAGGCCTTTGGTAACACAGATGCATAAACATCTTCTAACAATGTAATGACTTAGCAAATGTACTTAATTTTTTTTCTTATTTTTTCTCCCTGAGGGCATTGTGGGAAATTGCTTTTATTCTCTAATGGGAATTTTAAGCCTATTTCTTCAACTCCAGAAGTAAATATCTAAGCAGTAAAGCTTAAATTCACTGGTCCTTTGCTTCCTGGACTGGCACAAAGAGTAGGCTAAGAAATTATTTATTACAGAGCCTCCTTGGGAACTATCAAGAAAAAATTGTAATACCCGCCATCAAGGACTAAAGTAGGGACTGAACCTGGGCCTTCAACACCAAAAGCAGAGATTTCTACTACTTCAGCAAATAGAGTGACTCCATTAGCTGCGAACTTTAGTAGACTCTTATCATGTATGTGGATTAGGCAGTAGAAGGGAGACAACACATCCAGCCAATATGCTACACATACCACCTGCCAGAGGGTGCTACCCCTGAGTATTTGAAGTCTACTAGAGTCAAGCATGAAATCCTTGAAATGAAGTCAATGGAAATGTTGCCATTGATGTAAATGGAGCAAGGCTTTTACCCCAAACCCTTGTACAAGTCACCACTTGTAAATTATCATGCAGATAAGAGCAAAGAAACTTCCATATTGAAAGCACATGGATAAATCATATGCCAAGCTCACACAAGCTTAGTCCTATGCTTCAACCATTGTACTTGATGCTCCTTACATTAAGGCCTTTTGTGTTTCCAGAGAGAAATCTTCCAGTTGGACTTCTTGTCTGTCTAGGTTTTGTTATAGTCGCCCATCACCATGGTATCGGTGAGCCTGCTCCACCACTTGTGAGTGTAGAAATTAGATTGGTGTGGCATGGTTTTGTGAGCAGCTGGTGCTACATATGCTGCTACTACCCTAGTGATGAAAAGTCTTTCATTAGTTATCTTTACTGCTGTGTTAGTTAAACTGGCACTTTGACTTGATGGCCCAAAGTGCATGGCCAGCTGCAGCCTGCTACAGAGGAGTCACACATCGCAGAACAAAATCTTTCCTTTGATTTTATTGGGCTTTGGCTCTGGCCACAGTGCTTGATGGTACTGTCCAGTGTCATTTTTGGCTCTTGAATCAAAAGTTCAGTCCATAAAAGTGACTGTACAGAGTAGACACAGAACAAATATATGAAATAAAATAAAAAAGTGATCAAGCAAACATGAAAAACAGAATTCGAGCTATGATCATCAACCAACTCAATTTGTTAGGGGTGCCTAGATTTTGCCTATAACCCAGATAGCTTATCTAAAATAAATTTACCATTTATTTCATATTATTAAGGGTAAAGTTCATCACTGTGCAGAGGATCAACACAAAAGGCCCAGCTTAACAAAGCCCTGGCTGGGGTTATTTAGTTGGGGTTGGTCCTGCTTTGAGCAGGGAGTTAAACTAGATGACCTCCTGAGGTCTCCAACTCTAATCTTCCATGATTCTATGACAAGGCCAATATACCATGTAAGTCCTATTGTTGAGGGCTTAAATGATAGTTAAGTGATTCATACGCCTAATGCTATACCTTCGCCCAGATGAAATCTGACATAAATCAGATCTACATTGTACAGTTGGTGGGACAGAAAACATGTATGTAAAGCAATTGTTTTGGCCCTGTACTATTGTCACTCTAAACAAAATCCTAGTTTCTAGTAATTAATTTTAATATAGGCAGTTATTTATTAGAAAAACATAACCCTGAAATGAAACAAACCCCCCAATGAACCATAATAAGAAGTGACTGTCCAAAAGCTATGCTGTACAACTTAGCTGTAAGAGATGAGGAAAGGATTTATGTAATAATACCAAGGTTATTTCTTGTCCATAAAAAGAGAAAGAGCCATGGGGAAACAGTATTAGCTACAATTACTTTCCCTATTTAACCTGTATTTAGGTTAAACAAATTAATTGTTTCCAAAAGACACTGTATCACAGACTTTCCTGGACTATGTAAGTTAATTTCTATTTGTGATTTTCAAAATAAGGCATAAGATAATTAATAATGAAACAATAATACATTTCATAGTATCTGCTATCCAAATATCTCAATGTGCTTTATAAATATTTATTCCCCAAAACATCATGGCTGGTTACCCTGTATTACAAATACAAAACAGACCCCCTGAATTTAAGTAACTTGTACAGAGTCACAAATTAAATTAGTGTTAGCATGGGAAATCAGGACCCTGATTGTTTGTCTCCCTGTCCTGTGTTTTAGCCACTAGAATATCCATCCATCCATCCATCCATGAAATACTACAGTCCAGAATCAGTTATGCAGACTGGATAGCACAGTATCCCTCACTCTAGCTTCCAGCCTAGCGATATGATTTTGAATAAACAGACTGAGGAAAGACAGTTTGGAAAGAGAGGAACTGTAGAAGAAAGAAAAACATTTCCTACACCACATGCATACACCCTGCCTCTTTGGTCTGTTGGGAGCAAGATTCTGCCACACTTACTCCCACGGAATAGTACTTTACGCTGCAAAAATTCACACTGATTTCAGTGGAGTTACACATGGAGTCAAAGCGCTGGTTCTCATCATGAGGGTGGCTGAATTTGGATCTTAGATATTAAACTTTCACCATTCACAAGTTAGACCCATGGGCTAAATCCTTCCTACAATAGGTGCTCGCATTGTCCTGAAGGGCAAACAGCTGTAGGTTCTGTAAACACAAACTAGTCCATGTATTCCATTATAAGAGTCTGAATCTCCTCTCTGCTCTGACAGGCTGCCATCTGGAACTCTGCCCTTTAACTTGATTGTTGTGTCTAATTCTAGAAACTAATATGAAAAAGGAGCTGTATACAAATCACATTTTATTAAGTGGTTTATTAATGCTGAAAAGTCATGATTGGAAATTGAAATGAACATAAACACTTCACACTGAAAACCCGTCTAGAAGTGTTTCTGGAGACATTAAGTTTAGACTCAGGAATGGCAGTCACAGCCCTGTGGACTATGCATGCCAATATGCACCAGATTTGGGATTCAATTAGCTCTGATTTTTATCTCCAAGCCAAGCGTCCCCAAAGTAATAAACTCAAAATAATAGTTCACAGCTTCATCAGTACAAAGGCAATTTAAAAACTGCCTGGATTAATTATGCTCCAAACTTGGTTAACTCAAGGTAAGACTGTACAAGCCTATTCCCTTATAACACAATCATTAAAAAATGAAGGAAATCGTCAGTTAATGCAACCAATTGGAATGCTGTCCAAACTGAGGATTCATAAACATAAGTCTGGGGAACACAAGGGAGCATTATCTGACCACCAACACAAAGAATATAAGGCACATGGGTTCCCAGTTTTGAAAAGCAATCCAAACAAGAACACAATAGATAATGTGTTTCTAAAAACACATTAACTTCTTGATCCCCGTACAACAAAGGCATGGGGCATTTTCTGGGGAATGATGACTGGTTGCATCTCAATTCACTACCTCTACCTAGCACAATGTGCAGCAAATGCCTTGTACCACGGTCATAATGCTGTAAATGACAAATAGAACTGGGCAAAAAAAAATTTGGCAAATAATAAATTTTTGAACATTTGTTTTGAATCAATTTGTTTTGTTTAATCCAAATTAAGTGTTTATGTTTTTTTCTTGTTGTTATTGGTTTGGTGAGGAAAAAAAAAAGTCAGTTTCAGTTCCAACCACCAATTTTTTCCCCCTGGATTGAACTGAAAAATCAATTATTCACTCTATTCTAATAATGAGTCCTTGTCTCTCCAGCTTATGTGGTCCATAAATAAAAGATTGTTGCAAACTGGACCACTACCCCACTGTATAGCCATCAATCTGTTGCTAGTGGACTCAATTGCTGGGTGCTTCTAAATGAACTGGGTCTTGGTAGAGCATAATCACTGCTTCTAACTCTGGGAGTCAAGGGCATACTTTCAGGCTCAGATCTTTTGTCTGATGTCCTTACCCGAGACATACGACACTGCCACGCATCCACCCACCCACCCTAGATTCTGAACCAGTGTCTAAGATCTCCAAGCCCCCCAGTCGCTTACTTCACCTCAACTGTGGGCACTCTGGACTTCTAGTTCAATCCCTTTGGGGACAATGAGGCAGGAAAGCAAGGAATACAGGCTTAGCAAAGAAATATCTTAAACACACCAGCTGGACTCTTAAAGCACTTGAGAACCACCAATCTTTGAAATAATAAAAGATCTGATATGTGCCTTCCCCAAGTTTGACCTAAGCCATTCTTTTGAGTCTGTGGTTTGGCCGTATTTCAGGCTAGACAGCGTCCCTCCTGCAAGTCCTTACATAAGAACGTAAGAATGCCCATACTGGATCAGACCAAAGGTCCATCTAGCCCAGTACCCTGTCTCCGACAATGGCCAATGCCAGCTGCCCCAGGGGGAATGAACAGAACAGGTAATCATCAAGTGATCCATCCCGCATCACCCATTCCCAGCTTCTGGCAAACAGAAGCTAGGGACACCCTCCCTGCTCACCCTGACTAATAGCCATTGATGGACCTATCTTTCATGAATATATCTAGTTCTTTTTTTAATCCTTTTATAGTCTTGGCCTTCACAACATCCTCTGGCAAAGAGTTCCACAGGTTGACTGTGCGTTGTGTGAAGAAATACTTCCTTTTGTTTGTTTTAAAACTGCTGCCTATTAATTTCATTTGGTGACCCCTAGTTCTTGTGTTATGAGAAGTAATAAATAACACTTCCTTATTGACTTTCTCCACTCAAGTCATAATTTTATAGACCTCTATCATATTCCCCCTTAGTCATCTCTTTTCCAAGCTGAAAAGTTCCAGAGTTATTAATCTCTCCTCATGCAGAAGCTATTCCATACCGCCTAATCATTTTTGTTGCCCTTTTCTTAACCTTTTCCAATTCCAATATATCTTTTTTGAGATGGGGCGACCACATCTGCATGCAGTGTTCAAGATGTGAATGTACCACAGATTTATAGAGTCAATATGATATGTTTTATTCGCTATCCCTTTCTTAATGATTCCCAACATGCTGTTCGCTTTTGTGACTGCTGCTGCACATTGAGTGGATGTTTTAGAGAACTATCCACGACTCCAAGATCTCTTTCTTGAGTGGTAACAGCTAATTTAGACCCCCATCATTTTATATGTATAGTTGGGATTTTGTTTTCCAATGTGCATTACTTTGCTTTTGTCAATATTGAATTTCATCTGCCATTTTGTTGCCCAGTCACCCAGTTTTGAGAGATCCTTTTGTAGCTCTTCGCAATCTGCTGGGACTTAACTATCTTGAGTAGTTTTGTATCATCTGCAAATTTTTTCACCTCACTGTTTACCCTTTTCCAGAACATTTATGAATATGTTGAATAGGACTGGCCCAGTACAGACCCCTTGGGGACACCACTATTTACCTCTCTCCATTCTGAAAACTGACCATTTATACCTACCCTTTGTTTCCGATCTTCTAACCAGTTATCGATCCATGAGAGGACCTTCCCTCTTATCCCATGATAGCTTACTTGGCTTAAGAACCTTTGGTGAGGGACCTTGTCAAAGGCTTTCTGAAAATTTAAGTACACTATATCCATTGGATCCCGCTTGTCCACATGCTTGTTAACCTCCCACAAAGAATTCTGTGCAGCAATGTCTGGCTTCCTACACAGAATACAACTTTGCTCTTAATTAGGGCCTCCATCTCTGTGACACATGATCAAACTGAGAAGCTCCAGATCCACAAGTCATGGTTGCACAACCATCCCCTATTGCAGGCCCCTGTGTAGAAAAATAATTGGTTCATAGGCCAGTAGCTAAGAGTCAATGACAATAGCCAAAAACTGCAGTCCTGAAGGCCCTCATGGTAATCCTTACATAAGTTGTCAAACACTCTCTCAGCCAGGGTAGTTGTCTGGAATGCAGTACAATAGGCTTCCCTGGGGCAAGGCCAGACATATCACAGTACAGTGCTTATATTTCCCCATGTAGTACAGCTGGGAGCTAGTCTACACCAGGAACGTATATCAGCATAGCTGTCTCTCTCTCTGGGGTCGGGGGAAAGCCACTTCATTTCACTGCTGGCCTAGACAGTGCTAAGTCAACTGAAGAATTCTTCCATCAACCTAGCTACTACCTCCCAAGGAGCTAACAGGTGAACCCCTCCCATGTGCATAGGAAGAGTGCACTGAAGCACTAGATCATCAGAGCTGCAGTACTGCATCCATGCCACTGTAACGGTTTAAGTGTTGACATACCCATAATGTTCATAGTTTGATGCAGACGTACCCCACTCTGTCACAAAAGTGTCTTAATGAAACAACTGGATAAGCCAGGTGACATACCATGAAAACAAAGAGGCACTCTTCAAACAGACTTTTTTTAAAGCTTTTTTGGTGTACAGTGCAAGCCCATACTTCAAACCAAGCTCGCAGAATTTCAGTCCCTTTCCTCAGAGTTTTCTTTATTTAACAGAATAGTTCAATGTCAACTCAATTCAAAAATCTTTCATAGACTCTATCGTGACTTTCCTGAAACCAGGACTTGGTGCCTGGCCTTTCCTAAAGCTTCTCGCCAGTAAAGCTTCTATCACTTCAGGTATTCCCACTAGACCTTCTACATGGCTTGTGCAGAAAGCCCCTCCTGGATCCTTCCTCGGTGCTGCATCTCCCTCTCTGACAGATCAGGTTCCCTCTCCTCATCTGATTCCCTATGCAGAACAGAACTTGTTTCTTTGTCTTCATGCTATGTCATCTGGTTTACCCAAATGTTTTATTAAGACACCTTTGTGACAGTGTGGGGAACATCTGTATCAAATTATGTCTACACTTAAACCGCTACAATGGCGCAGATGCAGTGCCATACGCCAATGGGAGGCCACAGCCTTAAATTGCAACAGGTCATATGCACACAGGACCAGTGAGTTACAAACGGTACAGTTTTCAAAAGGTAACATTTTGGAGTCGCTACACACAGTGCATTCCCTCATGGCACAGGATCGATCCCCTCTCTGTTGTCAGGAGTTTTAAACTTCTGTGGGGTTTGAAAAAGGAAGCAGAGATCTCTGCTATTTCAATGGTTTCTTTCGGGGTATTGGCAGCACTGATGCTGTTAAACGGAAATGTTATGTTTGCAACAGGGCAGCAAAGACTCTGTCATCTTTTTTCCAGGTTTCTGGTCCAATATAAATCTTAGGCACAAACCTCATGGAGTGCGCACTTTTGTAGGCCCCTTTAGCTGACTGAGCTGGCTCACATTGGCTTTTTATTAACAGCGCTGCCCCTAAAGCCACCTGCAGGATAATTAAAACTTTCATTTTATAGGAGTTTCTAGCCCTTCTTCTTGAGAAGACTGAAAAACAATGAGAACCAATACCAGCTGATCACATGGCTGGAGGAACAAGCAGTTCCTTTACTGCAGGGGGTAGCTAAAGATCCTCATGGCACAGAGTTTTCATGTGAAAAAGTCAGTTCAGCTTGTGGTTTGATGAAGGGAAAGACTCCCATTGGCTCTGAATCAACCTCTAGATTCAAACAGAACAGATAACATCTGTTTGCGCCATGTCAAAAATGATATACACATAAACAAAAGAAGGAGGTGGAAATGAATAAAGAATGTCGGGAAATGGATCAAACTAAAGATTTAGAGTTAGAACATTCCACAGGAAATCAATATTGTTGCTTAAAGAACTTTCAAGTTACATTGTGTCAGCTTTACCTTAGTAGTTAGCTGCCACACTCATTTTTTGGATTAAAAGATCAACAGGCGGTATGTTTTTACTCTTGAGTGACACCGTGGTGCTGACCCACAACAAATGAATGCAAATAGTTATTATAGTTAAAGTGTTTCATTTATGGTGAAAGCCAAGAAGACAGATAACCAAAATCCAAAAAACGGAATGTTCATTAAAGCTCCTAAGTACCCCACTCTAAAGATAGAGCTGCAACCCCAAATGTGAGATGCTTCTTGTAGCATATTTATATTTCAGCAAGCTACAGTACATATCAGTAATAGAGGTGAATATTTTTCCATTCCATCTTTATTGGGTCAGAGGGCAAGTCACGTAATCTTTGCTTCAGTTCCCTATCTGTAAAATGGGGTTGATACTTCCTTTCTCCTTACCCTGCATCTAGTCAGATATGAATTTTTTTGGGCAGGGACTCTTTTCCTATTTATTTATATAGTGCCTGGCTAAAATAGGGCCTATAGGGACTAACCTTACAGAAATATACAGCTATAACTATATTAGAAGTAAATGTGGAACACTAGCAGAGCTAATAGAGTTAGCCAGAGGAGTATAGATTTCCCAGAATGCACTCAGTTTGTTTGGGTATGTTGTTTCTGCCAATACTTTCCTGACAGAAATATTAATTTAGGACTGATGTCATTTCTGAACATTTTTTCATTTGTTTTAAGTCCTTCAGTTTTGGTTCCAGATCATACTGAGCCCCAGAGCCTGCAGTGAACTCTGTGCAGGGAAACCTGTGCATGAGGAGTTGAGTCTCAGTTAAGATAATTTCAGATAAACTCTGTACAACTCCCATAACCAATAATAATACATAGCTCTTAAATTTCACTTTTCTTCAGCAGATATCAAAGCACTTTAACAAAGAAGTTCAGTATCACTCTCTCCCTATCTTACAAATGTAGAAACAAACACTGAACGGATGTCTACACTGCAAAAAAATAAAACCCCAAAAAGTAGCAGAGAGTCTCAGAGCCTGGGTCAACTGACTTGGGTTCACAGGGCTCATGCTATGGGCCTAAAAATAGCAGTGTAGACATTCTCACTCAGGCTGGAGCCCAAGCTCTGAGACCCTCACCTCACTCTGGGTTTCAGAGCTCAGGTTCCAGCCCAAGCCAACATGTCTACACTGCTGTTTGTAGCCCTATAGCATGAACCCTACAAGCCTGAGTCAGTTGCTGAGCTCTGAGACTGAGGTTATGTCTATACTACCTGCCGGTTCGGCAGGTAGCGTTCGATGCATCGGGGATCAATTTATCACTTCTCGTCTAGATGCAATAAATCAATCCCTGAATCGACGCCTGTACTCCACCTCGGCAGGAGGAGTAAGCGGAGTCGATGGGGGAGCCGTGGAGGTCAACTCACCGCCGTGAGGACGGTCAAGTAAGTCAATCTAATATACTTCAACTTCAGCTACGTGAATAGTGTATCTTAGTTTGAACTCCCCCACTAGTGTAGCTCAGGTCTCAGTGACATGAATTTTTTTTTTTTCAGTGTAGGCACACCCAGAGAGGGGAAGAGACTTGCCCAAAGTTATCCAGCAGGCTAATGGCAGAGCAAGGAATAGAACCCAGGTCTTTCAAGTTACAGTCCACTAGGCCACACTGCCTCCCAAATAAAGGGTTTTATGAAACAGCACATTTCCAGAGAGCAAATGTTTGTTTGTCCTCTTGCTGTGCTTTTCCTCCTGCCATGAGCTAAATGCAAATGCCACCAGTAGGAAATAAGTGCCCTAACTTTATGTCACTGACCTTATTTCAGTGACTATAACTATCAAATTAAGAGCTCCCTCTAACTGCTTAAGACTGAAGTCCCAGAACAGGCCACCACTTTAAAAGAAGAAAAAACTGCCAATAATTTGCTATAAGAATTTCTAAGTGGAGCATTTAAAGCAAATGAAAGCTCCAGTGGTCACCATTAAAATGTCAAAACTCTGTGGTAAATGCTGACAATTATTGACTTTTTAAATGTCGACCATTGTATGTCTTATATTGGAACATTATAGCAGAAAGTTCTTTGTCATTTAAAAGGCATTGCCCATCACTTTAAAATCTTCTTATTTAGGGTGTGGGGAGGGGGGGCACATTCATTAGCTAGCACAAGCAGGTAGCCAGTGCAACTTTCATCCCCCAACACATCCTACACCAAGCTTATTTCTCCTGCCCTTCTATGGCAACTATATGGAAGAAACATAAAGCTTATTTGGTGACTGCAGTGTCCTTACCTACACTTCTCTAAATAAAAGCATTTACCATGCACAAGACAAGTGTGTGCGTGTCATTGTTGAGTGCATAACGGTTTCTGTCTTAAGTCACTGCACTCTTGAGCTTTACACAGGCACTCTTTCTAAACTTCACTCCCTTTCCATCCCTGTTGATGTCAGTAGGAGCACAGTTAAACCATTATTGCTCACTTTTCAAAATCCTACCCTGTACCTTTAGTGCATTGCTTTGTAAAATACAGATTCACCGCTGGGAAGATGTTATAAGCAAGCCAACTTCGGCTTTCAGGACTGGATCTCAAATAAAACTAGATCTGTTTGAATGGACTGCTGGTCTTGCATGTATCCCGCTAAAGACCATGGGTCTCCATGGCAAGAGAAAAGTCCACTCACATGGAACAATTTGCAGAATTGAGGCCTTTTATACCTCCAGGAAAGAAAATAAAAGTTATTGGGAATAAGAAGTTAGATAAAGCCAGCAGGTTTGCCTCTAGAGTAAGCAGCCTTGAAGAGAAACATTTGAGAATTTTCCTTATCTTACGTTAACCGTCTGGATCAGACAGACAATGTCTTTTCCTAGTTCCCCTCATTTCTACATTGTAATTCACCTCTTGGTATATGGTTCTTCCAGGAATGACTAGTGCTGTTAGACTATGTGAGCAATTAATGGTTTACGATCATTCTCAGAAGTAATGTGTTGGTTTTGAGGTGTCGAGACAAGGTAAAGTCATAAGTAAGCATTATAGACCGTATTTCCCTCCCATCCACTAAAGCTTAACAGATCTCTCTCCCTGCACACAGAAACCTAGTGTTCTTATTAGCTCTCCCCAATAATTAATATATTAAAACATTGTCTGAAATACTGTATAGCCTTTATCCAAGGATCTCAAAGCAGTAATTAAGCATGACAACACTGCAGCGAAGTACCGTACATAGGTAGTGACAAAAATTACATACAACAATACCTTCCAAATGTCTTTGCTTTTTCTGGTTGTGCTTCAGACTATTCATCATATCTTATATCTTGGGAGAAGGGGGAAGGAGTGGCTGGGAGCATCAGGTTTGCATTAACATACCTTTTTTTTTTTCCTTTTCCTTTTTGCCTTTTGGCTTGTTTGTCTTTGTGTAAACCTTGTGAGAGCTGATCAAAATGTATCAAATTTTTTTATAAAAAAAGAGAATACTCTGGTTATTGATGAAACCCAATACATAAAATTTTGTTATGATTTTTCCATCAACTCTAACCCATACATTTACTTTTGCTGCATACGTTTGTATCGAGGTCAATTGAGTGTGTGTGTCTGATTCAGTGACGAATATTTCAGTAAACAGCTCAGCTTATAAAGAGGAAAGTACATATTTAGGAATGTTTTGCAGTTGACATGGTTAATATTACCTTGCTACTTTTACGAGACACATAACAATGCATTTTTAAACAGTAGTCAGAGTAGATTTAAACCAGAAAGTCAAAATGATATTTATATAAAAGTATTTATATACATTTATATAAAGTCAAAATGATATTTAAGTGTGTGTGTTCTACATCACTCATTTGGATCCAAGTATCCCTCGTCATCTCCACATTAACACACTGCTTATTGCAATACAAACCAACCATCAGAAAACCTCAGTTTTAAAATGGAGTTCAAAAGAAGGAGTACACGTGATAACGAACAGAGTCCACATTCTTCATTTCTGTTCTCCAATTCCTTTGCTATTTTTAGCCCATTTCCTCTATGTTTTTCTCAAGTGTGTACACAGCTGGACTACAGGAAAGTGTACTCATATCACCGTGTACCTTGTCCTTCCTTTCCCCCACCTCTAGCCATGTAGTTGTTTCATTCACCTGCTGTGTATTATCAATGGTACAGATTGAGGGCAGGGATTGACTCTTACCACATTTTTGTACACCACCTACCACAAGGAATCCTAGCTGTTACTGTAATATAAATAGTTAAGAATGTAAATGCACCCACTGCACTTAGCTTACCTCTAAGAGCAGTACAGAATTTTCACATCCAACACATATAACAACAAGGGGTCCCCCAAATAGGACAATATGTGAACGCTACATGTTACAAAAGAAAAACAGCAATCTTTTTAACCCCTTAGACTAAAAAACAGTGTTCAGCCTAGCCTCTCCCACTCCTCGATAAAATCATTTGGCACTTTGCTTCTGGTCCTAGCTGGAAACTAGAAATTAATAAACTTTCACCTGAACATTTCAGAGCCCCAGAAAATGTTGGGCTCCAGTTTGGAGAACCACATGAAGTATTATAGAGTGGCAAGGGGTTGTAGGGCAGCGTCTTCCCTCTGAATCAGTTTGTCCAACCTTTTGTGGGAACAAGTTTGTTTTGTTTTAACAATATTTCCAGTGCAAAAGACTTCTACAGTGTCTACCTAAGGGACCAACCCCCTCAGCTAAGAGGAGCAATCTGAACTTTGGAAAAAGTTTGGATCCAAACTTTGCAGCTCAAGCCTATTTCTAATTTTCTTTTTTTCCCATTTTAAGAGAGGTAATGGTCCTCTTTGCTCTCACTCACAAATAACACAGCATAGCTTGAGGAGTAACAATATGACATGGCAGTAATTACACTCATCCATGCTCTCAAAAAAAGGGGATATATAGCAATTCCTGTCAACCAGCTTTCCTCCATTCTCAGTTGTGCTTGCTGCTCTTAGTAATCCTCAGAATGTGCATTCCACTATTCTTTCAGCAGCTTAAAGGTTGGCATTTGCTAAGAATTCTGTTATTGAGAGAGCAAAGCTGTTTGGACTGGCTCAGTTACTGTTGGGCCAATACTTCCATTATCAGCCCTGTTTTCCAGGGGGTTTACAACATGGTCATAAAACTGTCCCATGGCTAAACATGGGCATTTAGGATGAAATCTTGATTGCACTGAAATTAATGGCAAAACTCCCATTGACTTCAATGGGGCCCAGTTTCATCCATAGTACTGGATGTTTTCGCACTAATATTTTGCCTGTGTTTAAGTTTTAGTGGCGCACACAGCTGCTAGAGTCTGTTGGTTTTGCAGGTTTGAAAAACTCCTATATCACTTGCTCTTCAGGGTCTTCCCAAAAATAGAAATGCAAACCAAGCCTTGATTTGTAAAAAGACACATGTGAATGTACATGGATTTGTGCATTGTATGATTACGCGACCACATGTAGAAATCAATGATCTGCATCGAACAATGGCCACATATAAGCAGCTGGCCAATTATACAGTCCCGCATATGCTGTTTACATGCTTTCAAGGTAATCATACACACAGACTTAGACTGATAATGCAGAGTCTTTAATTTATTTATTTATTTTGATTCACATGGCATGTGCCTGATCTTTTGAAAAATCAGGCCATGCTTTTCAAATCACTCTGGAAAGTGCTAATGTGGTATCAGGGCTTGGCTACCATGTGTCTCCCTTTGTGTTGCGCAATAGCAAAGGACAGCTTCTTTTACCAGCTTCCTGTGGATTTCTCTGGTCCTATGCCACCCTCCCTTCCTAGATCCAGTATGGGAGTGTATCAAGGGTGTGGCTACAGCAATGCTCTATTCTGGTGAAATCCGGCTCCTTGAAATCCTGTCGAGGTTATCATCGTTGGATTCATTAACTGAAACCCTGAGGTAGCTCCAAGTTGCACTGCTGACCAGACTGGTCCTTAGCAAGCCCAGAAAGGAAGCATAAAGCCACCTTTGTCGCTTCCCACGGTTGCACAGAGCAGAACTCAGCCACAGCTGAGCATTAAAGTTCAATATGAAGTCTTTAAACCATGACTTGAGGACTTCAATGGCTCAGACACAGGTTTGATACAGGAGTGGGTGGGTGAGATTCTGTGGCCTGCATTGTGCAGGAGGTCAGACTAGATGATCATAATGGTCCCTTCTGACCTTAAAGTCTATGATTCTATGAATATTTCTGTCAAAACAAAGGCCTCTCTCAAAATAGGAGGCAAGTGGTCAGAACAATTTGTCTATTTGCCTTCACTACAGAAAGTTAAATGAGTTTGAGCAGTCACCTATCCCCTGCTTGATTGCTGAGGAGGACCTGCAGCTAGAGCAGAGTTACTACAAAAAAAGATGATGATTTTGGCTCTGATGGTTTCAGCAAATTCAAACCATCAGGTCTGGTTACACAGCTCCACATGCTGAGGTTCACATGGCACTTAACAATTTCCACCTGTTGGCAATCAGGAACTCGTATAAGACACTGCCTAAGTCAATACTGGCAGTAGGGTCTATTCATCTTTTGCCATTTGATGACTAATTGCTAGGAAAGGCCCTAGAACCCAATTGTTCCTGATTAATTAAAAAAAAAAACACAACACGTTCCAGCTGGCATCAGAGCAGAGCCAACACTTTAGTTTATGTATAAGAACATACAGCATGTAACTGCAATTCCAGCCTTTTGGATTAAATCAAGAGTGAAAAAACTAAAATCTCCTACATGTTTTCAGATGGGAGGCTGTATCATACATTTGCAGGAGGATTAATTATGTGATCTAATATGTCATTGTCATCTCTGTCTTCTATGACTTGCCTTTAAGACTTCAACTTAGCTAAATCAGCAAAAAGCCTCAAACACAGACTAGATGTGTTTAGGATGATCTCCTCTTGTAGGAAACAGTAACGTCCTCAACTGTGTTCCCTCTAAACTGCTGGGTTGGTCAGAGCTTCACGTGATTAGCAGCCACGTTGCTCCATTCTGCAGCTGCTCCCAGAACCCTTCTGCTGGCTGTGCAGAGCGGGAGAGGAAGGGGGGTGCTGATGTCAGGGTGTCCCCCTGCCCCTGTGCCCCATCCCTGCAGAGCAGGGGAGAGGGGACAGCCTGGCTCAGGACTCAGAGCTGCTGTGGTGTGAGGTCTGAACAGTGGGTGAATGCCTTTCTTAAAGAGACAGTGCACGGTTTCTGAGACTTCCCCAGTAGCTAGCTCACACAATCTGTCGGTCTCTCTCTCTTTCTCCCCTCCTCCCCTCTGTCCATGTACCCCATCTCCATGGAGCGGGGAGACAGGCTCACAACAGAGTAGAAGCTTTCAGTGAGTGTCTTAAAAAGACAGCACATGGCATCTCTCAGAAACTTCCCCAAAAGCCAGCACACAGTCTGTGTGTGTGTGTGTGTGTGTGTGTGTGTGTGTGTGTGTGTGTCTCACTCACACACACACCTCCCAACACATTATTATTGTTGTTACTTCTTGGTAATTCCTGCAATGCACATATATTCTCTGTACTTTTATTCTTTCAAAGTATGTTATTTTAGTGTTTGGACTGCTCTATGCATTTCATAATTATTTCTCTTACTCAAATTTAATTCTTTGAGTAGTGAGTTCTAAAATGCCTAACCTGTCCTGGCTGATGTAATTATCCCTATGATAACTTTAAAAAAAAATATCTAGGTTTTTTTGTTTCTACTGGTGGCGCACATCCGCACATACCTCAGTGCACATAAAATTTATTCTGCACATGGATGGAAAAAAATTAGAAAACATTGGTCCTCTGAGCAGGTAAAGAAGGATAATTCTGTAAGGGTAGCACTGAATTGGGGACTGGATTCATTTCCAAGTTCTACCACACAGCTCCCATTTAAGCACCAAAATACGTGGCCAGAACTTCAAAAGAGCTTAAACCCTTTGGGTGCTGATAGCCTTTGAAAATCTGACCCTACATCTGTGTTTCAATTCTGCCTCTGTAAAATGGGAATAGTACTCTCCCACTCTTTTATTTCTGTTGTAATCTCTTTGGTACAGTGACTGTCCCTTAGTATGCATTTATAGCTTTGCCTATTGGCTGAAAGAGCTGTGAAAAACTGCAGAACCCTCCCATACTGACCCTTGCCAAAGGAAGATGACTTGCAAGGGACCATTCAAGACGGAAGCCCACTGTACACACACCCACAGCTACGTCATAGCTACATAAAGTCTCTCTTTACTTTCAAATGGCTCCTTGACTTCTCTGACTGACAACATGATCCCAAGAGCTTCCAGGAAAAAAGCAGACATGCCAATTCTCGCAAACTGATCGCAAGAGTCGCAGTTTTTAAGTAAAATTAAGACTTATTCCTGATCTCACAAGAGAACTCTCACTCTTTTTTTAATTTTATTTGGGGGGGGGGGG
>NC_133787.1:10855152-10902255 GCF_003597395.2 Chelonoidis abingdonii | reverse complement strand
TGCTGAGCTTCAGTTCATTTGCAAATTTGACACTATCAGCTCTGGACTCAACAAAGACTGTGAATGGCTTGCCAATTACAGAACCAGTTTCTCCTCCCTTGGTTTTCACACCTCTACTGCTAGAATAGGGCCTCACCCTCCCTGATTGAACTAACCTCGTTATCTCTAGCTTGCTTGCTAGCATATATATACTTGCCCCTGGAAATTTCCACTACCTGCGTCTGACGAAGTGGGTATTCACCCACAAAAAGCTCACGCTCCAAAACGTCTGTTAGTCTATAAGGTGCCACAGGATTCTCTGCTGCTTTTACATCTCCACCCTAAACAAAGGAATATGGTCTCTCCACTGGGTAGTTACTTCCAAAATACAGTGAAAGACAATGAGAATTCATTTACGTATGAGAGAAGCAAAGCTATTAAGCTCACAAGAGACAGCATGGTTACACCCTAGCCAGGAACAGAAACTTTACCAGAGAGAAGTGGGGGCCGGCCAATCCTCAAATAAGCAATTGAATCAACTGGAAAGAAAAATCCTGACATTTAAGCGTTTTAAAAGTGAGGGTTAATTTTACACAGAAAGCCCATCAGACTCCCTGAGAAGTGGGAGAGGGGACCCCACTGCAGCCCCCTCAGGCTTGGGAAGGGTGAAGAAACCTAAGGAGCAGAGGTGAAGTTGTGGGCTGCAGAATGGCCGAAATGAGGAGGGCAAAGCTGATTGGGGTTGGGGGGCTATAGTGATGGTGGATTCTGAGCAGATGGAGTGAGTGCTGGGAGGGTAAACTGAGGGTGGGGGGCAATGGGGTAGAGGGGCAGAACATGAGGGCTGAGGGACTGAACTGAGGAAGGGCTGAATTGAGGTGGGGGTTGGGTGGAGAGAGAACTGATGGGGGACATATGTGGGGGTGAGAGCTTCTGTAGCAGAGGCCAAAAATCACCTTGTCCAGTACATACAGAAGAGTGGGCAATGTTAATTGTCACATGCACACACCCTGGGGATGGTCAGGGGAGGGAGGTGTTTCAAAAATCAAGAGATTGATTTAAAAAACACACTATAATTTTTTTTTTTTAAATGTCATGATTTGGGGGTCAAGCTCATGATTTTTGGGAGTCCAATTCCTGATTTTTTCTTTTGAAGTTGGCAACACTGAAAAAGCTAACAGAGAAAAGAGTGTAAAGGCAAAAAATATTTGCCAAACTCTTTCAAGTCAGTAACAAGTGTCCCATTGCTTTCATAATCTTTGCTGTATCAAAGGCCATTCATGTTTAATTAATAAAAAGTTAAGCCAAGAAAGAACAAACCAGTACAGAAAAAGAGAAAGGCTAAAGGGGGCGGAAGGAAGGAGAACAGGAATAAAATGAAGGGGTGGGAAGCATAAGCAAAATGGAGTAAATGAGAAAAAAAATAAAAGGACTAACATGACTCAGCGGCACAGCTCCCAGACGGACTCAAGACCCGTTTCTGGAGATGGAAGAAATATGAATGAAAAAAATCACATTAAACAAATGTTACCAGTGACATTTTTTACTCATCTTTTCACACCTTTTCTTGAAATTTTCTATACCAGCTGTAGTTCATTCTGAAGCCTAAATCCATCAGCAACTTGAAAGATATAAATATTTGAGCCTATTCCATTTTTCTAAATAGATAAAATATAGCCCTGCTGGGAGGAAGTAACTGCCTCATTTCTTAGGGAATGTTCTTGATTTGAAGCGAGTAGCAGGTCCAAATGCTGTATTTGAAATCATACAATAAGAAAGCCAGCCTATAAAAAAGAAAAGGCTTCTGTTTCATAAAGCTGCATTTTTCAGTAAGAGATTTAGAAAGAATTTGAATTACTTCTCAACTAAAGCATCATCGAGATTAGATAATTCATTAATTTGCCAATAGACCACACTGATATCACCCAAAGAGAGAGTGCAGGGAAAGGAGAATGCTAAAGCTGTAACACTGAGTGATTCCTACAGAAAGGAATAGCGCCTCCAAGTGAAATGCTGAAAGAATGGCCAGGACAGTTTATAGCAAAGTAGGAGAATATAGAGTCGCACAAAAGCCTGAGAAGCTTCTAATAGAGAGATGTTCCTATAAAAAAGAAATTTCCATAGCAGATTAGGCGAGCTTTCCATCCAGTTTAATATACTCCAACGATCTGACCATGAGTGGAATCAAAGAAAAGCCCATAATGGGTAATTATGGATCATCACCTTTCTTACTAACAATCACAATTTAGCAGCTGGCTTGTGCCCAGAAATAAAAGGATTCATATCGTGTTTTTCCTATGTATAATCTGATTGAGACCTTCTCATTATCCAGATAAATATCCAGCCTTTATTTAAGCCTACTAAGCTTTTGGCCTGTAGGATATCTTGTGGCATTGAGTTCCATAGGATAATTATGTTCTAAATAAAAGTATTTCCTTTTGCTTAATTCAACTAATTTCTGGGGTATAAATCTTACTTTCATTACTGTAACTGAAGTCAGAGTGAGGACAACCTTGCACACTCCCCTAACTGTTCATGTAAAAAAAATAATCCATGTTTATCCAGGCAAGCATCTCTTTTTCAATATGTTATGGTGAATTCCGGTCATGGTCACATTTACAAAATACTTGGCTTCCATGGAGAGCAGGAGGGAGCATGGTTAGCTCAAAACAGTGCCTTGTCTCACCTGCTCCACAAGGTCCCAGGTTCTTAAAGGAATAGTGGCGTGAGATGGCCCTATACCTTCTCTCTCCTAGATGCTAACTGTTCCCCAGGACCATCTTCCTTCTCCCAATGAATGCTTCATTTATTTTTCCAGACTTCATCTTCTTTCCCTGGACCTCTTAATGGGGTAATTGGCCTCCCACTTCTCTTTCCTGACCTTAAAACATGGCAGATGGCATAAAAACAAGTCAGGATATATTCAAATGAAATGCAAATCATTACAAAAAGCTTCTGAGAAATTCAAGATTAATTTGGCCACTTTGTCAATAACTGCAGAGTATCAGAGACTGCCACACAACACTCAGAACTTGCTGCTTAACGTATATATTTCCTGCAATTTCTAGTTCTTTAGTTTGCACTTTTTAAGACACTGCTTCAAAACTTTTTCACTGCCTTGCTTTTATAAAGCTGGGGAACTATGCTCTGGATACTTCTGGAGAGATTGCACAGCTGGAGGGTGCCACCAACAGACAAGGAAGGGATAGGATTTGATTATTACAGACACAGGCCTTGTATGTCTCCACATGCTACAGACTGGGTGTGTATGATATACATATTTTCTGTTTTAATAGTAGCAGTGATCTGTTTATCATTGTTCTCACAACAATATCTCCTCACAGCAGAGCCTGGGACTGCACTTGCTATTGAGATGCCTTGTACAGAGTCCAAAAGGAACTAAGTTCTCTTATTCTTCCTTTGGGATGTAGGGTTGCATGATACCACATTCAATATGCACCTTTGGGAGCTCAGGATGACTCCCCCCTTCTAACCCAGTTTTCCTGCCTCTCTGTATATCCCTTGAAACCCTAAAAATGACAGATAGTCTGGGACTAAATATAAGTATGTTTGTGTTGGACATAACTTCTCTACATCCTGGACAGCAATCCTGAAATGATTTCATTAAAACAGATTATTTACTGTACGGCAACAGCAAGAGTATTTCATTCTCTTATTTTGATATTTCCTGATTATTTTTAACCAGTAACATTTACAGTAGAACCTCAGAGCTACAAACACCGAAGTTACAAACTGATCAGTAAGCCACACATCTCATTTGGAATTGGATGTACAATATCAGGCAGGAGCAGAGCCAAAAAGAAAAAAAGGCAAATACAGTACAGTATAGCGTTAAATGTGAGCTACTAAAAAAAACAGGAAAAAAGTTTAAAAAAAGGTTTGACAAGGTAAGGAAACTGTTTCTGTGCTTGTTTCATTTAAATTAAGATGGTTAAAAGCAGCATGTTTCTTCTGCTAGTGGAGTTTCAAAGCTATATTAAGTCAGTGTTCAGTTGTAAACTTTTGAAAGATCATAACATTTTGTTCAGAGTTACAAACATTTCAGAGTTACGAACAACCTCCATTCCAGAGGTGTCCACAACTCTGAGGTTCCACTGTAAATGGCAAAGGATTAGCACTAATAAGAGCAAACACATACACAGAACACTAGCTAGCACTTTTACTTTTCAGGGGTTGCTCTATTGAAGGTGGGGCAAGAATCAGACTGCTGGGCAGAATGTTCTCATTGCTCCTATTTCCCACACTGCCATTAGGTCTCTTTTCCTGCAGCAATAGAAGTTTGACCCCCATCCCCATCTTGCTTGCAGGCCTAATTCAGTGCAGCATCTTACCTCCGCCCAGAAAGGCAAGAGAGTTAACTTTCTCCAGACACTATCAAATCTTTCTGACATTGTGCATCAAGCATCTCCTAGAGCAGTGTTTCTCGAACTGGTGACTGGGGGTATGCAAAGGTTTTGGGGGGGGGGGGGGGCGAAAGTCATGTCCAGGGCTGCTGGCCCCACTGATCAAATCCTTCCCCTCCCTCCCAGTTCCTACTGGACATGGCAGGACAGCTGCTTAGTGGAGTACAGGAGGCACTGGGAGGGAGAGGCAGGAGCAAGGATGGGGCATGCTCAGGGGAGAGTGCAGGAAGAGGAGTGGCAGGGATGGAGGGGGACTGAATTTTTTTTCTTCAAATGTAAACAAACATCAAGAAGCTGTGGGCGGGGTCTGTGAAATTTTTTAAATCAAAATGGGGGGGTCCTCAAGTTGCAAAAGTTTGAGAACTGCTGTACCTAGAGCAAAGCAGCTGTCACCCTCTCTTGCTTGAAAAGTCCACATGTATCAGAGAGAGAGCGAGCGAGGTGATAGTTTCATAGCAAATCTTGATGTTTCACTGCTTGGAATCGGAAACCTAACTCCTCACGGGGCTAAAACACTGCTGCAGGTCCCCTGCCCCAACCTGATGTTCTGATATAAATCAGAGTTTTATTTCACTCAGCTTGTTTCAAACTGTCTCAAATCCATGCATTTTTACTTTACAAAATAAACAGAAATAGACAGCAACTAACAACCTTAACCAGTAACATGCCTGCAAGGCATTCTCAAATTTTACAGGATTTTCTCTCTCAGACACCTCCATCAGTACCATTCAGAGTTCAGGAACATTTCCAAAGACTATCAGTCTATTGTTACCTTAGCAAATCAGGTGTTCCCGTGACTGTGAATTGGAAGAAAAAAATAAGAAAGACTCAAGATAGTCAACCATATTATGAATTATTTTTTATATTTTCCTTTAATTGAAACATTTAAATGATACATTGGGAGCACAGTATATAGCGTGTAATGCAGCATAGAATAGGATTTAGTAACTTCAAACATCCATTACTACTATAAAAAAGGGGAATTTTTGATGGTAAAGTCAGAGACAGCTTTCAATTTGCAATAGGTGAACTTCAAAAGGCCTGGAGGAGCAGTTAGTGTAAGCGTTTAAACTTTGACTGCTTATCTGAGCTGGGACTTCAAATCTCAGAGAGCAGATGCTTTAATGAGATTTCTGATACTGTACTTCCAGGTGATTGGAAACTGAAACTCTCTTGCACTGTGTCAGGCCTTTGGGCTTCCAGGCAAAGGCAGAACCCAGAAAAGGAGATGAAAATTGACATGAAAAAATAATGGAAAAGGGAAAGTTGCAAGAAGTGTTTCAAACTTCATTAAAGTTTGGGTTGAGTTTGGAGGGAATGTGGAGATAAATTATACCAAAGCCAATTGCCTCAATGAGGCCTGGCAAATCATTATAAAGTTTCTCATAAAAAACCTTTTCCCCCTCTACAGGAGGGGACCTGTTTTTTTCATGTCTGCAACACACTTGGTTCATTATATTAGAAAGAAATAATGCATGTGTTCCTCTGGGAACTTAACAGCGCCTATGGATTTCAGCCACCAATTTTTTTGTTCATGACTCTGCACTCTAAAGCTCCCCCTTCATCCAGGTTGGCATCACTGCCTGCCCTCCCAGTCTTTTCTCCTACATGTCCTGCCAATTCCTCACACTACATGTGGCAAAGGCTAAACTTCTCATCTGTCCTCCCAACCTGTCTTACCTCATCTTTCTCTCTCCTCTGCTATCCTCACAAGCTCACCACCTAAGGGTCATCTGTGTCTCCACATCAACATACTCCACATGGAGATAATCTTAGTTGAATACTATCATCATTCAAATCTATTTTTTTTTTAATTTTGTCTCTTTTAGGGCTGATCAAAAACTTGGTCAAAACTTTGATGGAATATGGGGTTTTCAATTAAATGAACATTATGGACAATGAAGAGGGTCTGGTTAACTCAATTTTTAGTTTATAAAAAAAAATCATGTTTCAATTAAGTCAATTTTTTCCACTGTTGTAGATTCCTAGTTAAACTTCAGTTTGCTTTGCTACATTCTGCCTAACTACAATTCTACTTAGAGTTACAATTGGACAGAATATCTTTTTTTTCCCCCCTTGTGTCCAGCTGTAGTGCAGCCTAGCTGTTCCCTGTTCAACTACTGCCACATTTCACCCCAAAGGCAGTTGCCCTTTGGTGGTGACTAAAATTATTGTAAAGCTTCAATGGAAGCTGGGACAGAAAATAAAGATTAGGCATTTACATGGATAAGGAAAATATCTAATTACATTAGAGGAGGGAAAAAATAGAAGGGACAGAAGTCCTCATGCGTCACAACTGAAGCCAACTTCCAATACAGAGGGGTAAGGGCAGAACTCTTCCGATGGTCTAACTATTCTATAAAAGTCCAAAATGGGGGTTCTCTCACCAAACTGGATGACCCACCAACCTGATTCATGTGGCAATTCCTGTGCTCTATATTTTCAAGCAAGTTTAACAAAACAGAACAGATTTCAAACCACAAAATCTGTCATGTCTTTCATTTAATCACTTACATCTGTTCCTTTTCACATATTGCATTCTGATGCAGTTTAACTACCATGGTTGAAAACACTGTTGTCAAATTTCCTTGCTAAAGGAAAAATACTGTTGGCCAATTGACACATATTCCTCATGTACCCATCAGAATACACCCCTAAATACCTTTAGATAGACACGATAGAGGATTTGGTTGCCTAGGGGATAGATAATGGAACAAATCCCAATCCAGGTCAACAGCAATCAATAGCTATTACCTTCTGATGTCCTCTACATGAAGTGAGACAGAGGTGTTAATACAGTCCACAGTAGAAGAGTGTCTGTATCATAATGAGTGTCACAATTGGCAACCTTGTTACCAGTCTCAAAAGAAATGCCCTGGACTGTGTAGACACAGATTGAACTACTTTCTCCCGCACTGACGTAGCTGCATCAGATCAGGGGTGAACCACATTGCCAGTACCATATAGGGGAACTTGCACTCCAACTGCAATACTGAACAAAAGACCAGTTCACAGGACAGTGAACCAATTACCTTCTTGCAAAACTACATTAAAAAAATTATAAAGATTACAATGCCACAAAGCCAAAAATATATCTAACAAATAACAGGAAGCCAAGTGCTGCTTGTATTCGTATCCACAATACTTGGTGGGAGTAGCTATTCATTAGCAGGCAGGTAGTATGCCAGCTACTCCTATTTAGAGACAGAGGCTGCATTTGAACAGAAAACAATTATCTGTTGTGTTTGGCACAGCAATTTGGTTCTCTTTTCTTCATTTCACTAAATATTTACATTTTCTGGAAGAAAGAAAAATGTACACTGTTTTGTTCCATCTTATTTTTTCTCCCCGAGAACATTGTGTAGTTAAGCAACTTCATTGCACCAGGTTCTTCAATAAGCCACGAAGCTGGCATGGTATCAATGTCACTACTGGTCTTTGAGATCCAAGCTTTAAAAGCTATTCAAACAATCAAGAAAGTGACGGCATTACAATTGTCAACACGGACTCGAGTCAGAATCTGTAGTACAGCTAGTTCTTAGGTCAGGACCTTAAATAAGATTAACCACTAGTTTAAATTTATCTTCTTTTATTTAGAGAGAAAATGTATATGAACAAAGCTAGCTATAGAAAATAGTTAAATAATCCTGAGCCAGTCAATGGCCTCTGTTCAAAGGTCAGCTTGAGAAGACCTCTAAGTATATCCATCCGCTAACTAGAGTCAATATACTATCTTCTTTATAGTAAAAATTCCAAAATTAATATATATATGCATTTGATTTTTCTGTCCCTTTCTAACCATGTTTATTGTTGTTTACTACAGCTTCTGTTCCACGTGAGCTCTAAAATGGTTTTGTACATTAAGGCCTGGTACAAGTAACCCAAAGACTATGTAGTTTTATTTTTAAATTATAGGGAATGGCCATGCAGGAACAAACAGAAAAGGGCTAAAATCAGGCCTACAGTCTGAATCATTGGATCTGTTTCTCCCCACCCACATGCACTCACACACCCTTATTAGCCCCAGCTCAGAACCACAATCAAGAACACCTATTTTCATGAGACTTCAGCAAGATGATGGAAGTCTTACTACAAGAGTGGAGATACCAATCTCTCTGCCTTTCAAGATAGTAAAAATCTCAGAAATAATAGATTTAGAGACAGCCACTCTCTTGGATAGAACTGTCCCAATAGCAGTTATTGCCAAATTAATAAGAGGAACAAAAAGTTACTCATATACCTGCAGAACTCAGTGATAAAATCACCAACCCATATACTCCAGCACTAGGAAAGCAAAACCCATTACCTCAAGTCTTTGCTCCAGCAGCCTCAGCCATTTGATCAGATTTATTGCTCACCTTGATGTCCTACAGAACAATGCACCTTCCTCCTCCTCCGTTCTGGTATTTCAGGAACATCTCTGCATGCTCCCTCTCCTCACACAACTGTTCCTTCAGGAGCTCAGCGATGTGCCTAAGGCCACATCATCACAGTCAAAGTAGCAGAACTAGGAAAAAAAAATACAGGAGACTAATGAAGTCTTACTTTTAGGAGACTATATCCCATATAGAAGATAAGGATCTAGGTAGCAGCTATACCAGGGGTTCTCAAACTGGGGGTTGGGACCCCTCAGTGGGTTGCAAGGTCATTACATGAGGGGGTGAGGTTGTAGGCTGTCAGTCTCCACCCCAAACCCTGCTTTGCCTCCAGCATTTATAATGGTGTTAAATATATTAAAAAGTGTTTTTAATGTATAAGGGGGGGAAGGGTCACACTCAGAGGCTTGCTGTGTGAAAGGGGTCACCAGTATAAAAATCTGAAAACCCCTGGGCTATACCTATAACAGAGGAACAAAAATACTTAGGGAGGCATATTCATTTATACCATAAATCATGTAAGTCTCCAGCCTTCCTAACCAATTTCCTGTCATTCCAATACTCCAGCAAGATTTGTTCCATAACCCCAGGATTTTTGATATTCAAGCCTCTAGGAATGGTTCTTCCTAGGTGCCAACAGGTAGTTGCCCACAAGTTTAGTGTTCGCAATATGCTATCAAGTTTAACAAGTGACATTTTGTTACATTTGATTAAATGTTTGTAATTTTGACCCCAGCAGATATAAACTGAAAAAATAAGTCTTGGGGGACTTTCATCGCAAAGCCTGGAGCATAGGAAAAAGAACCACCTACTATGGAACAGATAAAATCCCATTGTCAGTAGCTCCATAGGTCAGCCAGAAGACTCTGGAACCTGGACTCCATAGAAGCAGCTATGGCCTGACTAGCTGTTACTGCCTGGCCTATGGAAATTCCTTTGTTCAGATTAATTAGTGGTGCATGGTTGGGCAGCGGATGGGAATGGTTTGTTCATAGAGAAAAGAGCCAACACGATAAAGGTGAGACTGCCAGAACAACTCTTTACTCTCACTGCAAGTTAATAAACTCCATTTGATAGATACTTACGAAGTACACAACAGCATAGCTATGAAAGCACCCACACTATGCTGCCTGTCAACTATTCCCCACCAGCAGCCAGAACAGTTATATTATTTCACCAGGAAGTATTTGAGTTTTGTAGGAAGGCACCTGAATGGAAGCATAGCTACAGCAAACACTAGTCAGACTATACAGACATGGTCCTAAGACCAGCAGGACTAAAGCAAGAGATGGGGTTGGAGAAGTGGGGATTAAGTGGCCCACATTTAGGACATTGATCTGAGAGATTATAGCTATTAGGCATCTCAGTTTCTCCGCAGCCCAGGTAGTGACACCACTTGTGCCTTTCCTCTCTGGCTGTGCATGCAGCTACATCAGAGAGAGAAGACCTGTTGCCATAGTGACACTCCACAGAGAGCAGAGTTCAGGCCAAAGCTGCTATGGAGATATGCTCCTGCAATCAGAATGGAGGTGGTCAAGAATTTAGTTATTTTGGCAAGAGTGTCCAATCTGTGTCCACTATGTGGACAGGACAAATTTGATGCAGCCAGTATTTTCTGATCAGTATATTGAGTCCCCAGGAGACAGGGTGAGGAACTGGGAGCACAAAAGCCAGAGGAGTGCTGTCCTTTGTCTGCAGTTAAAAGGATTAGCACTCAAGCTACCATAAAGTTTTAGACAGTACTGTATTATGCAGTCATGACATACACTGTATCAGATGTCAGTCTTTTCAGACTTTTAGAGCTTATGAGTAACTCCTAGGAAACTTGACTCCCTATCACACAAGCCATTTTACAGGGTATTGTGCAAGTGCATTTGTTTCATTTCAAGGTGGGGTTTTTTTATTTATTTATTTATTTATTTTTGCACAGGGAGGACGGGGGAGAAAGCCACCAACTTCCCCAGGAATAAAAGTGGCTCTAAAGTAAACTGGTTCTCCCCCTCCAACCCACCCCCCATCACCATTTCAAGTGGTCAGAAAAGTGAACCTGGATTAAGTGTGAAAAGGTAATTTCCGTCTAAAAACAATTCTGGAAGACTGATCAGCACATCCAGATAATCTAATTATACTTGGTACTTTGATTCCCCCTCTCATATAAAAGAAACTCATTCATTAAAACTTCCCTCCTTCCACTCAAAATAGGGCCTAAATTTGAGAAAGTTGTTCAAGCCTTATATTTTACTTCAGGCTTCTTTGCCCACTAGGAATCAATATGCAGAGGAGACCTGCTGTTCATTTACATCCACAGAAGTTTTTCATTCTATTAGCGTCAAACCTTTTCTGAAGTATCCCTTGTTACTTAAACTAAGCCATTCAGCATGGCCATGTAGTCAGTCTTAGCAGCACTAGCTGCTGAGAAAAGAGACTGATAGTGGGAGCCCAGCCAATCTAACTGAGCATTCCCTAAAGCACCCCCATGCCTCCTGCTATTTGAGGGACATAAGAACAGCAAAGTGGCCAATGCCAGGTGCCTCAGAGGGGATGAACCTAACAGGTAATGATCAAGTGATCTCTCTCCTGCCATTCATCTCCACCCTCTGGCAAAAACACACACCACTCATTTTCCCTACTGCTTAGCAGACGCCACACCAAGCCTCTTTGCTTTTGTACTAGGTAACTCCTGCTATGGTGAACAGAACAGAAATGGTGGTGTAGCAGAGCAGACCCAAGATGTCTTTGCTCATTATGTTGCCTCTAACAGCGGCCATATGCTTTAGATTCCAGTTGTGACACATACAGTTTTGCATGTGGGAAGTGCAGGAGGAAGAGTCAATGACTGTTTTAGCTATGTAACAGCTGATTAGACTCTTCATGGTCTATTCAATTTAACAATGAGGAAACCAAGTAATAGCTTGAAGGGAAATTTTATTCATCATACTAAGGGGTTAGGCAATGGATCTTTTGCTGTCTTCTAGAGGAGAGGTCTAGGGTTCTTACTGAAAGACAAAAAGTAGTGAAGAGTTCAGCTGCTCTCCCCCAAGGTGTGCTTGTCAAACAGATCCTCTCCCATGCCGTTCTGGGGCACTCCCAGGTCCTTCAGGTTGGTGAGGTGGTCTTCACCTGCTCCTCCAGGTACTCAGACTCCAGGAAGTCAGAGCTGCAGGAAGAAAAGATGGACTCACTTCTGCATCACATTACTGTTGGCTTAGCACATTTAACTGCCTGCAATGGTAAAGCATGACACCTTCCCCCACACACACACATACACGCTGGGTGTCCCTAGACTGCCAACTAACAAGGGATGGATGATGCAAAGTTGCCCTGTTTTGTTCATTCCCTCTCAATCATCTGGCACTCTGTGCTGTCAGAGACAATATGAAGTAGATGGACCATTGGCCTAATCCACTAAGGCCATTCTTATGGCCAAGTCTGATAATAGTTATTTGTTCCAAGTGTTCACAGCACAAAGTTTAGAGCCTTCCTTATTTGCCACACAGACAAGTGAGTCCTGTTTGGTTCAGTGCAAGCAAGGGGACTTATTAGTAAGGCCCTACCAAATTCATAGCCATGAAAAAAATCACGGTCCATGAAATCTAGTCCTGTGTGCTTTAACCAATACCATCCAGATTTCATAGGAGAGACCAGCATCTCTCAAATTGGGGGTCCTGAACCAGAAGGGAGCTGCGGGGGGGGGTCACAAGGTTATTTTAGGGGGAAATCACACCTTTGCCACCCTTGCTTCTGCACTGCCTTCAAAACTGGGCATCTGGAGAGCAGCAGCTGTTGGTCAGATGCCAAGCTCTGAAGACAGTACTCCACCAGCAGCAGTGCAGAAGTAAGGAGGAAAATACCATACCACCCCTCACCTCTGTCCAACAGTGCACAAGTAGACACTTTTTTCGGTCAGAACCTCTAAAATTACAACACTGAAATTTCAGCTTTAAGTAGCTGAAATCATGAAATTTATGATTTTTAAAATCCTATGACCATCAAATTGGCCAAAATGGACCATGAATTTGGTAAGTCCCTAATCATTATGTAAGAGTTAAAGTAGTCTTTGTATGGATTTAGGGGGAAATTTTGCAGAGGACTAGTATTCTCCATTTGTTATTGGCAATTGACAGTGAGCACCTAGTTTTGTTCTTCAGAAAGCAGCATTTTCCATTGCTCTGTAAACATACCAAAATATTTTTAAGTAGGGCAATATTTGTTCCCCACTTTATATAGTGCTCCCGAATGGTCCCTGGTTAACTTATGTTTTAGTGGAGTTACACCAGGGATAAGTTCAGTTCAACCACACTCTCCAGAAGCTTGTTTATTAGCTTCAGTGGTTGGCTTATACACAACAGTCCCTGAATCAAAAAGGAAGTTACCTCACTGGTTTGGTATGGTAAAAGGGCAGTAGCTAGACTATTCTCTGCAATCTACTCAAGACCCAGCAATAGCTTATTGTAGGTGCCAATTAATCCATAACAGGCAGCTCAGGAATCTAGCAAAGCTCATGCAGTCAGTTCAGTTGCTAGCAACCATGAGAGCTATTAGGGACTGGATAAGTTAGAGGCACCATGTGCTTAGCTTAGAAGACTCTAAGCCACTGCTATGGCTTAACATTGACTAATGTTTTTCCCTTGTGTCCACTCAGCCAGAGAGTCAGGCCAATATGGCCATTAAACAGTGTGTTCACAAATGCCTTAACATCTCCACAAGCTGGATTTGAGGACAGATGCACGATTACCCACATGGGGATCACTACTCTCCATAGCCAGCTTGTGCAGGTCTAACAGGATCTGTGTCACAGTGTATGACTCACCGCTGCAGCACCTCCTGCTGGTTGTCTCAGGGAATTAGTGTTTCTAGCCTCTGGAGCGCCCTCTGCAGACCGGTGTCCCAGTTCACCTGGCCCCTCTCTCTCCCAGGACCTGGTGCCTCTTGTCTTTGGGGTGCTGCCCACTGGTAATACCCCCAGTCTCAGGGTCTCCCCACCTAGGGGAACCCCCAACCCTCTAGCCCCACTTTGCCTCAGTCATGGGCTACTGCCAGTCACCATCTAGCCCCTGCTCACTAGGGCAGACTGCAGTGTAAAAGCCACTTATAGAGAAGGGGGGTTTGAACCTGCTGCCTCTGCCTACCCATGGGCTGCCCCCTGCAACCCCAGTACCTAATTGGCTATCCACTAGGCCACAGCCTGAGGGGTTTCCAGGCCAGAGCTCCCTTGGCCCTCCCCCAGCCCTGCTCCACTCCAGGTACCTTCTCTCAGCTCCCTGCAACCAGGTCACTCCCTCTCAAAGCAAGAGAGTCTGTGTCTGGCTTCTGGCCCCAGCCCCTTATAAGGGCCAGCTGGGCCCTCATTAAGCCAGCCTGGGCTGGATTGAAGCATGGTCCCCAGCTGAGGCTGCTTTCCCCAATCAACCCCACTCTTCCTTCCCTGCCACAACCTTCTCCCCAGGCTGTTTTAAGCCTTAAGGCAGGAGCAGGTGACCACCCTGCTACAGCCTGGTTCACTCCCAGAAACCCAATAGATACAGCCTGGTTCACAATTTTCTCCAGTTGCAGGGCCTCCAGGCTGTTCCCCCACTCATCCTGCTCTGGCTTCTGCAGGAGAAAAAACAACCAACCAACCAACCCAAAAAAATATATAAACATATGCTAGTAGACCTCACCTTCATGAGGATTGTGGGACCACACTTACAGGGTACTCTGCAGGAGAAATAGGTAGACTCCAAGGAAACTTAAGGGGAACTTTGAGGACAGATGTATAATCTGACACCCTCATTGCAGAATATCCTATTATTTCAACTAGGAGTAGGGAATGGTGCTGAGAGCTCCTTTGAATAGACCACTAGGTGAGTGGAACATGACCTCCTCTCCCTTTCCCTGCCACACAAGGCAGACTGCAGAAGTAAATACAAAGGAGCAGACTACCGCCTCCTCCAGGAAAGGGGGAGTAGCAGTATGGCACAAATGTAAGTGAAAACAACACAGCAGTGAGGAATGATTTAAGATGTGTCAAGCAGACTGAATTTGTATTTTGAGGCTCAGCTGAACAGCTATGCCTGCTGAATCTACCATAAGGGCCCTCAGTCCACTAGTATTTGGCAAAGTTACCCACTTTACTGCTAGCAGACTGTCTTCAGGCAGCCCTGAGTATACAGAAGCCTTTAGAACAGAACTAACTATTTGTTTTTGTCAATACTATTGTAGAGGAAGGAGCAATAGCACCAGCTACAGCTAAGCATATTGCAGGAAAAGAGATATACAGGGTTCCCACACAATTCTTAAATGCAGATCTACAGCACCCCTTAGTGTTTCAGTTCCAAGTTACAGAATATGTATTAACAGATGGGTCACGTAAGGACTCTCTAAGGAGATTTTTCTCCACTGAGAGAAAAGGTGATCCACTAAAGTTATTGAAACTGCTCATTTGTACAGGAATATGAAGCAGTAATACAGCAGTAGGGTGACCAGATGTTCCAATTTTACAGGAACAGTCCTGATTTTGGGGTCTTTTTCTTATACAGGCTCCTATTCCCTCCCCATCCCCATCCCAATTTTTTACATTTGCTATCTGGTCATTCTATACAGCAATAACCTCACACTATAGCTTATCTGAAAGCACTCCCCTTGCTTGTTCTGGTATGACAGAAACCTCTCTGCATGCTCCTTCAGCTCATAGGATTTCTTGAGGAATTGGATCACATGCCTCAGAGCCACGTCAGCAAGGTCAGAGGAGCAGGATTGTGGAAATACAAGAAATGAGTTTAGTGATATTATATATCTACCTAGAGTTGGTTAAGGAGCCCACCAATAATTAAGGTTGCCTCTTACATATATCCTACAAAGTAACTAGCTCTTAATGCCTACAACACCACTTTCCTTCCTACTGCTTCTGCAGCAGTGCTTCTAAATCCTCACATTTCTGTCCCCCATACGTAGGCCTTTACCCAAACCCATTCTGGAGCCACAGCACCCTGAATAACTCCCTGTTGTTTTCATAGTAGTATTTGTACCTCTAACTTAATGCATTTCTACAGTCTCTGGATAAGATACCAGACAGTAGTAGTTCTCCCCTCCCCCACAGGAAGAAGGGAGGGAGGGGAACCTACCCTCAGCAAAAGAAGTTCAGAATCATTTCTAAAATGAGCCCTGAACCTCTAAAAAGAGGCTAAGAAATACAAACACTCACCATGGGCTGATGTACATAGCTAGCATACAGCTCCATATTTCCCATTCAGCTCACAGCAGCCTCACATGCAGCACAGAAGTTCTGGTGCACCTGGAAGTCCATTTGGGAAATGTAGCACTACAGTATTTAGACCCTAATGAGGTGCTGAGAAAACTCTACTGAAGCACAAACACAACCCAGAGCAAATGTAAAAATCTTGCCTCACACACATTCTATTAATACTGCTCAGACAAGGCTGTGGCAGCTGCTTTTATCCAATAGAATTCTTCTTCCATCCCAATTAGCCTCCTGGACAGTGTCTGACAGACATTCCACAGGTGACAGCATTATTCAGCAATGGGGCCCTACCCCAGCTGTTTCCACAGATAAGGGACGCACTTTCTTTGAACAGCCCAGGTAGGCACCTTTTCGCTCCTTCCCTTTGATTGACTGTGAAGAGTATGATACAATAAGTGCAAAATGAGGAGAAAATTGAGTAAAGATATACAGATTCTATCAATCAGCTTCTACTGTGCCTCTATCACCAATCACTAATATTTAGCTGTTGGTACCTCACAGTCATTTCTAGTAGCTCCAGTAGTGGTGTGCCTAGAGTGTATACAGTTTATCAGTGCATATTGAATGGCACCCGAAACATCTCTATGGTCTATTAGAAACCCTGAGGCATATGCCTATTACAACATACAGCAATCTCTGCTCTGTAGTCTAGTACTCTGAGTGTGACATTAGAAACCAACCATTCCTGTGTTCTAATCCCACATTACACTGACTAGCTCTAAGCTAATCATTTCACCTTTCTGCCTTATTTTTCTTGTCTGCAAAAGACGAATAATCATGCTACTTGCCTGGTTCAAAAGGGAGCTGACTGATTTAATTAGCTTTGAGGTTGGAAAATGTCATGTGAATACTCAATATTATTTCAGCACTCTGAGATGACTCATAGCCAAGACATGGTAAGGGGTTACCTTCCCCCTTCACTGTGGGGGAAACTGGAAAGAACACACTATGACATCCTTATAATCGTCGCAATTTAAATATTTAGGAAACAATATTTTCCTTTATTGGCTTTTGCTCTGCCTTTGCTAAGCTGTGTGTACATTTAGTACTAAAATGTTACAGTGCTAGTGTGGCCTACCAGAATGAACCTTTCAAGGGGAGTCATGAACTCCTGGGTTCCAACTCTGGCTCATTCTAAAACAGAAAATCCCTCAGACCAAGAGTGCCTCAGCACAGGGACTGTGCAAATGTCCTAGCACATTGTTGGCACCCATGCAAATAAATAAAAATAATAGGGAGTTCATTGCAGGATCAGGACCTGACTACACCCTCAGCCTTGCAAACACTCAGGCTCATGCTTAACTCAAGACACTGAAATATTTCTATTGACTTCAGTTGGACAGCTCATGTACACAAGGTCAAACACAGGAGTAGCTGTAGAAGTGTGGCCTTGTGCAAGGCACTCCACAGCTTGTAATCTATAAAATGGGAATAGTTAAGTAACATGCTTTGAACATGCTATGCTTTGAGAACATGAAGTTATAAGTATTACATCAATTGTGCTTCGACTTTGACATCTGTTATGAAGTAAAAGCAAATCACAGTCCCAGCTCTGGAGCAGTCCCCTTAGTGGGCTGCCCTAGAGCCAGGGACCCCAGAAACCCTTGGGGTCGATGACTTTGAGCCAGCTTGGCAGGCCACTGAGCTGCTAAGGAAGCGAGCTGGGTTATGTTGTACCACTGCCTAGGTTACATCAGAGCTCGACTGAAACTGAACAATCTCCACAAAATGTTTCCAATTAGACAATCAGCAAATTCAAACAAAAATATTTTGTCAAATTTTCTAATGAGAGCTAATGTTGATATTGTCCCTCATTATACTGTGGGGGGGGGGGGAAGAGGGATGTATTTTGGTATAGGACATTCACAATTTGTTACTGTAACTTACACTTGGGTTAATACCAGAAAATTGTAACCTCCCACTGGGTCCAGGATCAAGGTTTTTCAAAAGGTAAAACTATGATTTTTGCCTGTGCCTGGGAATAGTGAAAGGCCAGAACTGGATAGAGAAGAAGTAAAGCAGGGTAAATGCATTACTTCAGTGGACATTACCTTCAGATTATGTGGTGGATATCACGGTCAGGAGTGGCTAACAACTGTGAGTGCCTGCCTCTGGGCAGACTGTCAGAAAACAGGGCAGACACCCCAAGAGGGTGGTGTGTTCTGTAGTTAGATTTCACCAAGCCCGTAACAAACGAACTCCTGGATCACCAGAACAGTATTTCCATAGAATCACAGACACTCCCCTAAGATTTTCCAGTCTATCTTGTACCCTGGACAAACTGACTTTATGATAAAATGGTTACTTACATCAAAAAAATCACATCAGTTAGGCTCCCTCCAGTCCCCAGAGACCAGTCACTTACCGCAGATCAATTGGCACTCTAGATCTTACACCAAAGATAATTCTGGCAGCCAATTCTATAATAAACTAACAAATTTTATTAGCTGAGAAAAGGAAATGGCAGAGGTTAAAGCAGGTAACCTATATGTACAGGTGAATCACAGCCTATAATTCTAAATGGTGGCAGTGATGTAACAAACCCAGTTTCCCAAAAGTCTTTTCAGGGTACCCAGATTGTCTCTGGGATCTCCACTTTGCATCTGGCTCACCTTCCTGTAAGAGTCCAAACAATCCAGAGATGCAGGATCCTTCCTTGAATCCATACTTATAACTTCTTAAAGAAAACAAGCTGACAGAGTCAATACCCTCATGGGCTTTTCCTTCGATGATGGAGAGCGAGGAATGCAGTTTGATTCTTTGACCTTCACTCGTCACACGCAAGGATCACTTGCTTTGAAGTTAGCATTTTTCTATTAAAGTTCTTCATTTGCATTCCACAAGGCTTCTTACTTGCTGAATGGGTTATTTATTTAAGGGATACATAAAATGTTAGTGTTTACTACTACATTGCACCAGGATATAGATAAGTGAAAACAATACAAGTAACATCCCATTAGTTTTCATGACATTTAAACGCCAAATACACTCTTGTACATTTAACAATCACTTTGCTCTATATTAATACACAAATGAATTGGCCTGGGGCTTCAACCTGAGATATCACTTAGTCTGCCAGTGTCACAGGGGACATCATGCAGTTTACCTTTAATTGCAGTGTATTTGCTGGTCTGCTAAAAATGATCCCTTTATCCACTTTTTTCTTTAAAATATTTTGCCATGCACATAAATTATACAAAATAAAAATCATCATGTTTAGACATGCTACTCTTGGTACATTTTACTGGCTCAGATGACACCACAAAATTGATTTTCAGGAAGTTTGGGCACAATGTACCTTACATTTTGCTCAGCTCCTGCTCTGTTTCTTTGGGTTAATCTAAATCTCTTTTTCAAGATCCCATGATGTCTTCACAGAAATGTCTTACTCCACCTGCATTAAAAATAACTAACTAACTAAGTCACATCTCTTGATTCTCTACCTACCTCATTCATACAAATGAAGACTAAGGAAGTAGGAGAAAGGGTCCTGCTCCAGAAGTAGTTTAAGAGTGGACAAGTGTGGGAAAGGGAAATTCATATGAGCAGCTGGAACAATTGGGTGACTACTATGAAATTCATGAGGTCTTCTTCCCTCCACCCCCTTTTTTTTTTTTTTTTTTTTTTTTAAAAAACACCACACACCACGCCCCCACCTCTAAAGGAAAACCTGGAAGAATCCCTATATTATCTGACTATACTTCTCAAAACCCAGGTCACTGTTCACCTATTAGCCCTATGTCATGAATATTCAAATGACTCCATTGTTATAGGTACAGCCACCTCAAGCAGGTATTGGGGGAAAAGCGATTGAAGTGTTGGTTACAGCATTTGAGATTACATTAACAATTTTCAGACATTAAGCTGTATTTAGTTCCCATTAGCCAACACTATCCCCACTAAGATTTCCAAGCTGCCAGACAGAACTGTAGCCTGAATTCAGGGTCCCAAGCTGCACCAGTATTCATGAGCAAACTCAAATCTATATACACCACTTGATGTACAGAGGTGGAAGGAAAAGAGACCCACATTTACTGCTATTGTGGGGATATTTTGAGATGCTATTCTCTGTTTTGGATAAAGTCAATTTGTTGGGGCAACGTGAGTGACAGCCTGGTCACTGCTCATAACTTAAGAGGAAGAGAGGAGTTTCTGCTCCTAAAATATGCTCTTAGAAATCATTAAGTAACATGGGGAAGTGACTTGGAATTATGATGATTCTTGCCCTAATAGTGCTGAGACATGTCACACAGGTTCTCCCCCACCTCTTTTGTTATTCGAGGACTTATTACTTCTGAGTAAGTATAGGACACCAAACTACAGATCAGATCAAGGTGTATAGACTGAGATATTGGCATTGTATAATTTAAAAGCAGGTTAGGTTGGGGGGTACTTTAACAATGTTATAAACTAGAAGATTAAGGAAATTCAAGAGCATGCATAATATTACTTGGTCAGCTATTCTTGTTGCTTAGAGATACTGGAGTGGCGCCTAGGGCTCTGCCTTGTAGGAAGAGTGTTTGAAGAGTGCCTAACTGTTTTGAATGCTGTTGCAATTTTAACTAAATGCATAGGATGGTGTTTAGAGGGCCTGTTTTTGCCAATATCCATGGCAGTGCAAGTCTAGGGAGGATTAGTTTTCTTAACCACTTCTTACATCAAGACCCAGCTTTTTCTTCTCCACACCTACTTTACACACTGCTGAGCATAAGCTACTCAAGGCACCACCCAAGCTTAGATCCACACTGCATGATTGCTAGCAAGGGAAACTTTTCCATCTGACTTTCTGCACCCTCTGCTGAGGCCTGATCCCCTCCCCCATATAAATGGAGCAGATACCAGATGGCAGCTGAAAGTCAAGTTTTATTCAGATTTAACAGCCAGCATGACAAGAAACCCTGGTAGTAAGTAGTTCAGCTGCTCTCCCCCAGGGTGAGCTTGTCAAACAGGTACTCTCCCATGCCACCCTGGGGCACTCCCAGATGCTTCAGGTTGGTGACATGGTCTCCCAGCTGCTTGATGGCCTTCACCTGCTCCTCCAGGTACTCAGACTCCAGGAAGTCACAGAGCTGCAAGGTACATTGAAACTAAATGTCAGTCTCTCAGATCTTCAGTTGTTACCCGCACACATCATGATGTGTGACCAGAAAGGACTGAATACAGATATTTGAAATCTGCTACCTTTAACTGGAAGAGTCCTGCAACCAGAAAGAATGGGTGTTCAAGTTTTAGCCAGGAGAGATATTGTGGTGGAGCAGTCATTCAAGTGTAACATTTACCTACAGTCTAAATTCCCCACACACCCCTTAAATCTATAGCTACCCCAATCATTTTGGGCTTTAGCCTAGAGAATGTTAGCTGAGAAAGAGCTTCATGCTGGTGATGGTTTACTTCCTCCAGCAACATTCTATACTGTATGGCTAGAAATATCCAAAAGCAGGTGCCGTTCACTACAGGTTAAGGTCCTACAGGCACAAGGAATACAGAAGACATCTCACACAGTTCTCTGAGAACATGTGTTTTGCTGCCTCATTTCAATTCAATACTGCCCTTTCTGCTGGTTTTAAACTGCACTGAAGTTTACATGTTCACCCCTTAGTCTAAGTTGCTCCATTTAGTTAGCAGTGTAGCTCTTCCAGGAAGGTTCTTTTCCCATCATTCACTTCCTCACCCTCTTGTTTCCTAGTGGATTAACTGGGGCTGTACAAGTATGACCCTATCAGAACATTTGGCAATAGTGGAACCTTAACTCACGATAGCTTCTGGTCATTAGCAGTCCCCTGCCCAGTTCAGAAGTGCCTCCTTTCAAGGCTCATCTTAGCTGGGCCAAGTACAGAGACTGCACAACTATATAAAGCAGTGGCATGAACTAGGCCCTTCCTTAGAAGGGGTTGCTTTAACTGAGGTATGAACTGATCAGCTTATTACTCCCCAGCAACCTTTCCACTCAGACACACCTCCAGCTCCCCAAACACACACTTCTTATCTCACTCCTTTTTCAGAGATTAAGAGCTTTGAAGGTGTTAGAGTATAAGAGGGGGAAACCTAGACAGCACCCATTCTATTGCTTTCAATGGGAGAGGGACACCAGACTTCTGATTTATGTACAATCTCAAAATATTGTAGTGAAGTGAATGGATTCAATATCAAGCTCAGCTGACCCCAGTGGCCTATATACCACAGTTTGTTAACAGTTGCACTACAGCTCCATTGCGTCAGAACATTTCTTCCTTTTCACAAGATTGGCCAGTAGGCCAATAAACCCAAGATGTTCTTTCCATGCAGTTGCCAACTTATCCCCTTTCTTCCCACTACCTTATACTCACATGGGGGTCATTCTTCTCTGTAGCCAGCTCATGCAGGTCCAGCAGAGCCTGGTTTACAGTTTTCTCCAGCTGCAGGGCACATTGCAGGGCCTCCAGGCTGTTTCCCCATTCATCCCGCTCTGGCTTCTGTTCAGCATTGACCAAAAAACCAGACAACAGTCAATCCAAACCAACTTCAGCACTCAGTGAAGGTACATGGTGACCCACTGCCTACTCACCCTGACACTTCTTCCCCATGCCCTAGTGTGCAAGGAAGAAGTACCCATTTCGTTTGCTAAAAATTGGCATTTCTGTAGGAAGCATCTTTTTGGTCTACTCAGTGAGAACTAAAACTCTAAGTAACATGTTAATATACAAAAAAGGTAAAGGACCAAGCAGGATACCACGGCTGTAGAACTGCATGCACCTGTATTAAGTAGATGATTTATGAGAGCTGTCCATGTTATACCTTTGGGGGGAAATGATTGGCACGTAGATTATTAATATTGTCTAAAATGAAACCCCCAACCTCTGATATCTCTAGTAGTTCTCTTCCTCCCAAATCCATAGGTCTCATTAGTTTTGTGAAATTTTTGGAAGAAAGCCTGTTTTATATAGTTTCTCACCTTGATGTCCTGCAGGTGAATATGTCCCCCTCGCTTGTTCTGATAAGTCAGAAATTTCTCTGCATGCTCCCTCTCCTCATGGGACTGCTCCTTCAGGAACTGGGCCATATGCCTCAGGGCTACATCATCACGATCAAAGTAGCAAGACTAAGGAGAAGGACAAACCCATTAGTGAAGATGATTTTTAATATAGCTACACCAGACCCAATAGTAGGCAATTTAGAGATCTGCGTTAGTGCCCAGACTGATGCACACTCAGAGCCATGGAATTACAGTAGTGCAATACACACATCCCAAGATTAGAGCAACTCTGGGAGAAGCCCATGTCTCACTACCACCAGCCTGTCAGAAGAGCAACTTCCCACAGCTGTTAGACAGACCCTCACACTACTATAGCATTTGGTTTGTGTGGAGATCCTTGCCATTGAATCAGTTGCCATCATATCTGGCATTCAGTTTGCAGCTCAGTCCACTGCAAAGGAGAGACTTCCTGGAGGAGATGCATGTAGAACCTTCATAAATACAAAAACTTGTTTGTGTTTTTTCTAAATAGGGCAGAATTTCTGTAGCAGCCACTAGAAGTCTCTGGAGAAAAAGAAGCACAAATCCTTTTGAAATCTGGCTACAGCTTACATTGCCTTGAAAGAACAGGAGTAAGTCATTCAGCAAAAGCACTCTGTGCTTTCCAGACTAGGAAAACAAGTTGTGCAGAAGTAACACCTGAGCAAGAAACCTCTCTAGCAATAACCATTTACAACCCTAGGCCACAATTACCTTCAAATAGAAAAGCAGCAGGAAAAATAGAAGCACTCACCATGGACAGGTAGACATAGCTAGCATACAACTCCAAGTTCACCATGTGATTGACAGCAGCCTCACAGTCCAGGTGGAAGTTCTGGCACACCTGAGACTCCATCTTTGCCAGTCCAACAAAAGCTTCTAGATAAGAGTGACACACACAGTTCTACACAAACTCTGTGAAAACAGAACCTCCACCCAGGCAAAAGAGAGAAACTATTTATCCCCAGCACAGCTGCTCTTAATAATGGTCAGAAAGGCTGTAGGCATGATTGGCAGTTGCTGTTGGCCAATGGAAATTCCCTTCTCCAACAAGGGGCTAGTTAACATTGTGGGCGTGGCTATAGCAGCATTTCAGCCAGGAAGAGATTCATATAGGGACATTTCTTCTCTTGCTCTGAGCCCAGCTAAAGGAGCTGGGGATTGTAGATATTCTCCAAGAGGACAATAGTGAGGTCACTTCCTGGTTCCTTTATGTCTGATAATTGAGCAATTGGCTGTGATGTGCAGAAAACAGCTAGTAAGTCAGATTTCCCCGCTAAGAGCTGCTCTGAAGAGATGAAAGTGGCCTCAGGAGTCTGGGGCAATAATGTCTTTTGTGCGTAGGATGACCATAGGGACAGTCCTGATATCTGGGGGCTTTTTCTTATATAGGTGCCTATTACTGCCCACACCCATCCTGATTTTTCACACTTGCTCTCTGGTCACCCTAATTGTGCACATGAGTCAATGTTTCCTTTGAATTCTGCCCTTGGGTGTCAGAGGCTTGGCATGATGCATGTGACTGTTATGCATCTGACAGTCCCTTCTCTGTGTAGTCAGACTTCTCTTTTAGATCCCAAGCGTAACCCAGCACAGTAGTATAGACATGTGGGAGTCACAGGGAGAGCGGTGATCATAGGACACAGAGAGGTTGCTGGGACGGGAACATCAGGTTGATGGTGGGAGATATTTCACACTATTGCCTTTGCAGACACCAGAATTAGGGAAGCGATTGCAGATCAAGATCCCACCAGAAATTGTCATAGTATGCACATCTGCAGAGGGTGTTATGGGCAGCTCACGGGGCTCAACAGAAGCAGCAGATGAGGTCACATCTGTGATCTAGTATCTGAAAGAAAGAGAAATCTTGGCTTCTGTACCTCTGTGACAAACACCCCTGCTGTCATTAAAAAAAAGATGTAGGGGTCCAAGAAAAGGCTGCAGTGCATTTTTTCTGCCTTTTATTGAGGACTTATTTAAATAGATACCAATTGAAAATATTAACCAAACTCTGTCCCCCAGGCACCTCACTTCTGTCTAAAAGAGCTGGGTTCAGCTAGAATGTCCTGGCTTTTGACCTCTGGCTGCGGCAGAACAGAAATAGTTGATAAAGAAACACTTTCAAGCAATTGTGTCAAACTGAGAAAAAAAAGATTGGCTAGCTTGCCCCTTATTTCTCCTAGGGCAGTTGGCTTCTTCTCCACCCCACTCTCCCTCTGGTTTAGTCCCTTTTAGTGTCATTGGATTATAAGATGTGTCCCCACAACCCACCTCCCCTGCTACAGCTAGTGAAACCATTCAAGTGTTGTCCATGAGGTACCAGTAAAGAGAGATGTTATCCTTGGTACTAGGGGCACTTCTCTGCAGAAGTCATGATGGAGGAAAAAGGTCCTTGTTAGAAGAGCAGGGCTGTTTTCAGGTTGGGTCATTACATTCCATGCCTCTCAAGTTCTCCCTACTTTTTCCATTGGAACAATTATGCAGCCTCCAGCCTGTCTTCAGACCTAACAGTTAGTGCTGCTGGTGGACAACTATTGGCTTTCACCCACTGGTGAGCAGCACGTTAGTGGCAGCTTAACACTTCTTCATAGCTTGGGAAAGACCTTCAGGCTTTTGCTGGGTAAATGGGGCTAGCTAAAGATAAATACTCTTGCACTACTAAATAGGACCAATCAAACAATTGGCAATGGATTAATATTTTCTCTTCTTCCAGAATAAAATTAAAAGTGCAAACCTAACTATCTTGGGACTGAACTTTAGCAGAGCTGCATTGAATTACATCTACTGTATACCTGGCTCTTTGTTTACAGGTTAGATTTTCCATTGCCTGTGACCTGTAGTACCACACTCCCCATGGGGTTCCATAGCTGCTTCTTGTTTCCCCCACCCCCCTCTTACCACTAGAGCAGGATCAGGCCTTTACAGCAAGACAGAATTAGGCACAAAGTTGTGGGACATGGGGCGCATCCAAACAAGAGCAAATAAGTGAACTAAACTCCCCATCTTTCATATTACTAAAGTTAGTCATCCTAACTTGACTAAGCCCACAGCAAGCTCCCATAGTCATTTGGCTAATAACATGGCTCACTGCTGCCATAAGCTGACCCTCACTGAGCATTGGTTACACTAACTCTAGAGTTGTTTATCCCTACTCCTCCCACGGGGGGGTGGGGGGTTTGCCAACATTTTCTAACACTAGCATGGATGGTAGAAAAGTTTCCTGCTTTCTTGACTCCTGGGGGAGTCAAGGTTGGCACTAGGTGGATTTTCCCCATTTCCCTGAGAAAGAACAAACAGCCATGCAGTGTCCTTCACCTGGGCTCTCCGAATACCCTCTTAGCTCCACAGGGTAGTACTACAGGTAGAAGCTACTCCTCTTCACTTGGCACACATCAGTAGGTAACTCCCATCTGAATTTCATTTGAGCCTAGCTGTGTGCTTTTAACAGAAGCTGCAGGAGGAGGAAGAGGACAGTTGGAGTAGCTGAGAGGACATGAGGTAGAGGGATGAGAGCTCTTTAGCAGAAAGTTCAGGCTGGAAGGAAGAGGAACTTTACCTCACCTAGATAGCCCTTCAGGGTGGGGAGTGAGTCATTGAGCAGCTCCCTTTGTACAGGATGAGGTTACTTCAGAGACCCAGTAAAGAAGGGAGAGGATGTAGCAGGAGATGAGTGCAGTGGTGCCACATAACTAGCAGAAGGCCCTGTCACAGTGTGGTTTTAGACCACAACATCCATGGTAGTATCAGCTTCAAGCAGAGATTTCTCCTATTCTGATGAAAGCCATCAAGGGAGACTAACCCAGCATAGTCTGTTACTACAGGCATCTGGGATGGGAGAAGTCACAGTTGAGGCCCAGCTCTGACTCAGGCAAAGCTGAGATTTTAATTGCATTTTCCCCCACATACCAGCTAAGATCAGTAGCTACAGGGATAGTGGCCCTTTGGGATAGAATGGTGTCTCTCACCACAACCTATGGCAACACAGGATGTCAAACCTTGGGTAATCAAGAATTTGAGAGGCCAGAGCATTTCACACTCTGCTCTTGCCCTCAGAAACAATGGTAAGTAGGACCCTACTGCCATGCCCCAGCCACCAGTTGTCCCATCTGCACACTGTGAATAGGAATGGTCATCTTGACCAAATCAAAGACCCAGGATCATGCATGCATAGAACATTTTATTGTCAGCACCTGGCCCTAGGTTGCTACACCTTGTCTATGAAGACCTAGAGGTCTGCATGACTCAGCTGGTAGAGTTTAGTTCAGCTGCTCTCCCCCAGGGTGAGCTTGTCAAACAGGTACTCTCCCATGCCATTCTGGGGCACTCTCAGGCGCTTCAGGTTGGTGACATGGTCTCCCAGCTGCTTGATGGCCTTCACCTGCTTCTCCAAGTAGTCAGACTCCAGGAAGTCATATAGCTGCAGTCAAGCAAGAGAAGGAAGAACCATATTCATTCCAGTTCAACTATATGCCATTACATTTCAGTGCAGAGCTAGGGGGAAGGGGAGAAATCCAACCATCTCTCCCTGGCACGTCAGTAGGGTGTGAAACTCCCCTTGTCAGCTCTGTGTGGAGAGCTCCAATTGTTAATATTACTTCTCACACCCTCTGAGCAAGGAAGCTCTGTAGTCAAAGGATGGGAAGCATTGCCAGCTATTTAAAGCACAGATCCAGTAAGGCATTGTTCACAACAGTAACCATGATTTCCTCTCCCAGCCCAGATCTTCCAAATACTTGATACCCACCCCATGCCCCCCTAGAACACAGAGACAGAAGCCTGGAGGCAAAAGAGTAGAGGGCTCTCTCCTGCTAGAGAAGAGCATCTCTGGGCAGATCAGAAGACTGAACACAGCATCAGCTAGTTTATGTTTTCATCTTCCCCACCCCAGAAAAGGGAGAGGAAGGGAAGTGTCTAGGCTTCCAGAGCCAGACTACCCCAGAGGAACAAGTGCTTCCAAACATCTGCTCCAGTGGCGTATTTGTCTGCCATTATACTCACATGGGGGTCATTCTTCTCAGTAGCCAGCTTGTGCAGGTCCAGCAGGGCCTGGTTCAGAGTCTTCTCCAGCTTCAGGGCACACTGCAGGGCCTCCAGGCTGTTCCCCCACTCATCCTGCTCTGGCTTCTGTACAAATCCAAACAAAGCCATGTGACACTTGTTGACTCCCACTGCAGCTAGGGAATAGTGTCTACTCTGCATGGAGAGTTGGATTCCTTCATTTAAGAGGTGAAATGGGGGCTGGGGAAAAAAATTCACCTACTCTTGTCTAATAGGCAGTAGTAATAAGCATCTGAGATACGTGATGCCAGTAAACCAAGTGCCAACTGTAACCAAAGCCTAGTTGTCAGCTGACACCTCAAACTCACTGCTGGAAATCAGGCCAGTTCATTTGGGTATTAGTATAAATCAAAGTCCATGTTAAGTATGTAAACTTCATGAAAACTAACATTATCTGCCTATCACTTATCTGTAGGATGTTAGATGAATAGCAAACATTTATGTGGTATGCACCCCTGTAACTGAGAAACCCATCCAACAAGAAAGAATCCTTGTGGAATGCAAATGAAGAGTTTTCACAGGCAAGTACTAACCCTTGTGCATTTGAAGGACAGTGATCATTGAGTGGGATGATCAGTGACTCTAAATGCATTCCTCTCTCTGCCAGAGAAAGAGCCCATGTGGTGGTAATGATGCTGTCAGCTTGTTTTCCACTAGCAGCTACAGATATGGACACAAGGGGAAAAACCTTCATCTCTGGGTTGTTTGGAGTCTAACAGCGACTAACTGAATGAGAGGACTGATCCCCAGAATTATTCTAAGTAGCCCTGAGAGATGTTTGGGAAACTGGCTAATGGTAACAGATGTTACCATTAGGAATTCGAGACTGGGACTCACCTGTACATGTTGAGATGTTTAAGCAGATAAACCAAAAAATAAATTAGAAAAAAACTTTACTATTAGACTGTGCTACTACACCAGTCTTGTCTGGTGCGAGATCTAAGGTACAAGTCAACCCAAGTGAGTGACGGGTTTCTTGGAATAGTTGGTATAAGTGACCATTCATCAGTTCAGCTTGCCTAGATGGCAAGATAGACTGGAGCATTCAAGTGGATGGTCTGTGACTCCATTATAGGCTACTGTAGTAGTCTGGTAAGACACATTTAGTACTGGGATAGTGAAATCTACTTCTAGATCACACCATCAGTTGGGGTGTCTGCCCTGAGGCAGCACTCACAGTCATTAGCCATTCCAGACAGTGTGACAAGATGCAGGGACTATAAAGCAAGACTGAACAGTAAGCACCCTTAGTGGTCACCTTGATATCCTGCAAGACAATGCTTCCTCCTCGCTTGTTCTGATAGGTCAGGAACTTTTCTGCATGCTCCTTCTGCTCATGAGACTGTTCCTTCAGGAACTGGGCCACATGCCTCAGGGCCACATCATCCCGCTCAAAGTAGTAGGACTAGAGAGACAGAAGAGAACAGCAAAGGTAATGCGTCAGGTGTTTACTACAGAAGAAGTACTTATTAAGCCCCCATATATGGGCACAAGCCAGCTTGTCTGTTTCATCCTTTGTCTTTAGCCAGGTACAATGCAAGCATCTCTAACTGCAATAGAAGGGAAGTCTAAGCTTCTAGAGATTGTTCTTTGTAATCATAACTTGCTCCAGATTGCATAGTCTCCCCCTTCCCCACAGAGCCACATTCCAAGACATTCTGCTTCAAGAACTTCCCCTCACAACAACTACAACTGTGTTTGTCACAGCATGCCACCAAAATACTCCATAGTCTGCCCATTTCCTCACTAGCACATAGATTTCACCTGCAAGTTCACACACAGCATTTGTTCCATATTTTCACTCTCTCTAGCTAGAAATAAACTGGGGGGAGGGGAAGAAGAACGCAGCACCAACAGACTCACCATAGACAGATAGACATAGCTAGCATAGAGCTCTAGGTTCACCAGGTGGTTCACAGCAGCCTCACACTCAGCATGGAAATTCTGACGCACCTGGGACTCCATCTCAGGACCTAGAAAATAGTTATAACAGCTCAGGAAAAAATTAGAAAGCACCTAAGCTCTGTCACAACAGAAACACACCCTCAAAGGCAAGCAGAACTTGCACTTGAGGACAGGTGGCATTAATACTGTTTAGAGCAGGAAATGCTTGTGATGAGCAGCTGATGCTGACCAATGGAAATTCTCTTTCTCAGCAAGGCACCAGTCAGCATTGTGGGTGGGACTGTAAGAGAATGTTCACAGCTGAGAGGCCGGCTCATCAAGATGACATCCCTTGTTGTCATTACAGCCACAGTAGGAGGAGGGTGGGGGCTATGGACTCTGCTTGAACAAGTCACTTAGCTGATTATTTTATTTGCTCACTTCCTTAGCATGTCCTAACCTTGGGTAACTAACTGTATGTTTAGAAGCATGCAGGAAACTAATAGTTTTACTGTCATGCTGTTTACTTAGACACTATGGGATCAGTTTTCAAAAGCACCCAAGTCCCACCTCCAAGAGTCACTGAGGCACTCAAAAGTGTGAGTTTCACTGAAAAGCACTAGGACATGTGCTCCTAAATCACTTTCCAAAATGACACTTAAGTGCTTTTGAATATCTTTTTCTGCTGAGACATGCATTAGTGACTGAGGCTCTGGAGTTTTGGCAGCACAAATATCCCCCTCACAGCCATCTTGCCCAGCACCCCAGACTTTTGCAAAAACACAGCTATTTTTGCCTGGTACTAAAAAAGGTGCAATTCATCCTCTCTATCTCCCCAAGAGAGGGAACAGCTTCAGACTGAACTATGGAGCCCCTCCAACAGGAAACATCTTTCTCTGCAAAAAGACAAGCCTGCGAGCCAGTGCAAACTGGTGCCCAAGTTATCACCAACGGGGCTGCCAGAGTTGCTTTGCCCCTACTGTCATGACACAGAGGAATCTCTATGGGCTCTGCTACGAAGTGTCCCAAAGCAAATTTAGCAAGGAACTTCAAGAGCAGAGGCAACAAGACTGACAGAAAACGTGGTTAATTTTTCCTTGGCAGTATTTATTTTAGCTGCTGGAGGCATGGTTCGGCAGGCGCAGGATTGTTGCTACATCCCTCATGTCAGATATAGGAGGTAGGAATGCAGCAAGAGATGCTTCTCGCTCAGTGGTCGGCTCCCCTCCACTCCTGAATGCTAAGAAACCAAGGCTGATATGGTCCCGATGCCTACACACACGTAGACAGAAAGCACTATTACTCCTTCCGCAGCAATCTAGCTTTAGAACTAGAGACAGTCCCACCTCTTGTAACTCAAATTTTAAGTTAGAAAATCCTAATTAGACAAAAGCAAGAGATAGATATTGGGAAGATATCAATTTCCTTAATATTTGAATGGGACATTGTTGAAACAATTCATTCTGAAGCTTCAAAACACATTGTTTCAGCTTTATCCTTTTCATTTCTCTAGTAAGCTTTAGTTTGAATGTAAACAAAAGAAAAGTTGCATAAAATAGTTTGATGAGGACAGAGTGCTTATCTTTTGACCCTCATTTCACACAAATTGCAAGCTTTCATTTCCCCCTTCCACCCCGGTTCAGTGCCTGAGTGTACTGAACATTTTTCCAGAAGCTGTATTTAGTCACTTGTTTTTATTTTCATACAGCATCACAAAAATCAGCAACCTCTGTGCTAGTGGTTATATTGCTAGGGAGGATCATGCTAGTTCAAGAAAAAGACAAAGTGATGTGTTTGGTTAGCACCATCTGATGTCCTAGAAGGCACTGGTGTTGAGGGTACAGAATTGAGCAGAAAGTGGCTTCACAATGGTTCTGAAATTAGCACATTAATAGATATCCCTTCATTGATCTGTGACTCCTAGTTACATCACCAGATTTTCCCTTCCAAGTGGAAGCTGAGCAATAAGAATTGTAAGCCAAGGTCCATCTGCCAGGGGGTTCACTGTCTCCAGACACTTCTCTAAGCCAACTCTTTGTTTACCCCCACACACACTTCTTCCCTGTGTCAGATAACGATACTACTCATTTGTGCACTCCTTTTACCCCAGCTTCTACACAGCTGAATGTGGGACTGGATGGAAGTTCTGTCCCTCAACCCACAAAGTGACATTGTAGAGCCTTCAGCCCTAGACCTGGCATAAAGGATATCACACTAGGTGTGAGTAAGTGTAGTTGGTCCATTTCCTACAATACCCAGAAAGAAATTACATTAGGGGTAATACAACTGCCAAGCCCTCCCCCAGGAGAGCACACATGGCATGTATATCTAGGCTAAGCCTTTCCAATAGCAGCCCTCCTCAACCTCTGTCATGCTCCCTGTGATTCCCATCCCCTCACCCCCAGAAAAAAAAGACACCTTAGAGAGTTCAACAGGTTAATACATTTTATTCTCAGCACTTGGACGGCCATTGATCCAGCTTTACTAGTCTGGAGGAGAGCATCCCATGTGCGTTGTTCAGCTGTTCTCCCCCATGGTGTGCTTGTCAAACAGGTACTCTTCCATGCCATTGTGGGGCACTCCCAGCCACATTAGACTGGTGAGGTGGGCTCCCAGATGTTTGATGGCCTTCACCTGCTTCTCCAGGTAGTCACACAGCTGCAGCTAGAAAAAGGAAGAAAGATTAGAAGATGGATTTGTTCCACCTAGGATAGCACCTTTGCATTTCAGTACACATAGCTCACCACTGCAAGGCTATGGTGTCATGCTGAGTTATGGGATCTTTGCCCCTCTGTCCTCTGAGGAAAACCCTCAGACTCTTGCATGTTGACACTTGTATGTTTGAGCTAACTAGTATTGTTAGCAAACATCCCTTCTCACAACCACAGCTGAGAACAATATTCTCTAGTTTGAAAGTCGTTCACAACGGAAGGAGATAGTAAGCAACTTGTCCACAGGCCCAAAGAAGTCTGACACAGTTGCAGTAGAAGGGGCTTATGCCTAAGCAGGTCACCACCTTAGGTCCTCATCTCCCATTCCGGGGCCTCTGGACACCAGAGATGATTCTGCTGCAGCAACGCAGCTGGAGGGAAGATGTTTAGCCAAAATAGCATAAGGCAAGACTGAAGTGATTCTCAGCTACAGAAGAGGAAGAGGGCAGGAAAGTCCCTGGGGGACTGTAGAAAACAAGAAAACACATCCTAAGTTGTTTTACAGTCTCTCCTACACAAGAAAATCCTTCACCCATCCCCAGAGGAAGGAGTTCTCTTTAGGAGAGTGATATCTCCAGATCTTTCTTCTACCCTTGCTTCTGGACAAGAGAGTTTTCTTGAGACAGAGCAGAGTGCCCCCCAACTCCCACCATCCGCTTCAAAGCTGCCCTGCATTTCCCTGCCACCATACTCACATGGGGGCCCTTCTTCTCTATAACCAGCTTGTACAGGTACAACTGGACCTGGTTCAGAATCTTCTCCAGCTTCCAGTTCACTACAGGGCCTCCAGGTTGTTCCCCCCACTCTGGTATCTAGTCACTGTTGATCAAGACACCAAACATTTAGTCTGTATCAACTCCACCACTTACTGAAGATACAGTGACCCACAGCCGGCTCCTCACCCTGAATACCCCTCCTTCCCCAGGCCCTGGTGTCCAAAGGTCCATTCCTTTTGCTAGAAATTATGCTGTTTGTTGTTGGAGAGGGGGGCTTGTGCTTCTCATTCAGCACAGGAGAATCTTTCAAGAACCCAAAATTCCACAAAGGATGGAAGTGCCCTTTCCTGAGCAGCTCCAATTATTGCTTTTACAAGAGAAGCTTAACCAATTCTTGGCAGAGATTCAATTTCCACTACCAAAGTGTGAAGAAGTTGCAGGAGCTACTTGGGGCCCGACCTCAGCCATTGTAAACTAGCATAGCTCCAGAGTGATATCAGTTGTGTACATATCCCATTGACTGATCTGCAGTACCACAACCCTGATGTTGTTACTCCAGGCATGTGTATTTCCCCTCCACCTCTGACAGCTTTGAGGAGGAATTAAGGTGTTTTCAGGAACAAATGGGTGATGTTTATACATATTAGCCACAGTCATCAGGTGATGATTTGCCGGACACAGTAACTCTGCTAGTATTGTAGCCCTCTACTGTCAGATAACCATCCGAGTCACTTATCTCCACAATTTTCTTTTCTACTATAATAGGAGACACTAGATCACCTTTTCCATTATCCCTGTGCAGAAACAACCACCATCCCTTGTTTTTTCCTTCTTGTGGATTTGAATATGCTTAAGTGCACCTGTGCAGGAAATACATATTGAGGTCACCCACTACTGATTTTGTCCAAAGGCATCTACATACTCCAGCCCTAGTTACAGGCAGAGAAGGAGAGTTGAAGTAGTTCAGCAACTGGGGAGTCTGCTGCAGTTAGTTCTGGGTGGAGGAGTAAGTGGTTTGTCATCAGTGAGAAACCCTCTATTTGAGGATAAATTTTTTAATTATGTTGAGAGAGGGGCTGACAAATTAGTGATTTGGAAGACAGGTTATCATATGAACCAGTGGAGGGGAAGGAAGAGAGAAAGAGGCAGAAATAGAAGGAAGAAATAAGGACAAAGCCTTAGCCACAAGGTGCAGGCCACTATTACCTTTACAAGTCTAGATTTGGGCCCTCTGAAGTGGAGTTTCAGGTAGAAGATTTGAAATGTGTTGCGAGCAGAGGAAGGGCTTCCCCTCCCTGGTGCCCAGACCATGGGAATCACTGTATATTGCCTCTACCCAATTCCTTGTCTTAACATCTAAAATAGCCAGTTCAGTCTACTAGATGAATCCTATCTTTTCTTCCTGTTTGTTCCAGGACAAGTGATAACCAAGTGGTCCAAAAATCCCATTGCATACACCAAAAATCACCACACAGATTCTAGATGAGGAAGTTTTATTGTCAGCACTTAATAAATCTTTTGAATTGGGAATGGAAAGGCCCATATATTCAATTGCACATTGCAGCTGTCAGTGCAGACTTCAGCTGCTGTGCCCCAGGGTGAGCTTGTCAAACAGGTACTCTCCCATGCCATTCTGGGGTACTCCCAGGCGCTTCAGGTTGGTGACATGGTCTCCCAGCTGTTTGATGGCCTTCACCTGCTCCTCCAGGTAGTCAGTCTCCAGGAAGTCACAAAGCTTCAGAAAGAAGAAACCAGAGAGACTAAGCCTTCCTACTAAGCACATAGGAGCTAGAGTTCTGACTACCTGACATTTAGTCTCACAGATCTTAGCTTACTAACTATACACAGTCAGGTAGAATGAGTGAACTGGAGGATCCTGGAACTAGGAAGAAAGGTTTCTCTTCCTTAAATTTTCAAGGATAAAAAGAGTACAACACCTCAATGGCAGTTTACATGGAATCAGATCCCTAAATCCACCTCAAGTCATCATTAAACAATCCATACAATGGAGAAGTATTAGAGGGGATTTCATACTGGTGATAGTCTTTGAATTCAACCAGGAACATTCTGTATAGTGTGGGCAGGAAATATCCCAGAGTGGATGCCACTCATTTATTGCACAGCAGTAGGTTAAGAGCACTGTAAAGGACATGGGTACAGACGTATTTAGAAATAGTGTCATGTTTTGCTACCTCGTTTAAGTTCTACATTCACCTTTCTGCTGGTTTTCTACTGCATTGAATTTTACATGTTTGCCCTCTCAGTTCAGGGCTTTTCATTAGCAAGCCATTGGCTTTTTCAGGAGGGCTTCTCTCCTGTTATTCCTGTCCTGCTAGGAATAACATGTTGCAATAGCTAGAGCCTATCAATGAGAATTGTGGCCATTGATATTTTGCTGCTGAATTCAGAAGGGACTTTTTCAGGACTCTGACTGATGTAAGGGGGTTGGGGGGGGGGGCAGAAAACACTGCTACATATAGGTACATGAACTAGGCCCTCACTTTGAAAGAGTGGTTTTAGCCTCTATCTGCTACAGGTATATCCCCATATTAATTCCCACCCCAATTAGTGCTCCTCTGTGGTCTCAAAGGATTGAGGAAAAACAGTTTCTGTAGTGATGGAAGCCATTTTAGAAGTGGCATGGAAAGTGAAGGAAGGAAACTGGGGAACTTAAACACCTCATTCTGTCACATTGTGTGGCCAGAAAGGGAGAGAAGACAAAATGTTTGAAGTAGAGTGGTTCAGAAGCTGAAAAAGATAAGATTTAACTAATAGTTTTAACTTTCCAGAAAAAAAAAAGTGTCCCTTTACCAACATGCTGTTTTTTTCCAAAACGAGAATTTTTTTTTTAAATCTGAGTTTCCATTAACTCCTATTCTGAACTTTGCTGACTACAACCTCCATTCCTCCTGCCAACTTGTACTCACATGAGGATCATTCTGCTCTGTAGACACTTTATGTAGATCCAGCAGGGCCTGGTTCAAGGTCTTCTCTAGCTGCAGAGCATGCTGCAAGACCTCCAGGCTGTTTCCCCACTCATCCCGCTCTGGCTTCTGTGAAATAGCCACCAGGAAGGTTAGTCACAACCCATACCTGCTCTAGCTCTGTTAGTGTCTAGGCCTCAGTGGGGAAATCTGTCCTGCTGCTCTTCACTCTATTCTCTAGTATTGTTATGGCCAATATGCCAGTAGTCCCTTTACAATGTAGGTCATTATTCCCTTTGCTACCAGTAGTCTCTACCAACACCAATACTGCAATTCTGGAAAAGGCATATTTTATGTGATTTCAAGACATTTACAGCTAATTGAGTTGCCTACCAGGACAGGTTAATACTAAGCAACAGCTCTCCAAGCTTATTCCCTCAGGATGCCTCTCATGCCTATGTCTAGATAGAAAAGGCATTACAAGCCTTCTAGTCCCCTGTCCATAGGGTACACCCTGCATAGTAAGCAGGTAGAGCCCATCATCTAGCTGACTTGATAGTGTGTCCATCTATTGGAATTTGTTACACAAAGCAGAAATGTATGATCCCAAGCAGAATTTGAACCCCTTCCCTACAATACATCAGCTTTGATTCCAGTAGTCCCTCCCTAGAGCATCTTATGGATCAGATACTACACTGAAGTGACTGTGTTCCCCATCCCCTCACCTCTATGTCCTGCAGGACAATGCGTCCCCCTCGCTTGTTCTGGTATTGCAGGAACTTCTCTGCATGCCCCTTGTGCTCATGGGACTGCTCCATGAGGAACTGAGCCATATGCCTCAGGGCCACATCATCACGGTCAAAGTAGCAAGACTGGGAAGAAATACAAGATGGACACATCAGGCTAGGCATTGAGATATTGAAGATCTTTGCTAGTGCAGAACTCAGTCCATACAGGCTTCAAGTGCCACATATAGGTATAATCCAATAGCAGTACTACAGGGTTAACAGAGTTTTAGTCCCACCTCTGAAGCAGTCTCAGATTTCCTTAGTACTCTTGTACAACTCCATCTCTGCAAAAGCATTTACCCAGGTGAAATACTACAATCTTTGAGTAAACATTTATAATTCTTTCTATTACAAAGAAGCCTCAGCTACATCAAAAAAGTTTTACAGGAGTTTGTTATAACATTTAGAGTAATAGGGTCTTATTTTCTCTTTTCCACTTCAGCTAAGAACACCTCTGACTCACCATAGACATGAAGATATAGCTAGCACGCAGCTCCAAATTCACAACACAGTTGATAGCAGCCTCACACTCCCGGTGGAAGTTCTGGCGCACCTGAGACTCCATTACAGCACTTCACAGAAGAAAGGATAACAAGCACTCAGTAAGCCCTATCCACACACTGCCAGAACAAACCACCCCAGAGAAGACATGGAAAGTGTTTTCCTCACAGCTGGTTTTAATATTGTCTGGAGCATGATGTGAGTGTGATGGGTAGCTTCTGCCATCCAATGGAAATCCCTTCTGCCTCAAGGAACCAATCAGCAATATATTGCTACAGCATGACTCAGCATCTGGGTATCTGCTGCTCTGAAACAAGGTAGAGTTGCTGAGCTTTGTGGATGTTTTCCTCCACTAGCATGGTCTTTTGGGGCACTGAAATAATCTCTAGGTTCCCATTTCAGGACCTGACTGTTACTGGAACCAGAACACTCCTGCATAGAAGTGAATAGGAAATTAAAATGAGTGTAGATCCTCTGGAGCCTTCTTGCATAGAAAATTAAAGATAAGGGTATTAGCCTCTCTGTTCTGTATTGATGGATGTAGACAAACTCTGGCTGTAATAACTCCATTATGATTTCCTAACATCTATCTTTAGGGTCACTCTGTTCATTGTTAGAAGAGACAAAACAAGCATTTGGTCATGAAACCAGTGGGTACATAATACCATTTAGGTTTTATTAATAAATAATGGCTTATATCTGTTGCAGAGCCAGTGTAGTTCTTACTAGTACCTGAATTCACTACCAAATACCAGTAATTCATGCCTATGTGATGCATCTTGCATCAGATGAAGTCTGTGTCCAGCAACAGAGAGAAAATGGATGGTTATGTGCCTGAGTGACAAGGCCAACCAATAGCAGCATTTATTTATCCATAGCTGTAGGTATGCATGTTGCCTTACAGAAAAATGAAAGAGCAGCCCCATGTCTTCAGAGTTTATGTGCTAGGGCCCTCATTCTGCAGACACAATGATGTCTATAGAACTACTTGGTTGCTTAACCTTAAACACCCTCACACATGGAAATCTGTGAGAAATCTGGGAATTAACCCAGAACTTTTGAGTTCTATTCATATGCAGGACACACACAAACCATCCTTCCTCTGTTGCCTAAAACATAGAACAGCTTACCCAAGTGCTGCAGTTCCCAGCAGCCAGACAAAATGAGGGGCAGGTGCTGTAGAAGAAAGAGATTTATGAAAATTTAGAATGGGCAATAAGATTAATGACATTCTGCACCACTTTTTGTTACTCAGCAGCGACAACCAGCCTCTTGGTGCCAATGTAGCTCTCCTACTGGATAGCTAGAAGCCACTTGCCTTGTTTCTTTATCACAAGGAGGAAAGAGAAGGTAGATACTGCCTATTTGTGAAAAATTGAATAATTCTGTGTTCTATAAGGTTGTGTTTGCAATGTGTCTTCTGGAACTACAACATGTGACATTGTGCAGTCTATATGGTTTTATAAAAATTTAATGATAAGTGAATATAATGTAACTGAAATATGCTTCATGCTAAAGGTCTCTTGTAAGGTATAATTACAAAGCTTATAATCTACTAAGTGTAATCATCCTATTTGTATAAATGTGCACTCTTGTATCTGAAACTAGAAATATGAACTATAACTCTGAGGGCCTATTGTAATTGTGCAAAGTGTGGGCCATTAATGGTGGTTTGGAATCTTGGTGACTCCCATTAACTAGGACCATTGTCTGCAAATGGCTGTGTTTTACCTGTAAGTCTTCCTGTATACCTGTGCGCTGGCAAGTGGGTAATTAAGTCTTGAAGTGACATGTGATCATGTCACCTGAACTGGAATCCATCTTTAACTTGGTACCTTTCCATTGAGAAGGAGGGGGTGGGAACTCAGAGAGGGACAAAAGGATTCCTGCCTTATGCAAAAGATATATAAAGGGGTGGAAGAGAACAAGGGAGAGAAGCCATCATGAAGAATCTTCTAGCTACCATCTAAGCTGAGACAAGAGCTGTACCAGGGGAAAGAATTGTGCCCAGGCCTGGAAGGTGTCCAGTCTGAGGAAAAAACTTACTGAAGCATCTCTGAGGGTGAGATTATCTGTAGTCAGTTTGATTAGACATAGATTTGCATGTTTTATTTTATTTTGCTTGGTGACTTACTTTGTTTTGTCTGTTACTACTTGGAACCACTTAAATCCTACTTTCTATATTTAATAAAATCACTTTTTACTTATTAACTCAGGGTATGTATTAATATCTGGGAGAGCAAACACCTGTGCATATCTTTCTATCAGTGTTATAGAGGGCAAACAATTTATGAGTTTATCCTGCATAAGCTTTATACAGGGTAAAACAAATGTATTTGGGTTTAGACCATGTTGGGAGTTGGGCATCTGAGTGCTAAAGACAAGCACACTTCTGTGAGCTGTTTTCAGATAAACCTGCAGCTTTGGGGCAAGTAATTCAGACCCTGGATCTGAGTTGGAGCAGACAGAAGCATTTGGCTCAGCAAGACATGGTGCTGGAGTCCTAAGTTGGTAGAGAAAACAGGAGCAGAGGTAGTCTTGACACATCAGGTGGCAGCTCCCAGGGGGTTTCTGTGATCCAACCCGTCACACTAAGCTCTAGAGCTGTAGCTGAAATCCACTATTATCTCCAAGCACCACAACTAACACAGCAAGTTCCCATCAGTCAGTGAGAAGGCTTGTTCCTAATTATTGATGTTCAGATGGATACTACTATTTACATGTGCAGACTATGACTTGTCTTCATCTTACCCCCAGCAGCACTCACACTAGCATTTAATGTTGGAAGGCAGTCAGTCTGTTCACAAGCAAGGAAAATATGTGCCACTATCTAAAGTGCACAGTAATGCACATTATGGGGGAGTAAGGTGAATTATAGAGCACACCTAATTGTTACATGCTAACTGCCCCCATGTGGACAGTACTAGAGTGAATAAAAGGTACTTAGTTCATATTAACAATCCTCTTTCAAATAGGACTATATTCACATCAGTTAGGTACCTTTTAAGTCACACTGGCAGCATCCACACAGGGCAGTTAGTTCTCAACACGTTGGAGTGGTCTGAAATTCACACACTGCATCCTGCACACTGCTGTGCATTTTACACAAGTCCTGATGCTCGTTCAAGTAGAACCACAACAGCTAAAGCTGGGACATATTTTCCTTAATACCCCACCCCTGTGCAGGCAGAACCAGATAGCCTGCTACCCAAACATTGTCTGGGCAGGGGGCTAAAAAAAAGCTGGAAGAACAACTTTGGCTAACTTCTGAAACTCACTATGCCATGAAACATTTCCTGGGCTAATTATTATCTCATCTTTGTACAAGTAAGTAAACCTTTTTGTCAAGATAGGGACAAGAAAGTGTAGATCACATTGTCTGATCTGTCACTTTGTGCAAATCAGAAGTATGAGATACCTGTGGATGTTTCCTTCAGCATTAGTCCCTCTGCCACGCTGCAGCTACAGTGAGCTTTGAGACACCAGACATAACTGCTTAAAGAGCACACATCGCCCCAATTTTTGATGTGAAACAGGAGCAGATTAGTTGAGTCAGTCTGGTTTCATTCCTGAAAAGCTAAGTAGAGTCAGTGATTACAGTATGGGGAGAAACTGCTTATATTGATTATCTGTTAAAAAGACCAAAAGGCCTAGCCAGAAGAGGTACTGGTCATTCAACTCTGAGGTCACACACTGTGTTCAGGCCAATCTTCTCCTGTTACAAAGGGCACAGTGGGTCATATCCCACTCTGTTATCCTGTGGCACAACCTAATGCTGATAGCTCATAATGAGCCAAGAGCTTGAAGCATCATTAAGTAAACAACAGAGGCTTAACAGTCATTCCATTGTCTCAGATGTAGTCATGTCTGCCCTATCCTGTCATGGCTACACTGGCGCTTTACAGCGCTGCAACTTTCGTGCTCAGGGGTGTGAAAAAAAACACCCCCCTGAGCGCTGCAAGATACAGCACTGTAAAGCCTCGGTGTAAACCCGTAGAGAATGTGGAGTACGTGCAGCGCTGGGAGAGCTCTCTCCCAGCGCTGGCGCTGCGACCACACTTGAAACTGCAAGTGTAGCCATGAAAGTTCAGGGCACTTACAACCACTCTGCTTCCCACAATGTTTACTTCATCCTTGCCACAGGCCAGGCATTGCCATTATTAGTCTCCAGTGCTCAGCATTACTCTGATATATTCCCAGCACATGCCCCTTGCATCCTTCTCATGCAGAAGCTAGACTGATGCAGTATGTTAACAATGGAAGCTAGTTCATATCTGAGAAGCAAGATTTATTTTTTGATGGTAGAGAAATAAGTCTGTCTTACATTTATCCTATTATGAGATCATCTAGCAACAGCTAAATACTGTCAAAGATAATGGACTCCTAACCAAAGTTCAGGCCTCTCTTGTTCTTTTAATTAACAAATACGTACGAATCTATCTCTGCAGCCCAAGCTGACAAACATTGTTTTCACAGATCTTCTGTCCTGTCCCAGAGTCCTACTACTTTGATCATGCTGACATGGCCCTGAGGCACAGGGCCCAGTTCTTGAAGGAGCAGTTTCCTTCATAAGGACAGAGAGCCATCAGGGAGGTTCCTGAAATATCAGAACAAGCAAGGGAAGCAGACAGGTGCAACATCAAGGTTCTGTTGCCTTTAATCCCTAGCTTCCTTTTCTGATTCTGTAATCACATGCAGGAGCATTCAGATTAAGAGTCAAGTGCACTGTTACAGGGTAAATCAAGCCACTTGGAGAATTTAAGACTTCAGGCTGATTTTAAGTGAAGTATTCAGAGTAATGGTAGTAATTCTAAAAGGGAGTGGGGGGGAAATCCATACACTACACAGGGAATTTTTACAATGAGATAGGTCTGCTGGGTTATTGGCACCAACCTGGAGGTACTGGCAGCCCAGTTCTCACCACATGGCAACATTACCAAGTCTATCACCTCTTTAAAACCATTGTAGTACAGCCAGATTGTCCATTTCTTTATTGCAGAGAGTTTCAGGATTGTCAGTAAGTGATGTAATCAGGTCCTAATTACTCCCTTGGCATAATCAGACTTCCCAAAGTCATTAAATAGATCCTCCCCTGCATATAGCGGGAGCTTCTACACCCCCTCCATAACAAACAAAGTGGCTTATGAAAAAGCAACAGAGTCCTGTGGCATCTTATAGATTAACAGATGTATTGGAGCATAAGCTTTTGTGGGTGAATACCCACTTTGTCAGATGCGTCTGATGAAGTGAGTATTCACCCATGAAAGTTTATGTTCCAATACATCTGTTAATCTATAAGATGCCACAGGACTCTCTGTTGCTTTTTACAGATCCAGACTAACACAGCTACCCCTCTGAAAAGTGGCTTATGTTATTCAAAGACAAGTACAGACTTGGGGATTAGAGAATTTTATTCTCAGCATTTAAGGATTTGTCAAACTATTCTTTGCCCTGGATACAAGGTTCCAGGGAAACATAAGGCATTCCGTGTCTCTGCTGTGCCATTCAGCTGTTCTCCCCCAGGGTGTGCTTGTCAAACAGGTACTCTCCCATGCTATTCTGGGCACTCCCAGGCGCTTCAGGTTGGTGAGGTGATCTCCCAGCTGCTTGATGGCCTTCACCTGCTCCTCCAGGTAGTCAGATTCCAGGAAGTCCTAGCTGCAGAAGCAGATGGGAGGTTTAGGGTATTAGACTGACTTCTGCTCTCCAATATTCAATACCGTGGATGCAGTGAGCCAGTGGTGCACGTACATAGTTACACAAAGAAACTTTCACTGCTGGTTAGTGTGAAGCGTCCAGTGCTGTACAGTTTTGAACAGACCTCCCTGAAGACTCGGAGTATGGTTTTGCTTCACAGGTTTCAGGGGGTATGAACCTTATCTTTATGCACTTCATTTGAGCAGAAGTGATCACTCATCAGGTACATAGCATGGAAGCTAAAGTGATTGAACAGAGCTACAGTTCCAATATGACAATCTCTCTAGTAAAAAAGAGGCTACTCTGTCATTTGCGCACAGATTAGGAGACAGGACATTAGACAGAGATTCAGTAGCACATTCCATTTATAACCTCAATAAACCAAAATGAAGAGCAGATATGTATGCTGTTTCCAGACATGCTTCGCTAGAGTACTGCTACTTGGATTGAAAGCCAAGGACTTATTCTCCCACACTGGGCAGCACATCCAAAACAGGGGATAGTGCATATTCTAGTCCTGGCCATACTCACATTGAGGGTCATTCTTCTCCATAGCCAGCTTGTGCAGGTCCAGTAGGGCCTGGTACACAGTCTTCTCCGGCTTCAGGGCTGCTCCCCCACTCATTGTCGGGGCGGGGGGAAAGAGACAAGAGAAGAGGAGGGAGGGAAAGATCAGTGGTTTGAGTGTTGGTCTGCTAAACCCAGGGTTGCGAGTTCAATCCTTGAGGGGGTCATTTAGGGAACTGGGGTAAAAAAAATCTGTCTGGGGATAGGTCCTGCTTTGATCAGGGGTTTGGACTAGATGACCTCCTGAGGTCCCTTCCAACCCTGATATTCTATGATCCTACTCTGGCTTATCTAATACCAGCCAGAATAGCATAATAGATCCTCAACATTCTTAGAAGAAAATCTTACATACAAGTGGGGAAAGGTTAGGATGAGAACTGGGCAAGAAACACTTTTCCCAGCTCTCTAAATTTGCCAGTTCTGCACTGGGATGGAACTGTGACTATCTGAAATTTCTTAAAACCAAAGGAAAAGACCCAACTCAGAATAGCCTGTAGCCTGGTGGTTAGGGCACTTATCTGGGATGGGGAGGACTTGGCTCTGCTCAATTTCTAGGGCCCTAAGCAATAGACACTAGGATAATAGCTACTGTAAGTTGTGCTTGGTCTTCTGCTAGAAAGACTCTTCTAACAAGTGTTTTGTCAAAACCCATACTGTGAAACAGAAACTCAATCACTTTTCAATGAAAGCCCATTTTGAACAAACAATGTAATGTAGCAAAGTAAAAATCCCACATTTCCTTTGCTCATACCTGTCCATACTAATCTCTTAAGGCTTAAGTGTTTTCTAGTGTGGATGATACATGTTCTACTACTAATCGATAGCACTGCTATATTACTTCACTGCTAACCCCAAGCTTACCATTCACAGCTCAGATATATAAGTAGAGCAGTTTAAATCCTGTGCTCCGGAAACAGTTTTACTCCTATGGCACTAAATAATAAGGTCAAGTTAGATCCTTAGACTTCTAGTTTGACTTGCTTATGTAGCAAAGCTCTATGAGAAATTCCTCTTAAAATTCCCATCTCTACAGCCCCCTCATATTTTCTCTTCACATAGCTAGAGAAGAGGAACCCTTATAGAGACTCCATTCCACTGACCTCCAACCTCACATGGTTAGGGACTTAATTGCTCACTTTGATGTCCTGTAGGTGAATGTGCCCCCCTTGCTTGTTTTGGTAGGTCAGAAACTTCTCTGCATGCTCCTTTTCCTTATGGGACTGCTCCTTCATGAACGGAGCCATGTGCCGCAGGGCCACATCATCACAGTCAAAGTAGTAGGACTGGAGAGACAGGGAAAGCAGTAGTGATGATTTAAGATATTTGGATTGTGGTGGCACAAGGAGGCACCAGCTGAGATTATGAGATGTATGGTCTATAAAAACACCTTCCTGCCTCAGAGTTTGATAGGCAGCTGCATAAGATCGTACATGTAAAATGTTACTCCTATGTTGGAAGTAAGGAACTGAGGCACAAAGAGCTTAAGGACAAAGTTTTCTGAAGTATTTATGTGACTGACACTTTAGTCCCAGAAATAGATATCAGTGGGATTTGCATGTTTCAGAAGATTTACCTTAAAATGTCCCTCTGAAGTATCACCAACTTCCTGTGTTGGAGAACCAGAAACTGAACTCACTTTGATTAATGCATTGCATTGGACTCAAGCTTAGTGATATCTTTAATCTAGGTCACCCTTCAAATAGCAATAGAGCTATTACCACCTCTGACACCTAAACATCTCTTTCCCCATTTCAGACCTTTAATAAAACTTCCCCCAAGTTTCCTATTAGCTCCACACTAGAAGTTTCAGAGTCACAAAAACTCATCTTTACAGCTGTATGTAACGCTCTAGTTTCTAAGGACATTATACACTACCAGAATTTCTCATTGCTGGCTTTAAAAACTCAATAGCCTTAGATTTCTGCAAACACCTGAGTTCTAACATACAGTGAAATATGATAATGCTTTTGTAAAACAGGCACTCACCCTGGACAAATAGACATTAACTAGCATACAGCTCCATGTTCACCATACAGTTAATCACAGCCTCACATCAGAATAGAAGCTCTGATGCACCTGAGACTCCATCACTATACCTGTGGGGTTGGACAGGGAAGGGAATGTAGCAAAAATTTTTAACAATAGCAAACACACCCAGAGCAGAAGTATAGGTCAGAACCCAAGTACAACCCTTTCCTCGCCCCCCGCCCCTTCCCAGGAACCCAATAGATACAAACCTTTCCTAGGCACAGCTGGCATTAATACTGTTCAAAATAGGGTGTGGCTGTGACTGGCAGCTGCTGCCCATTAGAAAGTCCCTTCCTCACCAAGCCATTGCAGATGGGTGTGTTTAATGGATTTCACCACTGAACGGATGATTTAGCCGTATGACATCTACAGTTAAAACCACACCTCTGACAAGAGCTGGGGAGAAGGTTAGTGCTATAGAATGCTCCTGCAACTGGACATTCAGCCCATTTTGGAGAAATGGGGGTGTCGGTTGGGTTTGTTTTGTTTCCTAACACAAGTTAATTTACAAACAGATGTTGTTTCCTCACACTAGCCTGTAGAGATTAGAAGAGACAGAAAATTGCAGGGGGGAGGTGATATCAAATGTGTCATGTACAAATGTCACTTACTCTAATCCCTACTGAGGCCTTTCAGAGCTCTTTACATATTAGAAGCTTGGCCTACTATAGGAGTTCTCTCCCAGAGCATTCATCTCGCTCTGTTGAATCCCACCATCTGCCATAACAGAGGCTGGAGCATGGATATATCAAATTAACAGTGACAAAGACATGAAACCAGACAGCTGCTCCATTGCTCTCAGTCAGTGAAAATAGAACAGGGCAATTAGGTACATGTCCATGTCAGCTAGTGGGGTTTTCCCCCCACTGACCTGTCTTCTTTAGACGCCAATAGGGCAAAACATACTCTGTTCCAAATAGGAAGAAGTGTTAGAGTCTATGCCTCTCTCCCTTCAGCTGCTATTGTTATGCGCACACCTACACAGTCCTTATTAAAATGTATTTATTACTTTGGAGAAAGGACCCAGCGCCTTCAATAATCAGCTCATATAAAGCCACACTCTCCACATGTCCTGGAACATGTTGAACCCATGTTCAACATGTTCCAGGACAACACTGAACAGTGCACTGATACAAAGGTACCCTCCCACCAACAGCACAAGAAGAAGAACTCCACATGGACTCCTCCTGAGGGTCGAAATGACAGTCTGGACCTATAC